>NC_139555.1:53814229-54228155 GCF_965112155.1 Podarcis liolepis | reverse complement strand
CACAGCGCAGCTTAGAGAAATGTAAACACAATTAGCAGTTCATGCCTTAATTGCTCTATAACAAACCCAAAGCACACTGCTACCAAAGTAACCATTTATATCCTATAGCACCCCACTGATAGTGCTGCATATTACCTCCAAATGTGTCACAGATTTGCTGATGAAAATCTTCACAGTTTAATGGGGAGGGGGGCGGGAATGCAGAAAGCAACGTAGGCAATAATAATTATGTCGTTTCCATTCAATGCAACTGTTATTCTTAAAACATGGCTTAAAGCGCTGACTCACAGTGGTGTCACTTCAACAGTTAAAAAAACACAGACAGAGGGAGAAATAAAATGGCATGACCATAGGCTGGAGGCAAAAGAAAATGGCAGACACAGAGAAGCTGATCACAGTGCGCTTTGCTATGGATGCTGGGTTGATTGCAGATTTTACACAGAAGCAAAGATTATAAATGTGTTTCACCAAAAAATTAGTTCACTGCATAAAATATCCAAAAATCCAGGTACTAATCCATGTGCTGAGCACATAGTATGCCAAACCAGCATCCTAAAATAAAACAATAAGTGTGTGTGTGTGTGTGTGTGTGTGTGTGTGTGTGTGTAGGACTTTGCTCCCAGGACCACTTCCAAGGCACAGGCAGTTTCTCAAAAGTTGTTTGCTTGCTCCTATAGATGCTACCACAAAGAAAACAATTCATAATCACACTTAATATTTTATTGGGGCCTTAATATGCATGCCCACTTAGATTTCTAACCTATAAAGTTTAATGGGACTTCCTCCCAGGTAGTTGGATATTTTAAAGAAGAAAATCACAAAGTTCTTTTTACATATTTATTATATCTTTTAAAAAGCTCAAAAATGTTTCTCAATTTGTCAAACTCACACATAAGTCGATGTAATTTTCTCTTCAGCTTATTCAATGTAACAATTTAGTTAGGATATGGTGGGCACAAATTAACAGTCCTTTGAAAAGATTCATATAAGAAATGAAGCATATATCAAAACAATAAAATATAGGACAATATGCAGCCTTAAGAACAATTTAAATGAATTTAGTGTTTAGTAATGTCTAGGACAGAATGGCCAGACCTTCGCTGTATATATTGTTAGATGTACGTATCAGAATGACTTACTTTTATGTTTAATTTGCCATAAAGAATGTATTGATGTTGTAATAGTAATGTTGTTGGCATCAGCCAGTCTTGGGAGATAATGGAAGTGTGTGCCTTCAGGGGTGAAGTCAAACCGTTGGAGAGTTACAGCGCCTGCTGTGGTTGTAGATACCAATACAGGAAAGACATGTCTTTGAAACTGAAAAGGGGAAGAAAAGATTCATATAAGATGCTAAAAGTTTTCTTAAGCAGCTAATAAGAAACTTACCTCCCAGATCTTCAGAAATAGCAAGAGTTCCTTCTAGGGTCACCGTATTCCAAAGAGCAAAAACCCAGAAGCCCCCACCACTACCACCATCAGGGCACCCCACTACTACTATCGCGCATCGCCATCAGGCAACTGACATGAGCCAGCTCTGCGCTGAGAGAGATAGATGGGATGGAAGGAAGGGAGAGAGGGGAAGAGAGACAACAACGTCGAAGGGCACTGGGGAGGGAGGCAGCTGGCATGAGCCAGCCCTGTGCTGAGAAAGAAATCAACATTTCGGCAAGAAATCAACCCCGCTGCTATACGGACATTTTGCTGAGTTCCAAAAATTCTCCTCGGACACTATTTTCAGGAGTGGAATCCCAAGTATGTCCAGGAAAACCAGGACGTATGGCAGCCCTAGTTCCTTCAAGACATTCCCAACATCTAAAAAATGCTAGACATGTCTTTGAATTGATAATCTCCCAGTCAAGTTCCAAAATATAGCACAAGATACCGTTGCATAAAACCCAAGAATACAGGAACAGGCTAGACTGTATATGGCTTATGTTGGCTCCTGACAGCCACATGAGCTTGTGGTACTCCACATATCTGCAGAACAGGGAACAACAGTGCTGAAAATGCACTCCCAGGCTACTCAATAAGGGCTATCACAACATGCCCCCAGGGTTCTTCCAAGCCTGCCTCTGGTAGCAACGCTGCAGGTGGTTAGCACTGAGCTTCGGCTCACCTTCTACTGTGATATCCCTATCCCTGCATAGGTCAACATCAGAAGGAGGAAAGTCTGGCTGATGGGAAAACAATGTATTAAAATGGCTCAACCAGACACCAGAACACATTTAGTACACTACTTTGGTAGTACTTTGGGTCCCGCTGATGATTGTTGTTTTTAGGAGGCCAGGCCCCCTCAAGGTTCAGAGGGCCACACATGTGACGTTAGGGTGTTGCATCAGGCCCCCTCAGTTGTCTGGAGAAGCTGGCATCTCTGTTGGACTCCAACTCCCACCAGCCCCAGCTGGTATGGCCGATGCTCTGGGACAACGGGAACTGTAGTAAAACAACATCTGGAGTGCACCAGCCTCCCTGCCCCAGGCCTAGAGTGTATCAGAATAATTTGTGTAGAGGACTAATAATGCCCTTAATCTATGCACAGGAGGTGATGTGTAATAGTAGCAGATAGGGTAGCAATTGCACAGCGGTGTACACTAAGACAGGAAGTAGAAACTTCCAATAGGAGATGAAATCTCTGAATTTGAAATCTCACAAGAAAGAATGCAGGCTAATGGATGAAAGGAAAGGGAGTTGGGGGAAAATCATGAGAATAGTAGGGAGCCTTTATTCCCAAAGTATTTAAAACCCTTTGATTCTACTGCCCCACTCAATGTCCCTAAGACTTCATGGTTTTCAAATGGCCTCATAGCCATTTTATTCATCCAAATCTCACTGCTTATGCGGATTCTCCCTAGCCTAATGGTCAACAGTGCTCTCTCTCTCTCTCTCTCCCATGCTATTTTCAGATAAATTATCTATACTGTGCAACAACTCTGCAAGAAACTAAAGGACATATAAGCTTCAGAAGATCTGAGTTTAGCACACCCTCACTTTCTTTTCTTTTTAAACCAGTAATCCCCAGATAGTAATAAAGATACACATTCATTTCACTGGAAACATAACCCCTCCTGGATATATAATTCCAAAGAACAAGGGGGAAAGAAATCACATTCTATATCTTGCACGTCCCTTCAACATTAACATGGTCAATGAAATCCCATCCGTTGATCTGCTAAGGAAGTGCCACTCACATTCTGTAGTGCTCTCTGGAGACGTTTTTGCTGAGTGTGAGACAAAGAAATGTCCTCTATCTGGTGCTTTTCCATTACTCGTGAGCCATGAACATGCCCTGAAATTGCGTGCCTAATAGCATTGTGAATTATCACCTTCTGCCACTAAAAATATTGCCTTGATCACAGGCTGCCTTGGACAGAGCTCTGTTCTTAGAGGATGCTATATGAATGCTGGCCATTGTAGAAATGTTTTGTACAGGTAAAGAGAAATCTTGAAGAACGGGGGGAGACCATTATTAAAATAATGGCCTATGCCCCTCAATTAAAATGATATTAAAGCAGAGTGTAATCTTTCAGTAATATGTAATCATTTCAAAGTGACTGGAAAGCTTTCAAGAGAGCCTAGTAATGAGTTCCTCATTACCTGCAAAAAGACCAAAGCATTTCGGAAATGAGATGGCAAGAGGAAATGCTACAGCTGTTGTGCTTGGGTATGTTTCTTGCCTGGCACAGAATAAAAACCATTGTTTTAAATCTAATTATGGTTTCATGATCAGGTTCCCACTATTTGCAGTGGAAAAGATAATAACTTGCTGTCAATAGCTACAACTTTTATTCCTCCTGGGAATGATACAGCTGCCCAGCAAGTAAACATTTAAATAAATGCAAGTTATTCTGCATGTATGCTCCCTCAGCATTCACCAGCATAGCATCTAAGGGTGCAGTAATGCCCTTGAAGTCTCTGCCCAGTGCCTGAAAAGCCTCTGGGGCATGTGCCCCCATATTTCCTCCTTGGCTATCAGGTGGTAAGGGTTGTTTCTCTCTTGAAAAGAACTGAAGCTGAAGGAAGAAGTTGGAAGAGTGACACTCTTCCCCACATCCTCTTTCAGGTCTATGCGCTTTTAAAAGACTCAAAATAATTCTGCTGGATCTGGCTTTTACTCAGATCCCTTGGGGAATCTGAATTTCTGCCTGTTTTGTAGCTTTTAATGACACCCTAATCTAGGGTGGCTATTTACGATAGTCAAAAAAGGAGAAACGCAATCACTATAATAGTAATTGTAAAGAGGGCATGAATTTGCATAAAATTTGCTTGTGCACCAATGTGGATATTGACATAATTCGGCAGGCACCTTCTGTATCGATTTTAAAACACCTGCTGAAAATTTTTCTATTCTGCCAGGGCTATGGAGGCAATTAAGAATACATCTTCCCACAATTGACATCTGATGTTAATTGATATCAGTTAACTTTTTGTATGCTTTTTAATCTATGTTTTATGTATTATTGCAATAAAGCACTTTGATATTTTTCTCTTTTTTTGATATAGTGGTGAGAATCTATATCTATCTATCTATCATCATCTATCATCTATCTACTGTGTGTGTGTTTGTGTTGTAGAGGCAGGGGTGGGGGGAATAATATGGAAACCTTATTTTGGGATTGTTGTGATTATTATTTTAAAAACTAAAAATAAATGATGAGTATCAGGAATTGGTCCCATCCACGGGCCATTATTTTCTCAGAGCAAGAATGAGCTTCTGAGCAGCACAGCTCAGAGTTGGCTGAAAGGTAGAGAAGTGTGGAGAAGAGGCACTCTCTCTCTCTTGACTTTTAACAGGAAGATGTCATGCAACAGTGTCACTCCCATTGTAACAGCTTCTGGGTAGAGTGCCAAACTTTGCTTTCTGTTGTGTACTGACTCTTTAAGAAGCGAGCCTAGAAGACATCAGGACAAGCAGGCCATGTGAGTGAACCAGAATACACAGTTTCACTTTTCTGTCAGACATCTGTATGTGGGGCTGCATGATATCCTCAAGAGGAAAATCCTGAGCCTATATGGGTCACTCCCTAGGGTCAATTTTCAGATGAGTTGCACTTGTTTTTGCTTTCTTTCTACAATCGAAGTTTTCCCAGGGAGTTGCAATAATAATCAATAGCTGAGGTTAAGGAGGCAACTGGTACACGATGCTGTTATTGCATATACAGTTGTGCCTTCCTACAATACATTTTCAGCCAGAACAACAAAGCTTAGAAGATGGCAGACAAAGCCCACTCACTTCCCTCCCTTCACAGAGGGAGGGACAGGAAGTGGGTTTCCTAAAGACATATCCACCTACTGTACAGTGGTACCTTGGGTTACAGATGCTTCAGGTTACAGACACTTCAGGTTACAGACTCCGCTAACCCAGAAATAGTACCTCAGGTTAATTATTTTGCTTCAGGATGAGAACAGAAATTGCACGGTGGCAGCAACACGGTGGCAGCGGGAGGCCCCATTAGCTAAAGTGGTACCTCAGGTTAAGAACAGTTTCAGGTTAAGAACGGACCTCCAGAATGAATTAAGTTCTTAACCCGAGGTACCACTGTATATCCTAGCCTGGCTACCTCAGTTGCCAATTTAGAGCTGCAACAGTGACAACAGGCCACATTAATGAATGGGGATGGCTCACCACATATCACTTATATAGTCAAATATGGCATAAAATAGGGAGTTAAGAATGTTGACCAAAATACAAAGCAACTGGTGCCAACTTTTTAAATACTTGCTGTATGACATTCAGCAGTACATATTTTTGAAAGCAAAAACAAATTCATCTTTACTTTGAATGCCTAGTTCTTCCACCATCCCAACTTGCAATTTGTGTGGCAGTCAAATGTAAAACAAGGGTTGAATGCTAACACATTTCAGTTTTGCTCACTTCGTTAAGCATTCCTTTTGTGAAAATGTACATGTGACATGCTTTCTTTCTCCATTTAACACTAAGTTAATAGTCTCCAGATTCTATGAAACAGGTAATAATGGTCCATTTCATATTAATAGCTAGATATATTTTTTTTATAAAAAAAAATGTGCAGAAAGCCAGCAAAAGGTAAAGCTGGATTTAGTCTCTGCCAAATCCTCCCTTTGTTCACCTTAAGTTTATCTACAATTCCAGCCAAATGGAAATCCCTGACAAGAAAACAGAAATGATGTTCCAGGAACATTGAGAGAAGCATTTCAAATCTTCTCCCACAAATCCTCATGGCTGCTCTGACTGACAAAGATGCTCAACAACATGCAGTCACAAAGCTATCTATAAGAGAGATCTGAAAAGCCATGCTCTGTGCTCTCTCCGCTTCCAAAATATGAAATAGACAAGTACATTCAATGGCTATCAAATCTGCAGGATTGGCTATAATTCCTAGGAATGGATGCTGTTTGCACTCTGCCTGTAGTCACTGGTGTTGCTTTGCCATATAAATGCTACGAACAACTTGTTTTTGTAATTTATTTTGCCTTCAGCCTTGCAGGAGAGCCTTCCCATAGCATTTGATGTGAGCATGATGGTGTAGAAAAATAAATGTGTCTTCTTTTATTGCCAATTACAAATCTAACAAACAGGCAAACTAATGTTCTTATTGAGGTTTGGGTGGGAGACACAGTGAGATAAGAAGTAAATATTATACAGGCTTTGTAGCACAGAATTGCAAATTCCAGACTTCCCTACTCCACAGTCTTCTCAGCCTATCAAACTACAGTGGTTACCTCTAGTTACAAACTTAATTTGTTCTGGAGGTCCGTTCTTAACCTGAAACTGTTCTTAACTAGAGGCGTGCTTTCGCTAATGGGGCCTCTTGCTGCCGCTGCACCACCAACACACAATTTCCGTTCTCATCCTGGGGCAAAGTTCTCAACTCAAGGTAACTCTTCCAGGTTAACGGAGTTTGAAACCTGAAGCGTTTGTAACCTGAGGCATTTGTAACTCGAGATACCACCCTATGTTCATCCAGACCACAACTATCCCATGGGAAAGTTGTAGACTCTTCTGAATTTCCAAATCCTGGCAAAATGAATCTCCTTTAGCTGTGTGTAAACAGGGGTGGCATAAACTCTTTCTTAAAGATGTTATTGCAGAGATGGCTATATGTTCATTGTGCATGCACAGGTGAGAAAGCAAAAGGTAAGATCTTGGGTGAAATTCCCACATCTTTGTCCCTGGACAACTTGAGGTGCTGCACAAACAGGACAGAAACCACTCTTGTTTAGGTGCCCTTGTGTGTCTCTACAGCCATGCCAACCCTATAAACAGACTTAAAAGTCTCTTTGCTTGGGAGTTTCACCCAAATTCCTTATGGTTACCCATGCATGTCAGAATGTTAGCCAGATATTTGTTCTCTGTAACTACTGGCATCTTTATAGATGAGATCTGGTGCAGTGAAGAAAGATTTATTTTGTTAGTATTTGAGAATTTGAAAGCATCTTTCTACTGTTCCCATGGGGTGGCTGTACTCTGGAGTCAACGCAGTCCGGCAGACCAAGGGACAAACTACATGTTACATACAATCACATTTAGCATGTCTGGGGGTTTTTTGTTTTTGTTTTAAACACAGCCATGCGGAGAGCTCAGTCAGGATTGGGACAACAGCAGGCAGAGTGGGTGGTTTACCCTTTTACCCTGCACCACAATCTCCATAAAACTCACACCCCACAAAATGCTGTTTTATTTGCCACTTTACACTGTTTGGTCTGTGGCTGAATTAGATGTTTTGTCTGCTGCATCATGCTATGATGTTTTTTAGTTTTGTATTACTATCTGTACTTTTTCATATTTTTAGTCATTTTGACTGTGATGTACTGACAGGGACTGGACTGAGGAAGAATGGTGGAAGCCCCCCCCCCCTTTCTAAATCTTCCCAAGGGCAGAAGGACAGTACAGTATTGATTTAGAACAGTGGTTTGCAGAAGGGCATAGTCCAGAGGGGAAAAACTGGGTGAGGAACAGCTAGAAGAGGAAACACCAGGAGGGAGGGAGAGAGAGCTAGCAGATTCAGTTTTCCTTGGACAGCATTCCTGACCCCCCCCCCCTTCGCCTAAGACTAGATGGGCTTTGAAGTGATAGAACAGAAAGCACATTGGCAACAAGCTCAGATTATCCGATGTAGGAGTGATGTAAGTTAATGGGGACGGAGGGGGTGAACCTTTACTGGGAGCAACATCGTTTTTAGAGAGATATGCTGTGATTATTAAATAACTTATCTGGTAAGAACGCTCCTTTCATTTGATCTGCTTATTTACTGCTACCGGGGAAGGGATCCGAATCCCCAAAGCCTGACACGTACATTCCTTTGGAAATTGGTTGACTTGCAGCAGTGGCATATGTGGCACTGTGGAAGCATTGAGCTTCCTTCTGAACATCAGCACTGCTTACCTGGGTGATGCTGAGGAGGGGCAGTAGCAAGGTTGTACTGACAACTAGGCCAGAGCACCAGATGGGCAGCAGTGCTCCCATTGGTGCAACATTGTGGCCTTGACCTCGCCATTGCCCAGTCTCATTCAGGTAAGCAGCACCAATGTCAATTTCAGGACGGGGGCGCCATGGCTCCGCCCCAACATATGAACAGCTGCTGAATGGGGAATAAAGAAAACCCCAAAAGTTAAAAAAAAATGTGGCTGTTCTCACCATGTCCTTCTGGCTTTTACACATTGATCATAGCAGCGTTATGCAGAAGACACATTTCCCTCCTAATATATTTTATTACAGGTAGAACTGAAATGACATCTTCAAGCACCCTTGGAATTCACAATATTGTTCCAAAGTAGCAACCAGATGCTGAACAGCTGCAGTTTAAGCTCAGCACAGGAGTGAAGAAGCCAGTCTCAACGTTTCAGCGTAATCAGGCTCAAACAAGATATGTGCTCCTTGTTGGGAAAGATTATACAACAGCGATTTCTCCTATGACAAGAAAATGGGATGTATCAGCAGAGAGAAGAGGAGAAAATAGATTGCTGCAGAGTGGAAAACAGAACTTCTTACTGAGTGCACAGTTCTGGAGAAATTCAGAGTCAAATGAGGCTTTAGAGATCACCTGAGTTTTTGCCTAATATTTGCAGGGAAAATTGGTATTAATTAGAACAGATTTATTGCAGAAAGAAAGAAAGATGTCCCAAGAAAGAAAGAAAGAAAGAAAGAAAGAAAGAAAGAAAGGAAGGAAGGAAGGAAGGAAGGAAGGAAGGAAGGAAGGAAGGAAGGAAGGAAGGGAAGGGAAGGGATTCAAGCTGTGTACAATGGAATGTGGTTTGAAAATCCCAGTTGCCCAGCATTATTGAGAGTTGGTTTCTCAGGTTTCTTTCCAAACCCTTTTTTCTTTAAACTTGTTATAAGTCTTATTGCAGAGAAAGGAAAACATATCTTGTTAATGAAGGGGGGGGGAGGCGGGGGGGAGGGAATAGCTATAGCAGAGCCATGAATCTAAGACATACAACAATGCATTACTTCTGCCATCTGGAGGCCTCTCATAAAAATGTCCTCTCGATGATTTAATCTATCATTGGCCTGTCAAAGCTTCTTAGCTACATAACAACTAAGTTCTGCAACTGCTGCATTTCCTCCTTCCCAACTCATGAAGAAATGCCATGCCAAGGCACAGCCAACCTTTCAACTACTGTTCTGCTGGCTTGTTATAGCCCAACGTTTCCCCTATTACAAACCTGTCAAGCTCCTCTCTTCTCCGCAGACATCAGATTGCACGTCTCCCAGTTTTTCAGCCGCTTTCAACATTTGACAACATAATAAATGGGACCGTACAAAACATCCCAGTACAGATGCCGAAGCAAAAACTGATTGGTGGTAGGGAACCAGCTTGAAGGGGTTATGGTTTTCCCAATCCCCATGTGCTCTCCACATTTCTGTTACCATTAGCACCGATGCAGGACTGCAATAGCTCCTTGACGATGCTTATTAATATGTTCACTATGGCAACTGTCAATAGGGTTTGGAGTCTACTGAATCACTGCTTGTAAAGAGTGAATGTATCATAATATAATCAACCGTGAATACAGCTTGTCAGTTGATGGAGAGCAAGAAAACAATTCCCCGTGCTTTCCAAGGGTTATGAGTCTTGAAGTAGAAAGAAAGAAAATGGGAAGCAAAACACAGAAATGGGAAAACAGGGTACAAAGGCAGAGGACTGACTTTGTATGCAATACTTTCAGATCAACACTTAGCCATGACACATGCTGGGAGGTCTTGGGCAAGACAGTCTCAAGTAGCTTATACTATTTCCCTATGGCTTTTGTGAGCATCTATACGCTGTGGTTGCTTTGTTGGATGGTGATGTCGCTCAGAAGTAATTGGTTCCCGCTCAGAAGGTAATTGGTTCGGGCTGCCTTGTGGGAAGTAGGCTACATCTGTATGGAGAGGCCAAGAGCACCTCCTTTGCACTGGGGCAAGATGCCAGGACTGGTCCATGACATCTCTTATTGAAGGATCTTGGCTAGCAGGATTATGAAAGACATCTGCCTGAAGGCAGGTTTGAGTAGGGGATGTCTCATTTTTGGATTCCATTTTTAATTTGCTTTTGTTACATATATTTTCAGTGACATATGTTGATACATTTTAAGTTATTGTAGTATTTTTTTTTTACAAAGATAAGTTTGGATTGTATTCATTGTTGGTCATATTCAGAACAGACTCATTGAAATTAATGAGCATAACTAACTTAATTTCAGTGGGTTTACTCTAAGTAAAACTTTGGCCTCATCTGCACTATACATTTAAAGCAGTTTCATACCACTTTGAACAGTCATGGCTTCCCCCAAGGAATCCTGGGAGATGATAGATAGATGATGATAGATAGATGATGATGATAGATAGATAGATAGATAGATAGATAGATAGATAGATAGATAGATATAGATGATAGATAGATAGATAGATAGATAGATAGATAGATAGATAGATAGATAGATATAGATAGATAGATAGATAGATAGATAGATAGATAGATAGATAGATAGATGAGAGAGAGAGAGCACCCTTCATCACAAGGGCTCAGGGCAGTTCTAAGAATAAACTAAAAGATAAAAACACAAGTAGTTAAAACAAATCCAACTCAGTAATGACCACCGCTCCTTTCCCAGTGTAGTTTGTTAAAAGTGCTGGGAGTTGTTAGGAGACCCCTATTCCCCTCACAGAGTTACAATTTTCAGAACGGTTTAATAGTCAATCCCTCTTTGTGGGGAACTCTGAAGAGATATGTGGAAATGGCATAAGAGTGGAGAGGAAGCACTGAGCAACGACTTACCTTGCCCCTTAGGCATCAGTCTATGTAATACACATTCCCTGCTTCTTGTCATCTCTTGAAACATACATGGGAAGGAGGAGGAACAAAATTAATGTAATCTGGGCAAGAAACCCAGAAGGGACAATTTCAGCCCCCCAAACTGCTTCACTTGTAAATGGGATGTGTATGACAATCATTACCCCACTTTTCTGCCTTCTCCAACAAAAAAAAGAGAGAGAGAAAAGGAAAGCCTGGCAAAGCTGTTTGGAGCCTGATTTACCTCAATTTATCAGATTATCCCCAACTTGAATAAACCTGAATTTACAGGGGACTGTTATTTGAAGGTAATTTTATGTGGACAATGCAAATTAAATGGGAACACAAACAGCTGCAAGGTGGACAAGCCCACGGCCATCCTTCAAAATGCACACTTCTGCCAATTTAGTGATGAGTTCTTCATCCAAATAATCGAAACAAAAATGCACATAGCAGGGTAAAGTGTGCAAAAAGAACATGAAGCATATATTGATGACAATAACATGAAAATGCCTTCTATTGGAGGAGATTGTTTGCAAAAATTTATAAGGCAAAATTGCATACAAGCATGTATATTAGGATAAAATGGCATGAAAATGCTGGTAGATTTTCATGAGTTTTTTAAAAAAACAAATGTAATGGAAATGTGGAGAACTGAATTTAAGATTAGAAAAATGTGAACTAGAGAGAAGCCTACGTTGACAGATCTGCTCTTCCCTATTCCTGATTTTTCACTACTGGATCTGAGCGTGTTCTTGTTGCCATCCTCACTTCAAGCATTGACCCTCCTCCACCACTGCCTAGATATCAATGGGGTTAACACAAGACAAAGATGCTATAGGAAGCAAACTTTCCCTTCACAGAGGCTGATGGACCTCACTACTTCCCTGGGTGGCTGTACTCAAATACAGACTGGTTTTGGTTTTTTGTCCCTGTGCCAAGACGGTATGTTATCTGGATCCATATCTGCAAATGGCGAAGCAATATACATTACATATACTCAAGTTATAGTCAGTTGGAGCTGCTGAGCCACATGTAAATATATTATTGATTTTTCCCCCTTCCAGATGGTGCAATTCAGAAAAAAAATTGTTTTTAAATTATGCCTTGCAGAGACGCTGAGAAGTGCTGCTAATAACAGGCATATTTCAAGTGAATACTGACCTGCTTTTCCTCCCCATCAAGCTAATGCGTCCAAAGTGCTGCCAGTATTTTGTATAAATTACCTGCATTGTAAGAACTTAAACTAGAGCCTCTGCTTCATTAGAGCTATTTAAGTACCATCTCTTCCCAACAGCTTATTTAGGTTTCCAGTGGAAGTCATAGATGGGTGCAGAAAACAATCCAGTCAAATTGCAGGGAGAGAGAGAGAATTCATCACAATCTTAGCCCTAAAATTAAGCTGTGTTATTTTTTGACAGCAGCCCAAACTAAGTGCCTTTGCTTCGATTCAACAAAAAAGTAGAAAAATGAATGTTCATGCATTGGTCTGACATAGGCCTTGTTGAAAACGACTCTCCCTCTCTGCACATTACGAATGAAACTAGCTGCAAGCAGAAACAAGTATCCTCCCTAGGATTGCTCTCTGGAGCAAACCCTGACCTGACATCCTGTAGTATTGTGCTAGAAGGGAATTTTACATAGAGAGTGCCAGAGGAAAGGAACACTCACTCTAAAAATTGCCTGCCTGCCCTGTCTGGTTAAGAAATGGAGGCTGTGGCATTTGGCTCTGTTGGGGAAGCAGCGCCGTAGCATGGAGGGGCAGCCAGGGGGCCCGGGGCCCCAGGTACACATTTCTGAGGGCGCACTACCAGGCGCCCCCCATGACAGGTTCCCTCATTGAGGCCAGAACTATAGGGAGGCAAGCCAAGCTGTGCCCTGTCTGGGCTCATGGGGCTGAGGGGCGGGCAGCGGTGTCTCCTCGTCATTGCCACAAGGAGGATGCCACCACTAGCACCAACAACCAAGGAGAGGCAAGAGGCTCCACCTGGATCAGGAGGGAGAGAGAGACAGGAGGCAGAAGGGCAGCCTCGTTCTCCGGGGTTGTGGCTCCAGCACGGAGCAGCGGAAGGCAGGTTGATCTAGTGGGCAGGTGGACAGAGGCAACAGGTGAGGAGTCTGATGGAGGAGGGCTCTGTTCACCCTTTGTGCAGGCTCTGCACACATCCTGCAGGTGCACGCCTCCACCCCAGCTGCCCAGTCTACCAGGGGACACGACACTTGCCCTGCCTTGCCCTGGGCACCAGCAATCCACGCTACACCATTGTGAGGATGACTGTGCTCGCTTGGTTCTTTAGTAATGGATTACATTGGTATCACACCTCTATTCCAAGGAGCATAAGATGGCATACCTGGTTCTCCCCCTCCCCATTTTTATTTTCACCTCAACCTTGTGACAAAGGTTAGGCTGAGAGATGGTGACTGGCCCATGGTCACCCAGTGAACTTCATAGCTGAGTGGGGATTGAAGCCCTGGTCCCCCAGGCTGTAGTGCAACGTTCTAACCTCTATACCACATGGACTCTACCCTTGCCCCTCTTATCTACCTTGTTCTTTATCCACCTTATTCTTTTTCTGATGACACCTCTGGATCTCTATAGCCACCAGGAATCTGATGCTGGGCACCAGGCCTTTGAGGCTGAAATCATTAGGCTTTGGAGGAGGAGTATATCTAAGTAGCACATCTGTCACACCACCCCAGCTGGTGTGTAGACACGGACAAGGAGAGGTAATAGGCACTTAATCCTTAACAATTTCTTAATCCTCAGTGACCTTTAGTGCTCCTGTTATCTCAGAGATAAAGCCAGAAGGGCTGTTAGCTTCACTGCATGTCTTTGTGAAGAAGCACAGTGTCTAGCACGGGTTCTGAGCAAAACTATAAGGTGCAGGGTTTTCTGGAAGTGAAATACCAACAACATGTTCTGTGGAACAGCATTCCTGTTGAGATAAAATAGGCACCTGCTATCTGTACTTACCGGAAACAATTGAAGACATTTTTGTTTCGATAAGCTATTCCAGCTGGATGAAAAGGTCTATACTGTAGGTGTTTGTTTTGTACTGCTTTTAAGCTTATTTTCAGGGGTGGGGGTGATGTAAAAAAAAGTAAAACTATTTTTGGCTGTTTTATAGCATGTCTTTAAATCGCCTTGAAACATATGTAAAAGGTGAAATAATAGTAATAATAATAATAATAATAATAATAATAATAATAATAATAATAATAATATACTACAGTCATTCCATAATGGACATAAAGTTCAAAACTGGATCAGTAGATAGAAAGATATCCAAAGTAAAAGAACCATTATTTTGCAGGTTTGGGCACTCTGCATGCAATATCAGCTCATCAATATTAGAGACAGACTATCCATAGGCACTGATAATATTTTTATGGTCACTGGATTACCATAGTAGGGGTTCTCTGTCCCTCTGGGTTTGACAGAAGCTCAGAAGGACCTATCCCATCCTATATCTGTTGCAGTATTCCCTTTTCTCACACACAGTGATAGAACACCATTGTGGGCAGGGATGAAGAGAAAATGTGCTACTGAAGTCCACCATCAAGGTGAAAGAGACTGTCTGTCACATAATTCCAGTTTAATAATGAATCCTTTCATTGCTAAGTGTCTGGAAAACCATGTGCAAGATCCCCTTTGTGTTTGCACTGCTTCTGTCTATAAACATGAACAGATTTGTAAATGAATATGACCATAAAATAAACTGATTTCATACATAGAAATTGAATGTGCGGTGATATTCACATATTCAACCATTCACTGACAATAACAGATTTTCCGTAAGCTCCCTTTCAGATATTCTTAAAAGTAACCTGGATAGTACTACAGTACAGTACAAGCATCCTTAAACAACTTTGTTCCACATTGACAGGATAAAAGGATGAAGAACTTCCTTAACATGCTATACAAAGAAAGAAAGAAAGAAAGAAAGAAAGAAAGAAAGAAAGAAAGTCAAAGTTACCTGGATCAAACATGAATGATCTGATATATTACTTGATGCGTGCCATATTAAAAAAAATAGTGATTTGGGAGTTTCAGCTGGGAAATGGGTTATAAATCCCAGTCATAAAGAAACAAATGCCACAGCCTCCTCACCATTTGAGAAGTAAAGCAGGAATGAGGAATTTGTGGCCCAACAGATGTAAACTGACTACAATTCCCATCATCCCTGATTGTTGGTAACATTATCTGGGGCTTGTGGGAGTGGGGACTCCAAGAACACCTAGAGAACAACAAGTCCCCCATTGCCGGATTTAAGACGTTATCCATTTTGAGCATTTTTCAGAATGGGTCTAACGTTACAGTGGTACCTCGGGTTACAGACGCTTCAGGTTACCGAGTCTGCTAATCCAGAAATAGTACCTTGGGTTAAGAACTTTGCTTCAGGATGAAGACAGAAATCGCATGATGGTGGCACGGTGGCAATGCGAGGCCCCATTAGCTAAAGTGGTACCTCAAGTTAAGAACAGTTTCAGGTTAAGAACGGACCTCCAGAACGAATTAAGTTCTTAACCTGAGGGACCACTGTATTTTCAAGGATCCCCATATCTTTGTCCTGGCTATGAGCCATATACTTCTCAAACCAGGACCCAGTTTGTAGAAGAATCATACAGGTGTGGTCTCATGTATATGGCTTTCCCCCTCTCCCTCACATTTATTTTGTCGCAAATGCCTCAGAATAGGGGTAGCCAAGGTGGCATCCTCTAGATCTTGTGGACTCCAATTCCCACCATCACCACGCAGCATGGTGAATGGTCAGGGATGATGGCTTTTGTAGTCTAGCAGTATCTGGAGATACCAGGTTGGGCATTTCTGCATTTGCACATGTATCTGTATATGCCCAGTACTCTTCCAAAGCACTGTTTTGGGATTTTATCTTATATAGATTATTTAGTGCTGTTGTTACTGTTTTCAACCAACAAATAAATGTACTTCCTGTTATCCTTTCCTTCTTTTTTTGATGGGGGAAAGCTCACAGGACATCAGATGTATACATGCACATTTTGGTAACTATTCCAAACACTGGTTGGAATAGTTATATGGTTTCAGTGTTGCAGCGTGTGTCAGAGATCGCTATTAAGGGTCAAGTGTCTGGTTGCCACAGAACTAGACTATTTCTGCATTGAGTTCCTGGCAGATGGCAAGTGAAAATGCCCATGTGTTAAAAACTGGCTGATGCTTAGAAAAGTAAATGGCCTCAGACAGACCTGCCTAAAGAAAATTCTGATGGAAACAAGAAAGTAAAGGGACAGAAGATATTTCTGGAACTAGTATGGACAATCTTATGTAACAGGAGGCGAGGCTGGTTAAATACAGTAACTTCTGAAAGTTGAGTGAGAGAGAAATACACCCATCAGAATTATACATGGCAACTCCTTTCCATTGCAGTGGTACCTCGGGTTAAGAACTTAATTCGTTCTGGAGGTCTGTTCTTAACCTGAAACTGTTATTAACCTGAAGCACCACTTTAGCTAATGGGGCCTCCTGCTGCTGCTCCCACTGGAGCACGATTTCTGTTCTCATCCTGAAGCAAAGTTCTTAACCCAAGGTACTATTTCTGGGTTAGCAGAGTCTGTAACCTGAAGAATCTGTAACCTGAAGCATATGTAACCCGAGGTACCACTGCATTTTTATTTATATGCATTGCTACACATGGATCACAGAAATGAACTTAATATTAGCAACTGAAATCTGGGCTGAGGGATGTTATATTCAAAACTGGGAATATAGTAAATCAGCCCCACGGACACTCTCTCTGGGGTTACAGAGGTCTGGCATACACCAAGGATGTTTAATTTAGCTCCATTGTTTGGCTCTGAAAATTGACACGGGTTGGCTTTCTTTGGGGCTCACTCTGAGCTACTTTAACTTGGATGAACACTACCCTGCATCTTCTATTGTTGGCACATCCTGGGTTTGTTCTACTTCGTGTCAGTTGAAATCAATCAGAACATTCCCACTGGCTTCAGTGGGAGTTGGAGTCAGCCTTTAATCGCTATGTTTTATTCATCAGAGCGTAGGAAGATGCAAGAGCCTTGAACTCATTTCAGCTGACCTGATATTCCTTATATCACCAAAGCTGGTAGACGCGCTCCACCTGCCTCCAAATTGCAATTTTGAAAAGCCAAAGTTCTCCAAGGTGATGTGTAGGATTAAAATAAAAAGCCGATTTGGAACAAAAATGAGGTGTGAGCACAAAGTCACCTTCTAGACGGCATTCATGAACAAAGGTCTGCAAGCCCAACCATGCCATTCACCACTTTGAGGCTTTGAAATTTAATCCAGACGTCCGTCTGTCCGTCTATTTATTTATTTTACTTATTTACAGCAGAAAGAAGCCACATGGAAGTGCTCAAGTCTGTTGATTAATATGGTAAGCTGCCATGTGTACTCACAACAAATCAGTCTTGCACCAGCCTTTGAATATGTGTGCTGCACACAAACAGGCTATTTTGCCTCTCTCTTTTTCAGAAACTTGCTGATGTGGACATAAATGAACCTATGCATGATGGTGGGGTTGGTTCTTCTGAAGCTAATCCAATATCTCTCATTCCTCCTCCCTTTTTTTCAAAATGAAAATGAAAATATTCTGAAGTTTCGCCACCACAGGCCCTCTCTCCCTTATCAATCTTTTGTGTGTTCAAATTTAGTGACTATAAATCTTGGGGAAAGCATGAAAGAACAGATTACATTATGGAAAGAAGGGCAATGAGCATATACAGGATTTATTTTTTTAAAGCATAATATGCATTGATCTGGGACAGAATGGATGGTAGGTAGTCTACAAAGGCATTTTAGGAAATTCTATAGCAGTCTCTATTCTGGACATTTCACCTGATGGATCTTCCTGGATCAATACGTGTCACTGCATGAAATGAGGCTTTTCAATAAATTGCATCTAACAGTGTCCCAGTATTCCTCACTCAGATTTAGGGGAGTAGGACTATTGGGCCCTGGCCAAAATTTTCTAGATGTGGAAATGGTTGTGGCAATTCTCTTTCATCTTTAGCACAATATCTTCAGGATGTGAATGATTTCATTTCAGAGACAGTAACAACAATGAACACAAAAAAATGAATGAATGTAAAGTTCTCTGGGACTTTCCCATGGAAGTGGAAGAAAAGAAACTGTCCCATATCATGAATAAAATAGCCCATATTTATACATCTCAATCAAAAAGGAAGAAAAGGGAGAGGACTAGGAAATGAAACCAAGAGTTACACTTGGCTTAGAATGGTGACCATGCTTTACATTCCCTGCTTTGTCCAAGAAGAATAGATTCAATTAATTCTTAAAGAGTTCTTTGCCCATATCATCCAGTCACATTCTGAACAACCCCCCCCCCCCCGCCTCTTTTCTCACCCTCCTCTCTTCTCTCTTTCAACCACTAAGGACAAATGTCTTAAACACAAGCTGATAAGGAACTGTTCGGAAACATCTGAAACAGAGAAAACTCAGGCTTACGGCTATATAGACAAGTACCCGTTGAAACACAGGATTTCAAGATGATAATTTAGTACCTTCTCAAACTGGGCCATCTTTGTGTGTTTACTTAGAAGTAAAAGTATGACTGTGTTCAATAAGCTTACTTCCAGGGACTCATAGAAAGGGTTGCAGCTGGGCAGAGCAGTGTGTGTGTGTGTCTGGTGATAGGGAGACTCCAGAGCGGCTGTACCCTCACGTCCTATTTGGAAACATAACAGAAGAATGAGGAGAATTAGGAACCTTTGGGTCTAGCAAAGCATCCTCTTTTGGCCTCCATTGCTGGCAGTACATCTACACATGCAGAACTTTCTGCAGGTGTACTGTGCCTGTGTCCTGTGTCCTGTTCCTGTGTCCTGTCACTGTAAGTGCTTCCCCACAGGCAGGACAGCATTTTATGCCACATCCTATGAGCCCTCAGCCAACTGAATGCTGATTGTAGGGTTTCAGCTGTAACTGTCACCAATTGCACTCCGTAAAATAATTCATATGCTAGTAAATTGGTGGCATAAGTGCCAGAAACTTTAAAATATGATCTGCTAAATGGTTTCTGCACCTTTATTATGAAAAGTATACTGTGAGTTTAACAGCATTGTTATTAGGCAAAGAAAACATGTTTTCAAATGCATTTTCAACACTTCAGTGCCTTACTGACTTCCATGTAAAAATTTCAATGCAGATTCTATTACAAAATCAGTGACTTCAAAACCAAATTTAAGGTGTCTGTCAATAAAAACAGTAACATTTTGTGTTCCTACATTGTGTGAATGTTCAGTGAACAAATGCTCCACCAAACAATGTTCCGTGTAATTTATCATTACTCTACCTTTGGTAAGTACTACTGTCAGCTCTGCTAAATACCTCTGCATTTGATTGCTGATATTCTTGTTTCCCTTTATGTTACTCAGTATATTAACTCTCAGCTTGTAATAAGCTCACAGCAGTCGAAGACCTCTTTTTTTTTAATCTGATGAGTCTTGATGACTTGAATAACTTGGTCTAATTAGCTCTAATTGTTTTCTCTCTGTGATAAGAATAAATTGGTTAGATACATCACAGTTAACATGCTTTAGGAATAAAATAAATAGTGAATGGTTTGGGCAATAAATGATGACATATGGAGATTTTCACTGCAAGGCTTACAGCAGTAATCCAGCAAAATGGCCGAACTAATTACACCACCACCACAAATGATGTTGTTACAAGGAAAGAAGACATGTTGTTGGTTATCAAATGATAAAAGTAGATGTATTCAGATCTATACCCACATTTATTTTTATGGAATGGAGCTGCATCACTTTGGCCTCATATTGCAGATTCTTTCTGGAAGCAGGTTCATACATCCATGTTTGTCACTGGACTGAATAAGCAGTATATGACTTACATATGTGAACAGACACCAAAGAATTAACACTGCGGACAGAACATAAATGCTTCCTTACATTGGCTCAAATGCATGTTTTTGAATGAAGTCAGTCCCATGTCCTGCTGCCAGGCCTAATGGTCTGATTCACACTAGCATGTCCCTCATTTGATGGCTGTGTGCATGAATGACCCATCCCAGAAGGTATCTGTATTGTTAGCAAGCCCAGCATCACACCCAACATACCTGGACAGCTGCAGGGGCCCACACACCCCTCCATGGCTCAAAGGGAGTGACATACCCTTCTGGTATCGCCACTGAGATTTGCCACCTCTTCAGGTGCCTGGCAGCACTAGAGACACCAGTTATCCTCTCCCTAACATCAGCAGTGGTGCAGTCATGGGATGGGAGCCAAGGCACTTTGGCTTGTCCTCTTTGTTCCCATTTTATTACACCACCATTGCTACAAGGTAAGGCTATCCAGGGGGGAAGGTGTGATTGCTGGCTGCAGACCTTCAAGAAGATGAAACTGGAATGGGTGGGGGGCATCATTGGGGGCTCAAGTTGGAACAGGGGACTAACAGTGACAGTTCCCCCACCAGCCATCTTTGATTCTCTATCTGACATGAAACACACTGTCCAATTCTTCTATAAAAAGCAACTGTCTTTTAGATGCCCTCCCACTGACACTTGTGTAAACCCAGCTCTCATTGAAATCACCCAAACACATATGTGAGATGCTTACATGGTCTCCTGTCCGTGCAGATGTTCTTCAGGGATATTTGGGTCCCTTTTGACCTTTTGATGTTATTTTCATGGGGAATATCCAATCTATGGATTGGAATTCACCACAAACAAGTTAGCATTGACAAATGAGGAAAGTGCAAACTTCCCACAACTAATTGGGGGCTGGCTGATGAAAGTACAGCACACTGACAAAGTGATTAAACTGACCACATTGATTACGACAAGAGAAGGCTGTCAAAGTCATAAAGATAATAAAATAAAATAGTCTTCTAATTTGGTGTAAGACAACCAAGAGCATTTTCAATATAGTATTTTCCATTGTTTTGCTCCCCACAATATAACTTTATTCTGCTTGCCTTAGTTTTATCTATAATTTCTTGCTTTTTGGGGTTTCTCTCTGTCGTGAACATTATATTGCTTGTTGTACATTCTTGATGCATTGTTTGAATCTCTATATATAATTCTAATTTTGAAGCTCACAAAACTGGGAGAAAACAAAACAGTCTTTTCTCTACCACCACAGCCTGCTCCTATCAAACTATTCCTGGTAAAGCTAATTATTCATTTACATGTAATAACTGTAAAACAATGTAAGCTATGGTTAATTTTGTTCTGTTAATTTAATGAATACGTTGAAATATGTTATTTAAATTTAAATATGCTTAATCTTCATTATTACCCACTGCTCAAGACATTATGGATCACTCTCAGTAGGATAAAGTCTTAATTTTAGATTAAAAATAAAAATTAACTGAGATAAAAAAAATGAGGCTTACTAGTAACATTGACTACTGCAACATACCGCCCATAGGACTGTCTAGAAATTTCAGATATTGCAGGATATGGTGGCTCAGTCCTTAATTATAGTGAAGTACCACACATGAACAGACTATCCATTGGCTCCTTGATCACACTTTAAGGTGTTGGCTTTGATATTTAATGCCCATGTTACATTAAAGCTAAGATAGCCTCGGCTCATTGAATGCCTGGGTTAAGAACTTCCTGGGAGCTGCTGCTGTGAGTTTCCTGGAGGAAGAGTAGGATGTGTATTTAAATGATAATAACAGTAAATGGGCTGCACAGTGTACTGTAAATGACTGGCTATCTAGAGGGATAGTGGGGGTGTGGTCTGAGGAAACATACCTGCCTTGCTAAGCCTTCCAACAAAGCTGTGACCGGAAAAATAATCTCCGAACCTCATTATATTCAGCAGTGGCTAGAGAAATGATTTGCTAGGCAATTCTACAAGCAAACACTGTGTCATGATATCAAAGGGAGGGGAACTGCTATGGGGAGGTGTGGCAGTGGGGGTCAGGGGTTGCCACAGACAAGATCATGTAAATTTAAGGTTGGTGACTGGATAGTCAGCCTTGCTGACATCAGAAGCCACAGCCCATGCCAGGGAACTTGCACAGTGTTGGCTGAAGCACCCCACACCTCCACCTCCATCCTAGCACTGAAATATGAGGATTCCTTTCTCTCCTTAAACAGACAGCGGCTGCCAGCAGTTATACTGAGCTAGCCACTGTGTTGTGTTTCTTTCTGTTCCATGATTAGTTAAGTTGAACATGCAAAGCTGTCTTATGCCAAGTCAGAGCCAAACCACTGGTTTGTCCTCTAAGCCAGGGTAGACAACGTGGCATAGCTGTCAAGTGTCCCTTATTTGAAGGGACAGTCCCTTATTCCAGCGACCATGTCCCGCTGCTTTCCCTTATTGATAGATGTCCATTAAATGTCCCTTAAATGATGTCCCTTAAATTTCAAAGGGAGCAGCTCCTCTCCCTCCCTCCCTCCGTGCCGGCCAGGGAGGAGGGAGGCTCCAACTGTGTTACTTGGCTGTGTTGCTCACCCAGTAAGAAGTCTAAGAACGACTGGGGGTGGAGCTTGCATGCCTTGTGTGTGGCTAGTTAATGCAAGCTGAGGGGGTTTTTGAATGCTGGACACCATTTTGTTGCACGTGCTGCTGCAAACTTTGCAGTGCAAAGCCAGGCCGGGGAGCCATCTTAAGTTGAGGCTGCATAGGCCTTGTGGTGCATGTGGTTCAGATTCTATTCAGTTGAACCTCTGGTTACAAGGTTGGTTGGACAGTGTTCTCGAAGCTACCCAGCATGAGTTTGACCAGACTGCAGGAGGACAGGAAGACTGGAGTGCCTGGAACAGGTGAGGCTGCAGGTCCCTTATTTTGGCTGCTGGTCCCTTATTTTCAAATCTGTGAGTTGACAGCTATGCAACGTGGTGCTCTCTAGATCATCTCCAATGATCTCAGGCAGTACTGCCAAGGGGCAGGGAGGGGCAGGCTTGTACTCCAACAAGACCTGGAGGGCACCATGTTGGATGTCCCTGTTCTAGCCCAATGTGCACTCAAACTGGCAGCATCTCTCCAGCCTCTGACTAGCTCTTTTACAGCCCAACAGCTGGAGATACATTCAGCCAGACCAGGGGGTTTCCATATACAGCACACGTTCTATACCCCTGACCTGCAGCACCTCCCAGCACCCAATTGGACCAGACTTGCAGCGAGCCACAGAGTTTCTGCATCCATCCCGCTTTTGACAACTGTTACTTAACACTATATTTAAAACGAGCTGCTTCTCCAAACACATTTTCTTGAATGTGCTGCCAAGGATGAACAGAAGGTGTGAACAAAAAGATCCAAGAAAATGGTTTTATTTGTCGAGTTATGGAAAGATTTCAGGTATTCCGCCAACTATCATTCCCATCCTGATTCTCTCTCTTTCACCCACCGACACCCCCACACTCCCCTTTTCCCGTTTTTGACTGATGAACACCAACAAAGATCATATTAATCCTGTGAAGTTTAATTTCAGCCTCTTTTACAGAGCTGTCCTGGGGAGTCGTGTATTTGTATTCCTGCTCAATGGGGTTTTTAATAATGCAATTATCAGAATTGAGTGCCAAGACACCCAAGACTCCTAAGTGCTATGTATTTCTGAAAAATTGAGGGCTTCGTGATGGCTATAGAAAGTTGGGAATGATTTGTAGCGCAATCAGGTTCACACAAAAGCAAAAGGACAAAAAAAGGGCTTCGTAGCAGCACATAATGCATTTCAAGACTAAGAAGGGAGGAGAGAAAGTTTGGGGAAAGGAAAAAAAAGGCCACCATTTTCAAACTGCTTAGTGACCATGTTCACCTTCATAGTACAGTACTGTACTACATCAGGCTGTATTGTTGTTGTTGTTGTTCAAACCAGGACTCTCAGGAGCCCCAGGTAGCATGGTCAATGGTCAGAGATAGTGGAAGTTGGTCACAACATCTGGTGAGCCACAGGTTCTCCATCTTTGGTTTGAGATGTTGTTGGACTACAACTTTCATCATCCCTGCCCATTGGCCATATTAGCCAGAGCACATGGGAGTTGGAGTCCAGCAACATTTGGAAGGCCACAGATTCCGCATCGCTTGACAACACCCTGTAGATTTTTAGTTTACAGATTTCAGGTCAAGTCAAGAAAGCCACTGTGGCTTCATCACAGAATTCAGCATTATCTGTTAGCTTTGGATAACACAAGGAAGGAAAAGCCATTTTTCACTAGAGTTGCCACCTTTATGGTTAGTCTCCTATCCTTTTCATAGCTGCATGACAGGAAGAAATGAAATAGTGGAAGCTTGTTCCAGAGTGAAACCCTGTAGCTTTCCCATCAAAACTGCAATATGAAGGCCCACCGATTAATGGGGGAAGGCAGGGTGATTAAATCTGCAATAAAAACATTAATTGATTCATCTAGTGATTAATTCTAGCATTGCTAATATTCTGTTATTTTTTAAAAATCCAAACAGGTAATGGAACCTTTCTGAAAAAACTATGCTTTTGTTCATGCTTCTGCAACATCGATGAAAAGAACGCACTCACAGCAACCTAATCAGACTCAAGTTCTGTGAAAACACTGTTCCAATTCACCAGACAGTGACTAAATACTACAAGATATATTTTCAGGAGGAATGCAATTCTCTGTGCTGGCTAGGAATTGACTAGATGGCCTCATAATAGTTCTTCTGCATCTCTACATTATACTATTTCAATGCTAAGTCATAAATCATGCTCAAGACAGATTTATATGTTTGCTGCCATGAACCTCTGAAGTGAAGCCAGGAAGCTGCAACACCACAGTGAAACCTTAATAGTCTCCATTCCCACCCCTTAATCTTTCACTAGCAGGGCTGGGGGGGGGGGGGGATGCCAAGTAAAGCAGAAGCCAAACGTTCATAACTGCATTAGTGTGGCCAACAGTCAAAGAGCAGGAGGGCAAATGAAAACAGCTAAAACTAAAACAAATAATGGACTGAAATTGTGAAAGGTGGAAAAAGGAAGTACAGAGTGGCTGATGTATTCAAATCATTGCAGCTTCTAGATAAGGCCCCCAACCGTTTAAGATCTGTAGGGCTATGAAACATTGCTTCCCATATATTCAGGATGATCTGCAATGGTGACTGATGCCCGTTGGGACTGATAGAAAGCATGCAGGGAGGCAAACAGTAGGTGGTGCTGGAGACTATGAAAGGTAGAGCCAAGGAATCCTACTTCTGCCCCCATTTCCCTCCCTGGTGAGTTATGCTACGGCAAGACTTATGCTGAGGAGGAATTCCAGTTCCATGACTGTCTTTTTTCCACTGGCTTCGTGCTGAGGAGGAAGCAGCCAGCCAGGTCCACACTCTGGACTGGTTGTAAGAAGGCAGGGGGAAGGAATCAAGACTGATGTTGGTGGGGCAGTGCCCCATTTCCCGTAATGGGCCACTGATGTTTGATGTTCCCTCTATCCCCTGAGCAGCCACAGCTAACATCCACATATTTGGGATAAGGAGGCAAGAATGTGACATCCATAGAAATATAGGGAGCTGCCATGCAGCAAGTCAGACCATTGGTGCACTCTTGTCTACATCAGGAGTGGGGGACCTTTTCAAGCCTGAGGGCTGCATTCCCTCTTGGCCAATCCTTGTGAGGAAGGGCACACTCCAGCAGTGGGCATGACCAATAAAAATGTAGGTGTGGCCAGCACACATGCACCATTCAACTACACCAGGCTTACTCAAACTCGGGCCCTCCAGATGTTTTTGGCCCACAACTCCCATGATCCCTAGCTAGCAGGACCAGTGGTCAGGGATGATGGGAATTGTAGTCTCAAAACATCTGGAGGGCTGAGTTTGAGGACGCCTGAACTACACATAAACAAAGTACATGGCCTCCTCCCTATGACTCAGTTGTTTCTCAACCAGTCTCCAAGGCTAGGGCTGATGGGAGTTAAGAACATCAGAAGAACCTGATGGATCAGGCGAAAGGCCCATCTAACTCAGCATCCTATTCTCACAGTGGCCAACCACATGCCTGTGGGAAACCAGCAAGCAGGACCTGAACACAAGAGGCCTCTTCCCTTCCACAGTTTCCAGCAAGCGGTATTCAAAAGCATACTGCTCCAACCATGGAGGCAGAACGTAGCCATGATGGCTAGCAGCCATGGACAGCCATACCCTCTATGAATTTGTCTAATCTTCTTTTAAATCCATCCAAGTTGGTGGCCATCACTGCCTCCTGTGGAAGGGATTTCCATAGTTTATCAATGCACTGTGTGAAGAAGTACATAATAATAATAATAATAATAATAATAATAATAATAATAATAATAATAATTTATTTATACCCCGCCCATCTGGCTGGGTTTCCACAGCCACTCTGGGTGGCTTCCAACAAAATATTAAAATACCGTAATGCATCAAACATTAAAAGTTTCCCTCAACAGGGCTGCCTTCAGATGTCTTCTAAAAGTCTAGTAGTTGTTGTTCTCTTTGACATCTGGTGGGAGGGCGTTCCACAGGGAGGGTGCCACTACCAAGAAGGCCCTCTGCCTGGTTCCCTGTAACTTTGCTTCTCGCAGTGAGGGAACTGCCAGAAGGCCCTCGGCGCTGGACCTCAGTGTCCAGGTAGAACAATGGTGGTGGAGATGCTCCTTCAGGTATACTAGGCCGAGGTATACTAGACCGAGGCACTTTGAATTGTGCTCGGAAACGTAATGGGAGCCAGGGTAGGTCTTTCAAGACCGGTCTCGGCAACCGCTCCCAGCCACCAGTCTAGCTGCTGCATTCTTGAATCTTTTGACATCCAGTTTCAATGGATGTCCATGAGTTCTGGTATTATAAAAAGATCCCGTTTCTGTACCACTTCCTCCATAGCATTCATAATTTTATAGACTTCTATCATGTCACCTCTTACCTGCCTTTTCTGTCAAATAAAAAATCTCAAACACTTTCCCCATAGGGGATTTGCTCCATCTAGTCATAGTTCAGTATAATCTGGAGGGCGTAAAGCTCCCCACTCCTGCTGCAGATGAACTAACAGCCCTTCTCAGGAGAGTTTCATATGCCTAGTATCCATATGACTAGATAAGCACTAGTTTTTAGGCTAACTAGGTTGTATAAAAGCTGCCTTGAAGAAAATGAACCTGTTTAGTCTGAGCTATGGTTGTAACAGGTTTTGCACTGACAAAAGTACTTAAAGAAAAAGGGCTTGAGAAAAGGTCCTTGTACAAATGAAAAAAAACAACAACTGTGGGCAGGAAACAAATGTCAGAGACCCTTATCAGTTCAAGAAGGTACTTACATCTGGAATGCAACAAATCTGGGGTACAAGATCAAGACCTGAAATAGAGAGTTAGCTTCACAACTTAGCTGATGGTATCCAGTGATAAATAGTAGCCTGTAAGGTTTTCAAGCAGCACCTTTGGGGATAAAAAGCAGGCAGGGAAAGGTGATTTCAGGGTGTTTCAGATTAGGGCCCTGCAGCTGCCTTTTCTTGAGAATAAAAGTGCCCGTTTTAAGCACTAAAGAAAAAAGAAGTGGGGGAGCACAAATAATGTAACATGCAGTTTGGCCCTTGGCTGTTTCTTGTGGTGTAACATCAAATTATACTCAGCATTTCAAATGACTAATTTTTATGTTAATTAACAGCATGCCACAAATTCCCTCATGCCTAATGGATGGGGATTGGAAAAAGCAGCCCTCAAGATATCACACATTACAGTCTTCGTTGTTTTTCACTGTGTTCTGAATAGCATATCCTTTGTTTTTGTTTTTTTAATGCCGATTTGTATGATTGAATTGATTGGAGACTGGCACTTTCAGTTCTGCAGATATAAAGAAAGGGGTTGTCAGTCGCCGGGGCAACAACAGCACTTTCTAAGTTGTCACTTTCGCTGGTTGCCTTGAATTTGTTCATTACTTTATTGCTTGAGACCAGGTCAGTTGCAAATGCATTCACATCCTTTTTTACCTGGGTGTTGCTGTCCTTCAAACCACTTAATGACCAGCTGATCGTGATACTGTCTAGACTCTGAGCATAATAATGACAAAATGTGTATTGGTTGATTCTTTCATGGATATTTATTTTCCATATTGGTATGAAGTTACTCTTCCCCAGGGAAGGCCAGGGAAGGTCGAGAAATTCTTTTGTGTAGACCAGCTCTCAGCATGACTTACTTTTAAGCCTAATGATTTGCATCCAGTGCAAATTGATTACTTGGTATAGGATGCTTGTGAACTGGCATGTGGTCCATGAATAGATGCATTTCAATCAACACAAAGGTCAACAAAATAATTGCTTGCTTGGAAATCTAACTCAAAGGCTCACAACAGATGCAGCTTGAAGTTATGTGTCAAGGCATGGAGGAAGGTGACACAAGATAAGTCTGACGGAAATTGCCCTGCGACAAAACAATTTGAGGCTATGGGAAAGGGCCATGGCTCAGTAGGAGAACATCTGCTTTGCATACAGCTGGTCTCAGGTTCAGTCCCTGGAGAACTGCTTCCAGTCAGTGTAGGCAGTACTGAGCAAGAGAGATCAATAGTCTGACCCAGTATTATTATTATTAGAATTTATATACCACTTTATACCCAGGGGTCTCAGGGCAGTTCACAGAATAAAATCAGGACATAAAAACCACAAAATACCTAATAAAAATAAAAATAAAAACAACCCAATAGCCCCCACCCCACAAAAAACCACATTTAAAAAGGGCATAGGATGTAGATTGGATCAACCAAGGCCTGGTGAAAAAGGAACGTTTTTGCCTGGTGACTAAAGGTGTATGATGAAGGCGCCAGGTGAACTTCCCTGGGGAGAGCATTCCACAGATGGGGAGCCGCTGCAGAGAAGGCCCGTTCTCATGTTGCCACCCTCCGGACCTCTCAAGGAGGGGTGTAAAGTATATTCCTTTGTTCCTTTGGGTGTCCAGAGCAGCACTGTGCATGTCAAGAGGAGATATGTAGGAAAATGTGTCAATGAGCATCATAGCAGAGGAATTTCTTGCAGCCATAGATTTGTGCCGTTCATATTTTCTCATTCTAAATGCTACCCCTTGCTTCTGAAGTTCATTATTTGTACTAAATGTGGGAGAAATGCCCCAGGCCAAAATAAAATAAACTGGGGAGGGAGAGTGAAATGGTTTATTAGCACAGCATGTCTCTTCAATGAAAACAAACGTGGGCCTGGAAATGGCTCATTTTGAGCACTCCGTGCACCACCATGCGCAGAATAAATATTCCATGTTTGGTAACAAACGATACCTCTGCATGATGCCTAGGCACAGACTGTTGATGATTGCTCTTGATTTCAGATTTCCACTCCCATGCTGTGCTTGTCAGGATGGTATGTTATAGACGGGCATTCACTTAAGGCTGCTTCAGACTGAGCATTTCAACTTCCCCACATGGAAAGCACTTCTTTGCAGGGAAAGGCATGAAAAGCACAAAGCAGCAATTGCTTGTGTGTCTTTTGGGTTGCGCTGAGCATTCAGCAGGAGAGATGTACGTAGACATCATTGCACATGAGCATCCACAGGTTCTCTGTTTCAGGGGTAGAATTTGGGACAAATTGCATTTATTTGCTTTGAATGGCCGTCATAGCATCCTCTTTTTTGCTCATCAAAATATGGCAACTCGACACACATCTCTTCTGTGGTCTGCAACTCTGAAGCTGCTTACTCAATAGAAAAATTGTCACATGCACATATAAGCAAATTATCACATCACATTTGTATACCACTCTTCCGCCAAAGAACACCTGGCCAACATGTCCTCACATCAACTTCCCAAAGGTCATGCTGCAACCTTCAAAGATAAGCATGGGTTTCAATCCTGATTCCCACTCCTGTTTCCAAAACTGCATCCACCATACTACTCTGGCTGTCAAAGGAAGAGAAAGCTGATATATTGAGCCATCTGCCTTTGGATGATCTGCAAGCAGCCTAGAGAATCATTGCTGGTCCCATGAGGCTTCCAGGTGTGCTGCACCTGTGTGCTGAATGCTAGGGAAACTGTCTAGCTGGCAGTGCCCATAGTAACCAATTTGTCTCCACCTGGGTGCTGGGCAGATTGACTGGGTCATGCACAATTTAGCACTGGCTGCCAGTTTGCTTCTGAGCTCAAGTCAAGGTGCTAACCTTTAAAGCTCAAAGTGGCTTGGAACCTGGCTATACTTTAAGGACCACCTCCTTCTGTATATTCTTCTCCACATGCTCCAATCGTCCTCTGAGGCCCTCCTCCATATCCCTCAATCTTGCAGGCTTGTAAGCTAAAATAGCTTAAGAAAGTTCACAAAAGAAAAGGTTTCCCCTTCCCTGACCTCCTAGCAGACCCTGTGTCCTGTCCCACAATGTTCAAGAGGACCTCCTGACCTCCAGAGAGACGTGGGGGTGGGCAGTGATCGGGTAGCTGCAAGGGGAATGAGAGTATGGCACATTCCCTTCTGCAAACTTCCTTAAATTAACTTACTGTAGAGTCCAAGCCTACAGGTGTCAACATCTTGGTTGCTAGGTGGTAACTGCTAACCTACCTGGAAAATGGAATGAGTCCTGTGACCTAGCCGATGGTTTGTGTAAAATAATGCAAGTTTTCACATCATGCATTCTTTCTCAAGCGTTGGTGTTCGGAGCAAAAATGAGAGGTGAAATTACACTTTGAAATATGTTCTTAAGAACTTATGCTGCATCCTCCATTGTTAATGGTGATGTAGCTCAGGGGTCAGCAAACTTTTTCAGCAGGGGGCCGGTCCACTGTCCCTCAGACCTTGTGAGGGGCCGGACTATTATTTTTTTTTTTGGTGGGGTAGATGAATTCCTATGCCCCACAAATAACCCAGAGATGCATTTTAAATTAAAGCACACATTCTACTCATGTAAAATCACACTGATTCCTGGACCATCCGTGGGCCAGATTTAGAAGGCGATTGGGCCGGATCCAGCCCCCAGGCCTTAGTTTGCCTACCCATGCTCTAGCTGAATTAAACATACACTTACCTAGCTGGTTATAAAGTGTGAGTGGTTGATTTGGGGGTTTTTAATCCTAAATGAAGCATGCAAGAGAAGGTAGTGCATCTGTCTCTCCCTCCCCTAAACCAGGGACCTCACTGTGCTCTGCTGTTTTGAGCCAACCCACCCCCACCCCTAGACCAGCTTCCCAGTTCTACAGGAACTAAACTGTGAACAATAAAATGCTTGCACACTCTCCAGAACAAAAGTTGATCGATAAAAATGTTCTTATGTATTTTGTGCACCTGGCTTAGTTTGGCTATTTATAGAATCGTTCCAACAATAGAATGCCTAAAGCTCTTGATCAAAATCCCCACCCTAAAGAATAACATTCCTAGCAGGAATAACTTCAGGATATATATTTTTTTTAAAAGCAGAAACTTCCAGCGTTGCAAGTATCTTGATAACAAACTTTGTTACTTGCCACGGTTGGTAGTTCTAGAAGGTACTGAAAGATTTGCCAAGGCCCTGCTCCTTTTATGTTTCTGTCACAACAACGCCCATATACTAACTGCATTCACCAAGCGCTGCTTATTTGCTGCAATTAACATCAATGAACTTTAAAGGAAGTTACGCAGTTATGTCAGGCTGCAGCCCTAAGACACACGAGAGAAAGCCCCACTGAATGCAACAGGACTTACTTCAAAATAAAGATGTATAGCAGGGATGAAGCCTCGGGGATAATGTGTCCTCCATTTGGCCTACTGATTGCTAGGAGTGACACAGATACCATAACTGAAGACCAATTGAACAGCTGTGAGCCAGACATTTGAAGAGACGAATGTCCAATTGTGTGGGAATTCTTGCTGCGGTCAATAAAAATAACTCCCTTCCCTCCCACCATATGGCTAGGCTCCGTCAAGGAGACCTTGATCAAAACCCAGTCTAGAAGAGTAGGCGAAAATCTAATCATAATTTTATAATGATTGAGCAGGAAGTAGAAAGGTTCGCTACTGCTGCTGTATTGGAGGATATAGAACAAGGGTTATTGATATGCACCGTCCAGATCAGTCCTGGAATCTCAATGCATCCCTGAAAAGAAGGCAAAAATAGACCTATGAAGGAATACTCAATCTATAGTGGTTTCTAGAGTGTCCCGGATATATCCAATTCAGAACAAATTAGAGATAATGGTCGCTACACTCTAGCTCCTTAACCCCTTTGCGGTGACCCCATTTCTTATTCAGTGCAGAGAGCTGCCTCATATGATCTCAGTATAATAAAATACCCACAGCAAAAGGGCAATACCCCAAAGTCCACAAGAAACAATCAAATTCCTAAGAGTGTCCAAAGTTTAATTTAAAAAAGCATCCAGAGATCTTGAGATGTAATAAAATGCCTGGTTCCTTTAAGATTATTTATATTTTTTTTAATAAAATCTCCTAAATGTAAAAGCAAAATTTTCACATGCACTCTATGTGCTTTTTATAAGCTTTCAAAATTAATACCAAGAAAATAAATAAACAAACATAAAGTACACAGTGTTTCTCTGCTTTTAAAATAAGTATTTTTGAAGAACTGAACTGACACTTTTTGTTCACTGTCCTCTAGTTTTTACAAAAAAAAATACTTCACAATAACACAAAAGCATCTGTATGGTATTAATGGAATTGACTAATTCTCCTAAGTCCCCCCCCCCCCCCCGTCTGTTCTGTTATCTTAGGATAAATTGTCATCTTAGAAACTAAAGAAGAAGAAAAAAGCATTTTTTAAAAAGATGGGGGAAGTCTCTCAGCTTATTTTGGATCCAGCAGTTTGGATCAAGTAATGAGGCACAGAATCCCATTACGGAAACTGCCACCCACACCATGACAAGACTTACTATGAAAAGAGCAAGAGAGCAACAATAGGAGGAGCTGGCGCTGGCTGAAGATTAATTGAAGTGGCTGAATTTAAGCAGAGGGTGCTGTTAGGTGGGTGGCTAAATAAAAAAACCCCAAAAAGATGCCAAGGCCACACAAAAAATAGCAAAAAATCTGGGTGACAAATTTAAGCCAGTCATCATAGCTTGCATTCAATGAGACACACACTTGCAGGAATTATTATGACAATGGGAAAGTTTGGTGTTCGGGCGCTTATATGTCAAACTTAAGACTCCATTTCTTATCCAGTGTAGGGAACTGCTTCATATGATCTTGATATAATAAAATACCCACAGCAAAAGGGCAATCCCCCAAAGACAGCAAGAAACAACAAAATTCCTAAGAGTGTACAAAGTTTAATTTAAAAACTGCTCTTTAGTGCTCAGTCAGAGCAAATGACAGTTGGGTTTTCCATTCACTTCCTTGGACTTTGGTGAGCTCATTTTGAAGGAAGGCTATGTTTCAGTTCTCGTCCTAACTGGTCTTCCATCCTTGCAGGGGAGAATAGCTGTTGCATGCCTCACCAGGAAGTGGTCTGACCAAGGCAATGGAGTGACATCCATACACACTCCTATTTCCAGACCCCACCTCTCTCCGCCTAATTCAAGGGTATGCCCTGCTTTCTGCTTTGAACTGGTGATGATTTCAAACAGGTGCATGGTATCCATGGAAGCCATGAATTCCTGACCCAGACCTGACACATCCTTAGGATGGATGTTGCAGCCACTCAAAACCACTCCTGAGACCACCACAATACAATACAATACAATACAATACAATACAATACAATACAATACAATACAATACAATACAATACAATACAATAACCTTTATTAGCATTATGAGTTAAAACATTTCAAAACACTGGGATAAATTTAAAAGGGACAGGAGTGAGGCTGTCGAGGGTCACAAGGTACTCAATTGTTCTGCTTCACCCTGTCTATTCCCTAGAGAGATGATTCATTAAGAAGCCTTTTGGGTAAGATGGAGATTGAAAAGGAAGCCACTGAGGCAGTAATGTCCTTGTCCTTATCCACTAGGAGGAACCTTGTTTGGCTTTCTCTTGGAGCTGTGGGTCACAGGTCCAATATCTTGCTCAGCATATGTTTGCGGAGTCTGCTGTGCAAAGGGCAGTGAGACCACTTCCATCCGAGAGGCTGTTGAGCAGCTGAATGGGCAAGTACACTGACAGCATCCTAACCTGTCTCTTTAGCCCAACACTTTGGGTGTGCAGAAAGTTAGTGTTTAATGGTTGAGGGGTGTGTGTTAAATGTCTAATAGTCAGACTAATAATAATATCATAATAATAATAAAATACTTTACTTGAATTATTGCTATGTCTTGTTTTTCCCCTGTCAATTACTACTATTGGTTAATGCAAGAACAGACTATAGGCACTGTCATTTTAAACAGGATTGGTGGCTATTTACCAGATAACTAAAGACTCATTTGATTGAATGCATCATTGGATTCAGATACTGCATTGTTATTTTTTATTCCGTAATGCTGTCATTTTTGTATGTTCCAACACTATTAGATTTCAATCATCCACTTTGCCCCTTTTAAGGTCATTGCTTTTATATTACCAGTCAGTTGTAAATCCACACATTCTTTTCGATCAGAAAGTAAATGAAATTGGGTCTCCTGGCTGTGCAGCCAGAGACTAATGTCTGCTGAAATGAATGATGAGACTCTGTTATCCTCTGGTGCTTCCACCTTTTCTCTACCTTCCTCTTCAACCTACTACAGGGAGCACATGAGAACATAAGAAAGGTCCTGCTGAGTCAGACCAATGACCCATCTAATCCTGCACCCAATCCTGAAGTCCTAGAAGGACTGATAAACATTTACAACTGCACGTGTAAATGTATAATTGTTCATCTTTAAGGGAGAGGATAATTCACAGCTGTGTGCTGTAGCTGCTGTCCCCCCCCTTTTTTTTATTCGCATTTCATTTATTTGTTAACATTCTTATATTACATTGGTAAACGTTGTCATATTACATTACAGGACCTACTATAATATAATTTCCAACATGTATACAAAAATTATATACAAATTTTATCTACCTAGAAAGAAAATGAAACAAACAAAAAAGAAAGAACAAAGAGAAAAAACAAAAACAATTTCCCCCAAAAAATCATATACATACCAACACACTAGACTTCCTGTCTTTCCCATTGTATATTCCTTTTTTACAAATGAATGTACTCTTATTGTTGTATATTTCTTTACATATTATCTAATACATTCCTATATCAATATGTGCTCTTAGTCTTATTTCTCAACTCAGTCTCACTCCAAAGTCAATCAAATGCTAGCATAGATAGCGAACCTTTACTGTATTTTTGAACATATGTTTTATATCTATTCCACTTTTCCATACATTTTTGTTTTTAATTGCCTCTCAGGGTATTTGTTAACTGCACCATTTCAGCAAATTCTTGTAGCTTGTAATGCCAGTCCGTTATTGTCGGGGCTTCTTCTTCCTTCCACCCCTTTGCCACCAAAGTCCGAGCTGCGGCCGTTGCATATAAGAAAACCTCCCTAAAGGCTTTAGGGATGTCCCTGCCAACAATGTTTAACAGAAATGCCTCTGGTCTTTTAAAAAAAGTTATTCCAAACATTTTTTTCAACTCCTCGTAAATTAAGCCCCAGAACACTTTGATCTTCCTACATGTCCACCACATATGATACATGTCACCATTACTCCCACCACACCTCCAACAAGTATTCGCTAAGTTTTTAAACATCTTCGATAGTCTTGAGGGGGTGAGATACCATCTGTGCTGCATCTTTAACATATTTTCTTTGATGTTATAACAGGCCGTAAATTTCATATTTGTTTTCCAAACCTCTTCCCATTTGGCCATCATTATTTGACGCCCATCTAATCATTGTTGCCTTAACCTCCTCCTCCTTAACTTCCCATTCCAGGAGGAGTCAATATATTCTTGAAATTACCCTGATTTTATTATTTATTAATTCTGTTTCGAGTTTAGAGGGCTGATGATCAAATCCAATCTTTTTATCTTGTTTAAATATTTTGTATATTTGATGGTATTCCAACCAACCAGAAAGCTGGTCTTTTATCTCCTCATATTTTCTAAATTTAATTTGGCTGTCCTTTTCTAATGTTTCCAGCAGGATCAGACCATGATTTTTCTACCCTAACATTCCAACAGTGGCCAAGCAGATGCCTCTCAGACAGAGATGAGGAACCCCGTGGTCCTCCAGAGGCTGCCAGACTCCAACTCTCACTAGTCCCAGCAAGCATAGCCAATGGTCAGGGATGATGGGGGTTGTAGTTTAGCAACATCTTGAAGCCACAGCTTCTGTGTTCCTGGTCTAGGAAGTTCACAAACAGGGCATGGCTATCCCTGTAGGTTGTCCCCTTGTGTAGCATCTCAAGACTTGTGGGGGCAATTTATCTGAACTTGTTCCTCTTCATAGGAGCCTACTGGATCAGGCCAGTGGCTCATCTAGTCCAGCATCCTATTCTCACAGGGGTCAACCAGTTGCCTATGAGAAGCCACAAACAGCACCCGAGAGCAACAGCATTCCTTTCTCCTGCAATGGGTATTCAGAAGGCTCCAAACAGTAGAGTGGTCTCTCCTAACTTCCCGTCTCTTATACAATTAAGGCAACAACTTGTTCCTAGATACTACTACTGTCCGCAGGCTCCCATTAGTTCCCCTGATCACTAAAGAGAAGCAGGGGAGCAGAGCCCAGAGCAGCAGGAGTCTCCTGCGACGTGTGGCATTTGTTCCATTAGCATGTCACTCTGTACTAATGCAGATGGACAAAGATCACCCGCCACTTCCAAAGGTTAAAAGCTTTTCCATTTCGAACTTTCTGCTGAATGTAATTTTGTCGAGATAAAGCAGCACCAGAACATAAAACCGTGCCCTTTATTCCTGTACATACATAATTCAAGGACACTAATGAGAACAGAGGAATGTGGCACTGTGACCGCATCGAGGGACTCTTCCAGGAGAGGGCTGCAGACAAAGCGCAAATGGCTGGCCCTTAATGGCTCCTCCTGCGTCACTGCGGTGCGGAAAAGGGTTCAGGGGTTCCAGTCCAATTGTCTTAGTCAAAAGGCTGCCTTTGGAAGGCTTCTTTGAAAAGAAAAGAAAAGAAACAAAGGGGGAAGAGTAAAAAAGAGGAAGTGTTAATTGCAAACAAGAGAAGAAGAGGAGTTTGGATTTGATATCCCGCTTTATCACTACCCGAAGGAGTCTCAAAGCGGCTAACATTCTCCTTTCCCTTCCTCCTTCCTCGCCCACAACAAACACTCTGTGAGGTGAGTGGGGCTGAGAGACTTCAGAGAAGTGTGACTGGCCCAAGGTCACTCAGCAGCTGCATGTGGAGGAGCGGAGACGTGAACCCGGTTCACCAGATTACGAATCTACCGCTCTTAACCACTACACCACACTGGCTCCTAACCACTGGCACCACACTGGGTAAACAAGACTGGCCGGTACACAAGTAAGGCCCATTCTATTATGATCTGTGTACAAGAAGGGTAAACTTTTTCTTAAAGGAATCTTTAGGAAATATCGATCTTATTGGGGGGGGGGGTGTAAGAAAATAAGCTAGGTGTAGAGCAGAGACATCAGCCTTGCATGTAGAAGGTCCCAGGTTCCATCCATAGCCTCACCAGGTAGGGCTGGGAGCAGGGCTGTCTTAAGCATATCCGGCGCCGTGGTGCAAAGATCCCTCTGGTGGCCCCCCGGCAACTCAAAAACAAGGGAGCGGTGGAAAATGTCCTCTGCCTCCCCCACCACCTGGATCCCCACATTGGTGGCAGCGATCAAGCCGGAAAACGTGCTGGCGGACATGCTCTCCGGCGTCGGGGCATCCAAGAAGGCAGCCCGGGAAAGCTGTGTGCCGCTTTTCACCAGGAAGCAGGAGGAGGACGGGAGCAGGGCTGTCTTTAGCAGATGCAGAGGCTTGGGAGGGAAGCTGTGCAGCTTCCATCCTAAGCCTCTTTTGGGATCGCTCTCCTCCTGCAGAGGCTTGGGAAGGAAGCTGCATGCCCGCCAGCCATATAGTTGGCCGGGCACAGCTGGCGGGCATGCAGAGAAAGGGGAGGCTGCTGGCACTCGCTAGGGCGCCCCTGAGAGGCCAGCGCCCTGGCGCAACGAACCACTAAGACCAATGGGAAAGATGGCTCTGGCTGGGAGAGATTCCTCCCTGAGACGCTGGGGAGCCACAGTCAGCCAGGTAAACCGTAGATGGACCAATGAGTCTGACTCAGTATTAGGCAGCTTCCTATGTTCCCAATAAATACAGAAGACATAGTGTTAGTGTAGGAGTTTGTGCCAGCAGCACATGAAATAGACAGAGATTGTGAGAGGTTAGAGCAGGCTTCCTCAACCTCGGCCTTCCAGATATTTTTGGCCTACAACTACCATGATCCCTAGCTAGCAGGACCAGTGGTCAGGGATGATGGGAATTGCAGTCTCAAAACATCTGGAGGGCCAAGGTTGAGAGTCCAGAGCTTGCTTGGTTGCATTCAGTTGGCTGCAGTGTGGTTTGTTTACATGTGGGAGGGGGTGGATTGCTGGGTCAGGTTAGCCATATTAATTTGTATGCCGTTGTGGAAGATATGTCATTGCCTTGTTGTGCACAAAAGTGTCTCTCCCTACATGTAAACAAACTGTGAAAAGTGGAGATGTACTTTCCCCCATTTATTTGCTTGATTTATAGCACAAGAAAATATTTAATAAAAACCAATTTAAGTAAATACAGTCTGTTTGACTCCTGGAATGGTTTGAAAACCAAGGCGTGGCTTCCAACTGAGTGCAGTATGCCGCAGAAGGAGCGTTGTACATTCGACTTCCAAAAAACATTTGCAACCCAGAACATTCACTTCCAGGTTTGCGGCATTCGGGAGCCGATTTGTTTGTGAGCCAAGCTGTTCGACAACCAAGGTACCACTGTAAATTAATACAGAGGACAGAGCAGTACAGGTACAAAAACTAGCAAAGAGCTAGTATAGTGGCTAAGAGACGGGCATTCCAACCTGACAGCAGCAGATCAAACAAAGACCTTAGGTACAAGTGGAAACCACAATAAGTCAAGTATCTCCAGACACCTGAGATAACAGGCATGTTTTCACCATCAGAATTTCTTAGAACAAAATTTATGGCAAGTGTCTACATTTGATAAATGCTTTCATACTAATAATACTTGAACGAGATTCAGAGATGGGAAAAAAGAGGGGATTTAGTCATGGCAAACAATCCACTTAAAAATGGCCACCTGCGTCCCATGAGGTGGCCCTATTTGGAAGAAAAGGTTACCTATGACGGCTTTCTTGTCCTTGTCAAAGCCATCAGAGAGGCCTGGGCTGAACTTGGTTTGCAAACACAAGAATGGTTTTAAGGAGGTAGTCTGCTCCTTCTAAGTGTACAAGAAAAGCGTTTCTCTATCATCAAGGTAACATGTGGAAGGTTATGGCGAAAGGTGCTTGCTTCTGGCTTCCAGCTGCAAATGGATCATTAGAGCCAGTGAGGATTAAAGGTGCACTTAGCTCACCTAGGAGCACTTTTTTCATTTGATGGCGTGTTTCCTGGAACAACTCTACCCTGCTTTTCAAAATAGCATAGAATCAAGTTGAAAAGGGTGACTCTTTGGTAAGATTGTTGGAACAGTGAAACAGCATCTCCTATGGAATGTTTAAAGGAGTGGCTTTAGGAAGCTACAACTCTGGTGAACCTTAAGCACCCATTGTTGTAATCATCTTAGGCTAAACTGTGGCCTATAAGGCCAGTGCTTTTATATGGCTGGCTCACTAAGGCCAGCATTTTAAATCATCATGAGTGAACTTGATTTTATAACCAAAACAAGCAGAGAGGCCACCTTTTTCTTGGGCAGCATTCCTGTCCCTTGACCAGCAGTTTGATGAGCAAGGGCACATATGAACAGGTGAAGTTATCTCTCATGCAGATGCTTTGTTAAGGAAAGCTGCAACCACTCAAATTCTGCTTGTGGTAAAAGCTAAGGAGATCATTAAACATTTAAAAACTTCCCTATACAGGGCTGCCTTCGGGTGTCTTCTTAAGGTTGTATAGTTATCTCCTTGGCTTGGTCGCATAGCTCCATAACCTCCAACATTACTCTGATGAAAATAGGGACGTCCTAAGGAAAAACAGGACATTCTGGGATCAAATCAGAAACTGGGACGGCTTCTGTAAATCCAAGACTGTCCTTGGGAAATAAGGACACTTAGGTTGAATCTACACACATATAAAAAAACATTGTGAAAATGCTGTTGTAAAAAATGTTTTGAAAAACATTTTGAATTTGCCATGGCTCACAATCGCCTTCTAAACACATTTGTATATTTGTTGCACTTTACAACACACTTAAAGTGTTTTATTTGCAGCTGTATAGCTAAGTCCTTGGAGGACCAGTAGAAAAGCTGGCAACCCAGGGTAAAAGGTGCCCAGAAAAAAACTGGTAATGCTATATGTTTCCTCAGTTTATATTTCATACAGGTCTTTCCTAAACACAACAAACTGAAAGAGTGGAAAGAAAATGACTTCTAACCTGAAAATGAGTGGGGAGGGGAGGCTGGGAGAAAAAGTGAGAAGAGGGCACTGAACAGAGAGTGGCATTAACAGGATAAGGGGACGGTAGCAAATAAGGCCACCTTTGCAATGCTACTTGGGTCTTACAATCCTTGGATAAAAATGCTCTTCACCACAGCTAATAGGACCCTACTTGCACATTCAAGGGGAAGGGGGTGGAATTTGCTTCATGAGACATAAAGTAAGAGCTTTTGAAAGAGAGTGTATTTCAGATACCTGGCAGGTAGCAATAAAAAAAAAAGGAAAACAAAATGGTGGAAATTTACAGCCTCTTCACTTCAAAGACAGTATTAGTGACCTGCGCTTTCGTTGGTGTCCCCTCCAATAGCTGTAACTTTTTAAAGCGTTTTTTTGTTTACAAGGTAGCAAGGAATGTGATTTATTTTTATTTTTTACAAAATCATTTCAGAGTGCTTCAAAAGTGTATCTTCATAGCACTGTCTCCTTTTGATCAACCCTTGATAATTGGCTTCTTTTAAAGCAAGTATAATCCTGTTTTCTTCCAAGATCAACCATAATTATGCATGGCAAGTTTCTAAAATGTAGAACTTTTTTTGTTTTGTCTGAAAGAAAGATGCTTCAGTTGCTACTGTCCACCCACATTTTCAAACTGGCTTTTGTGGGGATGGGGTGGGGAAATGAACAGAAAGAAGCTGGCAGTTCTGTTAACCCCCTTTAGGATGGAGTAGAGGAAGCACGCAGATTCGAAAAGCAGGATTGGATTAGGGCCCTCTCCTCACATTTCTCACCCACGCCCACCCACACACACACCTTTAATGGACTTGCAGAAGATAGTAAAAACAAAACAAAAAGACGTCTTTGGGTTGATAGAAGGCTGGTGGTTTTATTTTAAGTTGTTAAATGGAGGCTTTATCTTTTTAGCCTTTTACAGAAAAAATCAGAGCATACAGTGGAGCCCCGCAAGATGAATGTCTCGCAAGACGGAAAACCCGCTAGACGAAAGGGTTTTCCGTTTTGGAGGTGCTTTGCAAAACGAATTTCCTATGGGCTTGCTTCGCAAGACGAAAATGTCTTGCGAGTTCCTGTGGGGTTTTCCCCCTCCCCCCCTTTTTCCCAAGCCGCTAAGCCGCTTATCAGCTGATCCGCTAAGCCGCTTATCAGCTGATCCGCTAAGCCGCTTATCAGCTGATCCGCTAAGCCCGCTAAGCCGCTAATAGCGCTAATCCGCTAAGCCGCTAATGGGCTTGCTTCGCAAGAAGAAAAAACCGCAAGACGAAGAGACTCACGGAACGGATTCTTTTCATCTTGCGAGGCACCACTGTAAATGCTTTAAATCTTGATTACATTTTCATTCTGACCATTTTTGTTTCAATGGGATTGTTTCGTTGTGTACTTTAACTACTGTGCACAATGTTCTCTAAACGGTTCTTATATTTTGTAAACTGTTTAGGATCCTATTTTGGCATTATGTGCATAAATAAGCAGAGGAATGGTGCTGGTCTCCGATTGGTTGACAGTGATGAATCAGCCTGGGGATTTGCACTCTTCCTATGAGATCCTGCAGGGGTCAGGCACATAGAATCAGTGAACCACACTCCTGAAAAATTCTCCACCTGGAAGCACCCAGTGAGATGATATGGGACTGAAACCAGGCTACACGGGCTGGTGCTCAGGCTGATGAGCTCACTGAGCATGAAAATAGGCCAAGTGGCTTGTTTCTTATCTGTATTCCTTCCCTGAGGACAGAAAATTCTTCAAGGCCATAAGGATAGCTGAAAATCCAATAACCTCAGGTCAGCTCAAATGCCTCATTAGGTGGTGGTGGTGGTGTTTAGACGTTGTTTAGACGTCCAACTCTTCATGACCCCATGGACCATAGCACACCAGGCACTCCTGTCTTCCACTGCCTCCCGCAGTTTGGTCAAACTCAAGCTGGTAGCTTTGAGAACACTGTCCAACCATCTCGTCCTCTGTCATCCCCTTCTCCTTGTGCCCTCCATCTTTCCCAACATCAGGGTCTTTTCCAGGGAGTCTTCTCTTCTCATGAGGTGGCCAAAGTATTGGAGCCTCAGCTTCAGGATCTGTCTCAGTGTTAAATACTTATCTGTGTTTATACCACCATTGTCCTCAAGGAGCTCAAGGTGGGGTACATGGCTCTGTCCCTCCTTGCTTAATCCCCACAACAATTCTGTGAGGTAGGTTAGGTCGAGTGGCAGCGACTGGCACAAGACCAGCGAGTTTCATGGCTGAGGGGGGATTTGAACCCTGGTCTCCCAGGTCCTAGTCTGACACTTTGACCATTACACCACACTGGCTGTGTGGTAAAGCCATGACAAGAGTGCTACACAAGGTAATAATGTGGAGTCTATATTAATTAATTTAAGTGATACCAAACTATCCAACCATGGAATGTTGCTCCGGTTTCAACAGCTTCAGAAACGTAGGTAGCCATAATATACTAGCAGTGCAATCATATCTACTCAAAAGTCCTGTTGAGTTCTGTGGGGCTTATTCCCAAGTTATGTAGTACAGGGCTGCAGTCTAAATAAAGGGGTGAACAGGTAATACACTACTGGTTTGATTCACCTCCAGCTGTTCTTTTTGTTTAGCCCTACGCAGTCAATTGTTTAAACTCCAAAAATAAATAGTAACAAAAACAATGTGCCTACACAGAATTTTAATTCAGATAGCATGCTGAAGAATATTTCCTAATGACTGACCATGTGCTAGGAATTCTGGCAAGCCATCTTCCGGTTCTGACAAGCTTGTTCATCATCAAAAGCTTCATGGAAAGAAAAAACATGAAGATTTACTATGGCCTCGAGGATAGGCTTCGGGTGGAAGTTGAATTCTTTACAACTTGACAACTGAATGAGATCACTTTTAGCTCAGCGTCTGGAATACAGAAACTTGGTTTCATTCTAAAAAGCATACTAGCGGTGCGATCCTATGAATGTTTATTCAGAAGTAGAGTCCACCACATTCATGTGAGTTTACTCCCAGATGTGTGCATACTCTTGCAGTCCAAGGCACCAACTGGAATATCAACCCACATTTGCTTCCAGCAAAAGGATGGATTACTAAGCCAGTTAGAAAAATGAAGGTGTACAGCTCAGCCACATGCACACATATTCTGTTGCAACCCAGGGATTTAAACAGAAGCACAATGATCACACAATGCAAACACATATTGCAATCAAATATCAGTAGGTGTAGAAAGGAAATATCAAATGTTCATGAACATTCAGTAGATATTCAAGGCTTTTTACATTATGCCTGTGCCAATGCCAGAAGTCCACCTGGCACCATGGCGGCAGCCACAACCAAAGCTTCCCCCCCAGCAGCTGGTATGCAGTCCTTATTGTTTCTGCACTTCTAAAGCAGCTAAAGCACATTCCCAAAATGTTTACTTTACAGTGGTACCTCTGGTTAAGAACTTAATTTGTTCCGGAGGTCCGTTCTTAACCGGAAACCGTTCCAAACCTGAGGTACCACTTTAGCTAATGGGGCCTCCTGCTGCCGCCATGCCACCACACCCACCCGATTTCTGTTCTCATCCTGAGGTAAAGTTCTTAACCTGAGGTACTACTTCCAGGTTAGCGGAGTCTGTAACTCAAAGTGTTTGCAACTCGAGGTACCACTGTACAGTATAACATTTGAGGTTTGCTCTCAGTTTAGTGTGTCCCAAGAAACCCTGTCCATTACTCACCACACTTTTAGCTGTGAAAAGAATACAGGCGGATAGCTTTAAAAGCAACCACTCTAAAGTTTAGAGTCTAAACAATATTGTGACAAATTTAACTTTCTCTTTCCACCAACCTCCTATCTCCTTTGTAACTTACTTCCCCTCAGGAATTCATCTGTCAGATCTCCTGTTTTCTGTTAAACTCACTTTGCAGCATCCTCAGGGACTCCTTCTGCCCTTGTTGACTAGAATTTCTTTGATTTCCATGCCATTTGCTCAAACGCAAAAAGGTACAGTTAAAACAGGAAAGCAATTTAGGTTGCTCACTGAAGGACAAAGCAATCATGCCGTTTGCCGTTGCAGGCAATTGATTTGGACCAATAAATGAAAGGCGCTTGCAGTCATATGGATCCTAAAACCTAATTTACCTCAATTTTTTGCTTGTTAAAAGTTCGGCCATGCAAAGTGTATAAGACAGACTACACTGAATCAAAGACATTTACTGAGACTGGATCCCCCAACTTATATTCTAGTGTTGTGCCTTTATATTTTCTCAGGATTTCTCCTTTCTACACTTTTTCATGTTGGCTGGTGCCATTTCCCTCCTTCAAGAGATCTGCAAATGAGGCCCTTCTTGTGGACCCCTTAGGAGAGGCTCATGGTGCAATGCCCCAAGATGGACACTGTTTATAGCAGCTCTCATAGAAATATAGAGATACAGAATGTTTTTCTAATCTGCAGGCTGTAATTTAAAGGCGAACATATGGAAAGGGCTCGTTGCAAACTTATTGTTCATGTTCCGTCTTCCAGTTTTACCAGTGTGGTTCAATTTGCTTGTCATATTGTTCTCCCTAAATTTTCCGCGTTTTCACTCTCCTCTTGAGATGCCCATTTCAATTCCCAAATAATATACTCCTTGTCCTCTGTGAGACAGACATTTCTGACAACACACGCCACCTTTCTTTAATTCTGAAAAACCTGGCAAATCCTGTCTTCAGAATTCTTTTACATGCACCTCTTTTCTTGTTTGTCCATAAAGTGCTCAGTTACTATTTTCAATGATGGGCAGGATCCACTCATTTTCTCATTTGGCTCCATTACATGACAGGTTGTCATTTCTTTCTGTAACATTGCACACTAATTTAACTGTGTGCTACCGCCTTAACCTCTACAGCTAAAACTGATTGTACATCAAGCTCCCTGCCAAAAAGATCTGTTTTCTGCTTTTGAGAAACCGGCTGCATAAGAACATAGAGAGAGAAAGAATTGACTACAATCTAATGCACGTTTTCCTGGTGGTAAGCCCCACTGAACATGCTTACTTCTGAGTATACATGCTTAGGTGTGCATTTTACACCCTTGACTTGTTTTCTGCTCCAAGTGGAGGGGGGGTGATCTGGAAATGAGTGTCTCTGAGATCCTGTTGTCATGGTCAGACCACTTGCTGGTGATATTTGGATTCATGGCAGCTATCACCTCCACAGAGATGGGGGACTGACTAAAATGGTGAACCCAAGAAAACTTACAGAAGGATCCCTTAATGCGCCATGGGGCTTCCCAATAGATAGAGGGGATATTGTCAAGAATCTCTCCTCTTGTTGTGGAATGGCAAGATGAGAAGGTGTGCCGATGTGATCGCTCCTTCATGCCCTTTCCAACATTGCAGTGCCCACAAAGCTCCCTGACCTGCTAAGGAGCTGAAGACAATGAAACAGACCAGACCATGGCTACAGCACCTGCAATGCTGATGGACTGCTTTCCCTTTTCCCTTTGGTGGAACATAGGTTGTACGGGCCATGTGTGATTATCCAACACTATCAAACCTATAGTTACGTAAAAACAACTAACAAATATACCCACAATGTAACTGGCTGTGTTTAACTATATGAATTCTTTATAAATCATATAAACATAATTCTTTTCACATTATCTAATTGAGTAGAAGCAATTAAAGACCAACATATAAAACAGGAAATACAAATAGATCAGTTTTTATATACGTAATATCCAAATAGAAGCTTTTTGTGTTCCACGTATGTCTTTGCGAATACAGGTGTCAAACACAACTTTAAGGAACAGTACTTGCAAAAGATGAACTTTTCTTTGTAATGTTCCACATCTGCCTTTGCAAAGTATAGTTGTTGTGTGCAACTGCTGTATGCAGGTATCAAGACGAAGGATACAAAAGATCTTAACATATGCCTTTTCAAAATATAGTTGTTGTATGCAGGTATCAGACAAAAGAACAAGGATTCCCGGAATAATACCTTGTTTCGCCCTGCCAGGGCTCATCAGCTGTGCATACTCATATTTTGTGTATCAGAGACATGTGTGGTTACCAGCATATTTCTACCATGTGCATGGAAGGAATGGGGGCAGGAAAAAGAGGGCTGGAATGAATGCTTATGTGGGTTGCAGAGAACCGTCAGATTAAATTATTGCAAAAAGGTACATGGTCCAATTGTGTGATAAACATAAGGCTTTATATTTGCTACTTCACTTAGAAAACAAAACAAGTGACAGTTTCAGAACAGGTCATTCTGCATTTCTATTCACCATTTCTAGGAAATATATGACTGTGAAAGGTACTTTATTTCAGTGGAGCAGACCATCGCTAGTTCTGACATACTGCATTGAAATGTGTTAGACATCAGTCAAATTTATGTATCTGAGTAAAGAGCAACAGAATCTGGCACAAAATGTCGCTAGGTATTCTCGTCCTTAAACAGGAGTGCTCCTTTTCAAGGTGCCAAACCGCCATCCCCTCCTCCAGGGATACCATAAGCTGCAATGGTCAATCAAGCAGATCAATTCATTCTTCCTTCTGTTTTTCATACTCAACATTCTGTGGCTACTAAGCATGCCCAGACCTCACTGGGCCATTACTGGGGAAGGCCAGTGTGGTGTAGTGGTTAAGAGCGGTAGTCACGTAATCTGGGTAACCGGGTTCGCGTCTCCGCTCCTCCACATGCAGCTGCTGGGTGACCTTGGGCCAGTCACACTTCTGTGAAGTCTCTCAGCCCCACTCACCTCACAGAGTGTTTGTTGTGGGGGAGGAAGGGAAAGTAGATTGTTAGCCGCTTTGAGACTCCTGAAGGGGAGTGAAAGGCGGGATATCAAATCCAAACTCTTCTTCTTCTTCTTCTTTAAAGATGTGTGTGTGTGTGTGTGTGTGTGTACTTCTGCATACAGCAGCCTGGGCAAGCATGCTGAAACATCCCTCTTGTTTGTCAGAGGCCCTATTTTGGCTCCACATCTGTTGGCACTCGCCACTTGAATTCATTATTAGCAACAGTGATGTTTGTCATGCTCAACTGCAATTACTGAAGTTCTTATAAGGCAGAACCACATATACAATGCAGTGAAGCCCCACAAGAATGGCAAGCAATAAATGCTAGATGGAGTTACAGCCTCAAGTTAAAGTCCTAGAATGTGGCTAGATTCCATGTGGCCTAACTTGTTCATAGTCCCTCCCTCTAAGTCCCTTGAATTTCTACACACATGCCACAGGTAGAGAGGGGTGTCTGCCCATCTCTAAAAGTTAAAACATGCTGCATTTCCTGGAACAATAGTCCACAGTACTACAGTGCTAGACACCTTAACACAGAAGTAAACCCCAGTAGCTGCATGGGGCTTACTCCCAGGAATATATGCATAACTGTATTTACTATGAAACTCACCGAGACCTGTCTTGGGGTTATATGTGTAGAATAAGTCTGTTGAAGGCAGACACTCAGATTTTGAAATCCTAACTTATCAGGGTGTCTAAGCATCAGTTGTCCTCAAAATGGTTGATTTTGGGAGATATTTCACCAGGAAATCTTTTTTTAAAAAAAGAGAAAGCTAATCCATTTTATTACTTTACCAAACCCTTGAGAACGACAGCCCCAGATGTCAGCTCGTGACTTTTCTGCTGCATATTTATCAAAGCAATTTTGTGTGCAGTATTAAGACATTGAATGGAAAACGGCGAAATTTTCGAGGAAGGCATTCTTTCCTCATTAATATATTCAACTCACAATCCTGACAAGTTAGAATAACCTTGTGGCCATTTTGTTATTCTCCATCCTTCCTGCTTTTTGCACAGGAGTCATCCTTTATGCTGTTTTGCCTATAATTTCTAAGGAACTCATTTTGAAACCTGGTTTGGTGTGTGTGTTTTCGTTATACGTTTTAGGAGAGAAACAGAGTGTATGGAATATCAATAAGAATATCTGAAGGGCAAGCATCGTGAATGATCAGAACACCTTTTTTAATGAGTTGTACAATTATTACAGAAATGTATGTGAAAAACATCATTTATAATTTCATTAACCCATTCCCTTAACAATTGATTCGCAACACATACACCGCAAAGCAAGTTCTGGGATAATGAAAGATAGCTGCTAATGTAAAAATATTGCAAATGATTATGGGCTAAGAATTAAGTTCTTAAAACATTTTTAATGTTTAACATCTGGAGGTGGGGATGAGTCTGTATTTCTTTCTAGATCACATTATCAAGGCACAGACGTCAAAGGCACTTCATGAAGTTGGTTGCTTTTAGACATCAAGTACAGTGTTCAGGCATTCTTACATTTCAATGCTGTTTTGTAGTTCACAAAGCTGAGGGCTATATCCAAGCATTCAGCGGCCAGTAGCAGGCACTGTAATCTGCAAACAAACATGCAGTTGACAAGGCACCCAACAACCTTGCCTGTGGTTAACTGAAACAATCTGTGATATTGCGTTGGCCTTGCTATTAGAGAACATACATGCCAAAAGGTTTTGTGGTGCATGCAGTGTGACTTGAGGTAGACCTATCTATACATTTACAGTCTCCACAGAGACACACAATGGCTTGCCATGCAAGTCACACCTATTGCAAGAAGAATTCCCATGCCTTCACATTGCTGTGCCTCCATCACATCCTCCTGCAACTGCCAATAGGATGTCAGGAGTCCGTATGGTATGCTGCTCCACACTACAGCCACACAGAGGGCACTTTACGATTATTGTACTGTTTAGACAGGGCCTTAGAAAAGCTGCTTTCTGATACATCGCCATATTTGCACCACCTGACATACAAATGTATTTGCGCCATCCGTCAACAGTACAAGATGCTCCCTTTTTAAACACTGAGATTAATCTCCACATGGGAAAAGGAGAGGCTCTGTGAACTGCTTGGAAAAAAAGCAGATGAGCTCCTCCAAACTCTGTAAGACCTGATATTATATAAAAATGAAAATTTCTAGCTTCCTGGAATGCAATGAGTACATGTAAAGCAGGTGTTAGCTACAACTTAGCAAGTCAGAGACATAATGTGAGGAAGAATCTAATGAGCCTGACATACAATAGTGTTCAAGGAGGACTATAATAAAAAAATCAAGAAAGTAATTATCTCTCTTGCCTTATTTTTTTTTAAAAAAAACAAGAAGGCTGACCTTAATATAGTTGCAGAGACTATATACACACTCCCTGAAACAAGATTGCAACAGCATTATTTGGATTTCAAACCTCTCCAGCTGGAAGACTGTTACTCATTAAACCAGGGGTGGTCACCCTTTTTATACCTACCGCCCACTAATGCATCTTTCTTGATGGTAACATTTCCTTACCGCCCACCAGTGCTCGATGGAAGGAGGATTCAGCTTGTGCCGTAGAACCCCCTACTGCCCACCTAGAATCCTGAAACTCCCACTAGTGGGCAGTAGGGACCAGGTTGACAACCCTTGCATTAAATAGTGCAAGATTTCTACTGCACAAGATCCTGTCCTCTTCCAAATGGCCTGAGAGTAGTAGGGTGCCAAGGCAATTATACCGGTCAGCAGGTATTAGGTTAACAGGTAGTATGTTCTAGGTTAGCTGGTGCAGATGAATTCTGGGGGGACTCCCAGACAAAACAGATGCTATTTCACAACAGTCCTATGGACTCATCTGAGCACTTAAAGGGCAAATGCAGATTTGCTTAGTGCCCAAGTGCTGCGCCTGCAGTACTTTATGAGGTACTGTCACTGGCAATGCTCATACCATAACCCTGCTTCCAGTTCAGTTCAAATGCACACCCAGCTTCCCTGTTTGTTGCATTCCTATTTTAACACTTAAATCACAGATCCTTAGATCCTTCCTTCTTAAGGGCTCAGTTGCTTCTCAGCACTGAGAAGGCTTGGAAACACGTGTCTATTTTTCCTCTTCTTGCTTTCAACGTGCTTAGCGCGAGGGAGCAAGAAAGGGAGGCAGCCAGCAGGGCAGTTGGCACACTTTTCAGTCCCATTAGCCAGCTGTCAAATAGCTGTTCAAATGACTGGTTAGGCTGGCTCATTGCTAAAGGAAATGAATTAAAAATGACCTGACATAACTGCTGTGCCGGGTAAATCTAAATTTAATCCAGACTGCTCCAGCAATCTCAGCCATAAAACTGCAGGTGACAAGGTTGAAAAGGACATGGTTTTATGTCAAAACAACATAATCCTCCCTACTGCTCCAGAACATATTTTATTTAACCAAGACTTAAATATTTCTAACACTGTATGTGTACCTAAGCATCACCCAGCAGACCATATCATGTTTACGATGTCTATCCGGTGCAGAGGAGTTACCAGATTGCGGTTATTATTTGTCCTCCCAGCATTTCACCTAATGTATAACGCTGACAACATTTTGTGCAAATAAAAAGGAAATTTTTTATATATGCAGACATTTAAGTACTTCTTATTAGCATTGTGGCACACATTATGCATTATTAGTAATTTGCAAATCTAGCGTTAGTTCTCCTGTATTTCAGAAAAGGGCATTCAAGTAACATTTCACATCTGAAGACAGAATGGTGTACACACACATTTTTTTAAAAAACAACATCACCAAAAATGTCCAAGAAAGAAACGAAAACCTGAGCCCTTATGTCAACTTACCACTTAATTAGATGTCAATTACCTAGGTACAAGCACTGAAAGACTAAACAAGTTTTCCATCTTTTTAAAGAGGGCTACCACTGGAATTCAGCATTAAGTTAATAAAGATTCTGAGAAGCTTTTGTAGGTTTGAAAAACTAGCAAGGTTTGGCAACAGTTCACATTTTAGAGGGAGACACTTGCAAACTGGAGGTGCATTAATAGCATTTTGGAGGTTTTAAAGAATGGTATTTGCGTAACACAAGAATTTTGAAACTAAAATAATCTTGCAGTTCATGTAAAGTCTTCATGAGATATAGATTCACAGTACCTGTTAATAAAATGCCTCCATTTCAGTTGCACTGCTGTGGAATAGATTCTCTGCCCTGAACAACGGACCATGTATTAAAACAAGAGTAAAATCTTGTTTCTTTTGGCTGATAGTCTTTCCGTAGTGCCAATGTGTGGGGGGGGGGTTGAGGGGGTGGGTGGGAATCTTTTTGATGATAAGTCTATGGGAGATTAAAGAGCAACTACACAGTGATGTATTTTTCCAAACCATACTTTCGTTCGCCATGATCACACTGGTTCACAGATTTTAAGTTCTGCCATTCCACATATGCTGCTTAGTTTGTAGGCAATTGTCTTCCTTCAACTCAGTCTTTCCTTATTCGTCAATCTAACCCATAAAGTTAACTTCAGCAAGAAGCAGGCCTGGTAATGAGGACATATTGCTGTGGTTCTACTTTAGACACATGGAGATTTCTCCTCCTGTAAGGTACAAAAAAGTGTGTCTTAGAAGAACATTTATAACAAACCAATCAATAGCCATTTGCTCTCGTTTCTAGAACTACTTGAAGAATACATACATTGTCCTCCATGAAAAATATAGGGGGGGGGATTACTTTTATGAAAACTACTGAATTTGATTATCACATTCTTATAAAAGAAACAGTATAAACACACTCACATTTCCTCATTACAAAAAGGGGCTCCCAAACTGTTCTTGTAGAAGTTTCTCCATTATCGTAACACCCTGTAAAAAGAACACAGACAGTAATTTTGAACCGTCTGAACATTTTACGAGCACACAATAGCTTTACAAATTGAATCTCTCTGTTTAGAGATCATCTAAGCAGATCAAGACCAATATCACTAAGGAAATATATCAGTCTTTACTGTGATGCCAAGATTGGTGCCCACCACTCTGGGTCCATACGAAAGATTGGGGTGGGGCAACATATCCCTTCCTGGAGCTTTGTCTAGGAGAAGCCTCTCAATAAGACTTTTGATTTCTGCTTCAGGGACAGGGGACCAAACAGGTAACCTCTCCAGGGATAGCTTGGCCTCCATTTCAATTCCTACTGTTTCGTCCTCCTTAACTCAAAGATACTGGCAACCTGATGACAGAGCAGTGCAATGGTGCACTGAAGCTCACACCAATGGATCGGAAGGAAGGAAGGAAGGAAGGAAGGAAGGAAGGAAGGAAGGAAGGAAGGAAGGAAGGAAGGAGAATGCATCACATGGTTGAGGACAGCAATATCCCAGCAGTGGAGTTCATGCCTTGCATATAGAAATGGAGATTCTAGGTTCTGGTGATCATCGGGTCACACTTTCGGACACTCCAGATTTGTGCGCCTACTCACAACTCATACATGCTATTTTAAGTACAGTGAAACTAGAGCTGGAGCATCATTTTGCCTTGTTGTCATTTGTGGGTTGTATAGATGGGGAATCTCCTCTTTACCTGCACATCTACATAGTGCAGAATATTATTTCAGCCCTGGACTAAGTCTGCTACAACTATGAGAAGTTGGCAATATGCAAACCAGAACTTGGCAGATTGGTTGTGGTAATTAACTACATGCTACTTGTTTTGCAGCTGCCATCACAGACCTGGGCAAGCAATGAACAATGACCATGAGTGAAAGCTCTGCAACCACAGAATCTCTCTGTTCCCTTTTAGCAAAAGGGAAGTTTCTACCACATAGTGAAGAATGCCCCCCCTCAAAAAAAGACACAGCAGCTTTCCTGTCACATAGTGCAATATCATGACAAATATGAATCACTTCCAAACAGCAATAACCTGAAGAGACCAACATTCAGTTTGTTTTATCATCAAGTAATGCAAAGGTTTTCAAAGTGATGCTTTCCAAATTCAAGCCAAACATTACTTAAAAAAAAAAAAATCAGGGAAAATGCTTTTTCTTTCTCTTTCATTTCCAGAGGAAGTGAGAATGGGCTAGCACAGCCCATCTGTCCAAATTAAGTTTACCACCATTTACTAAGTAGTTAATTGACATAAGTGAAAACCCCGAGGTTTGCCTTGAGAATTTAAAAATGTTATTTATTGAATCAATTATGTTCACACTGTGACAGTTGCTTTTTCATTTCTCCTCTTAGCACAGCAGTTTTAAGGGAAATTGTTTGACAGAGGGGCTTAAGGAAGCAGAGAAGGGAGATTTATGAAATGAAGACGAAACATTAAATGACAGCTATTAGTAAGCACCACTGTTCTTTACGATTAGACAAGGCTCAATCAAAGTCTGATCAATATATTCCTTTAAACTAAAGCTCTTGTGCTTAAATCTTGACACATGAGATCAAGCTTCAGAATGTTAACCTTACAACATGATGCACTTGAAATGTAAAGGAACCTATTCCTACCTAATAAAATGATATAAATTCTGTTCAATATTTTCTTTAAACCATCTTTTAAAATGAGGCTTAAAAGCCCTTTTCTTTACTTTTTAAACTTTTTCTTCTTTTAATTCAAAAATTCTAAAAATTACTAACTTCACAGCATAGTTATGTGTTCTATTCAGACACAGTTAGTTACATAAGGTTCCCACTTGTTTCAGTGCAACTGAATATCCGCTAATGGGCAGGGCAATCCTAATGCTGCCCCAAGGTTGCTTGGAGAGGTAGAGCCAAGCACTGTATCCAAATCTCTGCTATCTCTTGCTGGTCAGGGCAGAAAACAGTGGGTGGGTGGGTGTTTCTTAATTTTGCTGCACCAGCTCCAGGCAAGCACTCCACCATGGCTCTCTGCAGCAAATGGACAAGCTTAGGATCAAACAGATTGTTGCCTTGCTATGCTTTGCCTCTGAAATGGCTTGTTTCAAGGACTTACACTTCCTACCTCTGGGGGGGAAACAACAGGCAGTACCTCTGCAACAGTCTGCACTTTCAGTAGGTGCAGTTTGGACTTCCGTGGCAGTGGAACCCCACTACCCCCTGCCTCCTGGACATAGCCACTGAATTCATTACATATTGAATTACACACAATACATATTAAAACAGTATTTAACATAAAATGATTGGTTATCATCACAAAATCTAACAAAGGGTGTCCATGTGTGGTCTTTTTTTTTACACTCCTTTCTCAGATATTTTTTGCACAGGTATTCTTTGGTTCCCTGTTAGCTGGTACATGAAGGCCTAGCAACAACATGACCCTAAGTTACCTTGCTTAAAAGTGGATCTCACTGAGTTAAATGGGACTCGCTGCCTAGCAAATTGGTACTGGCTGTAATCCTATGACAAATGACACATGGGAGCAGGTCCCATTAAAGAAAGTGGGATTCTTCATAAACATGCATAGGGTTACTCTCAACATGTCTCCAAATAGTACACTCTCTTTAGCATATGTTAAAAGACGTAATAGGTCAAGTAGTTAAACTGATCTTAAAATTCTCACCATTACATAGATGTAATGTACAATCTAGACAACATTTTAAAACGTTTCTCTAGTATATGTGTTCAAGTAAAAAATATAATAATTTATCTGAAAATATTCCCTAATTATCTAAGGATTTTTCCTGAAATAGCTCAATATATTCTGCCATATAATCTTGACTTGTTGAAACTCATCCAGTCATATTCAAAAAAAAAATCTTGCAGTTTTTCAAATATAGTCTCCCCCCCACCCCCAAAAAAACCAATCTTATTATACTTATCAGTTTGATCTTAAAGAGTAAAGCAGATCACCCTGTCATGATCATTTAAATTCTAATATTTATATATCCCTTCTCCTCCCAATCTCAAATTTTCCTTGCTGTAGATTCAATTATAGGTCATCTATTACAAAAGCCATTAGTGACATTGTGGGTCCAACTGTACTCCATTTCCATCTTACATTTTTGACCAATTTGATAATAAAAAACCCCAATCTTTTTATACTTCTCTTAGATTTGAGCTGTTATTTATTCATGTCACTTACAAGCATAAAAGCTTTTCTGATTGACAAGTCACAGAACAAACACACACACAAGATCCACTCCCCTCAAATAGTTCCTGGCTCAGATGCCAAAGCAGAGGTGGGCAACCTGCAGCCTGAAATTTATATTACATGTGTCCCCCTCCCTGCCACCACCTCCAAGATGCCTCCTGGAGCTGTCCAATCCCCTCCTTCCATCAGAGCTCTTTCTATTGCTGTTTCTCAGCATCTGGTATTCAGTGGCACACCGCCGCTGAATGCGAAGGTCTTCTATAGCTCTCATGACTAATAACCACCGACACACCAATCTACCATGCGCTCGACTAATCCTCTTTTAAACCCAGCTTAGTTTGTGGCCATCACATCTCGTTGCAGCACATCCCATAAATTATTTATTCATTGGTCTGTCCTAAATCTACTCCAAATCAATTTAACTTGGGCGATCTCAAGTTCTAGCTATTATGAAATGGAGACAAGCTTCTCTCTATTACCCACGCCACACATAAATTTTACGAGCCTCTATTATGCCGCTCACTCCCTAGTCTAAACAAAAATGAGAGGCCCAAACGCTTTAGCTTTGCCTTGTGCGAAAGGTGCTCTGACCCCTCAATCATTTCGGTTGACCTTTTCAGGACTTTCTCCAGCTCTACTATATTCTTTCTGGGAATGGCCGGAATTGTACACACACAATTCCAAATGTACCAGATCCATAGATCCATAAAGAACTACAACTCTGGCAGCTTTATTTTCAATGCTTTTCCGAATAATCCCTAGCAAGTATGATCGTACTTGCCAGGGAAGGCCAAGGTAGTCAGGGGATCCTCTAAATGAGTCACATGATAATGAATCCTAACTACATGTTTTAGAAACAGTGGGTTTTTAGAAACAGTGGCTAAACCAGGGTTTGTTTTAACCAGGGATTGTTTCTGAAAACTTGAGTTGCCTCACAGAGAAGTACCGTATTTTTTGCACTATTGGGCGCACCGGCCCATAGGGCGCACCTAATTTGGGGGGGGGGGAATGAAGAAAAAAAAGTATTTCCCCCCCAGGCGCGGGGCTTGGGCGGGGGAAGCCCGAGCTTCCCCCGACCCCAGCCCCCAGAACAGGCTGCTATCCGCAAGCCTTGGGAGCCCTGCGGGAACTCCCGCGGGCTCCCAAGGCTTGCGGACATCTGCCCGAAGCCCGGGGTGCGCGGCGGAGCATTCCCCGGGTTTCGGGCTGCTATCTGCAAGCCTAGGGAGCCCAGAGAGAACTCCCGCTGGGCTCCCCAGGCTTCGGGATGCAGGCTGCTATCCGCAAGCCTAGGGAGCCCGGTGGGAACTCCCGCCGGACTCCCCAGGCTTGCGGATAGCTTCCTGAAGCCTGGAGAGCAAGAGGAGTCAGTGCGCACCGACCCCTCTCGCTCTCCAGGCTTCAGCGAAAGCCTGCATTTGCCCCATAGGACGCACACACATTTCCCCTTTATTTTTGGAGGGGGAAAGGTGTGTCCTATAGGGTGAAAAATACGGTAAATAAGCTACAGCTTGTTTCTCCAAGGCTTGGCTTGTTTTCTAACTGCCCTTGTTTCATGCTTCTGTAGTTTGGGCAAGCATCTGAGGTCAGGTAGCCAAATAAACCATGGTTAAGCAAGGCTACTGGGTTCAGACTTAGCTCCAAATCAGCTGAAACAAACTGTGGCTCATAAACCACAGTCATGGCTTCACAAGGTGGTTTGCCAGAGGAGAGTCCTTGCCTTGGGCTGGTTAGATTTTCAAACCATTCACACTTTGGCAAAATAAGCCAGAGTGCTACGTGCAAATCTGGCGAATGGGTCTAAATTATGTGGCAACACTACCTGATTTGAAGAGTATATCCATCGGTGACAAATAAATATATACTTATAGCACCGTTTAAATGTTACAATACATGTTTTCCAACCTCTATAACAATACAGGTAATTCTCCCTATTGAGGTGCATCTGGTGACTGTTTCAAAATCTAAAGCATGTCCCTCGTAAGTACAGTGCATCCATCTATTTCTTCCTAAACTGTGTGTACTGTGGGTTGCTCACGGATTCCTTGCCTTGCTTGTGCAGTGTATAGACATAATGGAAAGGTCAAAAAGCAAAGCTTTCTCCCAAAGAACAGCAACAGAAAATACTTACAGCTGTAAGAAGATTTGAGCCACCTATAACTACAACAAAAATGTCAAGCATCCATTCAGACAAAATGAGTTTCCAGGTTTATCTGGCAAAATAAACAGCAGAAGTCTGAATGCCTGCTGACTAGAGGGGTTTAAAAAAATCAATGATTCTCTTTATTTAGAAAAGGTATAGAAAGAAGAGCTCATGTGGCATCCATCACTTCCTCTCATGATGTGATGCAGTTCTATCTGCACAATCTTAAAAAGTTCTGACATTTATCCGGAGAACGCCAAAAAGGTGCCAGAAATCAATTGTTTTCTTTTCTCAGAATAATTTTGCCAAGATTTTTAAATTATTCATATAAACTATCTTATCAGCTACCACATGGCTGAATGAAATCTACAAGATTATGGAGAAGGTTGGGGAATACACAGAGAAAGAAAGAGGAAAGAGGTTTTTGTTGTTTTTTCACTTTAACATATTTGCATAGTTCAGTCCCCTGCCCTGAGGACCCTCCTCTGCCAAATGCTCCTGAATTCCATGTCCATGTAATAAAAACTCTAGGAATAAGAAACAGCTATAGTGCCCTTCATTCATGTCAACTATATTTGGGAACTATTTTCCCAATAACATTGTTGAACTATTTAAAACGTCCACACCACGTGGCTGATGCAGATTGCAGGTTGGATAGTCATGGAGATGCAGCACTTATAAACCTTACTACCCTGGAGTAGACATTCTAGTTCAGGGGTCAGCAAACTTTTTCAGCAGGGGGCCAGTCCACTGTCCCTCAGACCTTGTGGGGGGCCGGATTATATTTTTTGGGGGAAATAAACGAATTCCTATGCCCCACAAATAACCCAGAAATGCCTTTTAAATAAAAGCACACATTCTACTCATGTAAAACACCAGGCTGGCCCCGTAAATAACCCAGAGATGCATTTTAAATAAAAGGACACATTCTATGCATGTAAAAACACGCTAATTCCCGGACCACCCATGGGCCGGATTTAGAAGGCAACTGGGCCAGATCCGGCCCCCAGGCCTTAGTTTGCCTACCCATGTTCTAGTAGTATTTAGCAACTACATGCAGCTGGATTTGGATGTGATTTTTCATGTCTTTGAGTAGCAGAGACTAGGGAAATCTGTAAAAATTACAGCTGTGATTGGCCCCAAAATTAGAAGCACGGCTCCATGTCAAAGTACTCTTGTGGCCCACTTGGCATGAAAAGCTGGACCGTCCTCATTTACGGTAGCTCATAAACATTCTCACTTAGTTCAGCACCTGTGTTTCACACATTTGCCACATCCCCATCTGAATGAAATTACAAAGAAATGGAATACAGACAGGAGCCCAGAAGTAGATGTAGGCTATGAATCTAAATTAATACATAATGGGAGTTATTTTGTACAGGAAGCTGCCAAACACCCATCAAGTGAAATTACTGAGCAAGGAGTTGGGGGAAAAGTCATAATGAACATTCACTAAGGGTGACGCATAATGAACATAGAAAAAAACTTTTCCCCCAAAATTAAATTAAATTAAAGAGCTTACCCTTTTCACTCCTTGATTTAAAAAGGTTCGTGCAAAAACTTCCAGGAAACAGTTCAGGAGACCTGACCCTCTTATTGATACTTTGCCATTCTGAATGAACTCTGTCCTACAAAACAGAAACGCAATTAAACATTTTCTTTCCCTCCCAATAGGTACTGTGGTTCTCTAATAAAATTTCACCCTGTAAAAGGAATAAAGACCATATATGAGCACAGAGAGAGAGAGAGAGTGGGTGCTTGTTTCAAAATATCAGGGCCGGAACAGAACAAGTCTTCTTGCATGTCACCACTGATTTTCCAGTATGCATGCAATTGCAGTAAATTGCTGCTACTAAATCTGATTGTGGAAAGACAAACTCGCAGCTGCCGGAGCTCATAAAGTACTGATGTTATGTTTCCTGTAACCAAACACTGGTAATCAAACTGTCTCCATCCTTGTGAAGTTTCTGAATCATTCCAGGCCAGGCTCATCTAGAGTGTAGTACAGAAGTATATAAATGAAAAGTTATCAGCACATGCAACACATTGGCCCCATTCCCCCTTGTTCCAAAAAGGGGAGTAGTTGGACTATTTTAAAGGCAGGAAGACATCCTATGGCCTATTTCATAGGAAAGAGATGCTGCACATCATGAAATAAGAACCACAGCATTGGAAGGGATCCTGGAAGTAACCTAGCCCAACCATCTGGTCAGTGCAGGGGGTGGAATCCAGAACAGCACTAAGACTCTTGTCCCATCAGCACAAGGATTTCCCCCTGCGAAATGGAACATTCTCCCCCTCTTCTCAATTTGTGTGCCCCCTAAATCTGTTCTAAAGGTTCTCCCCAATTTGGGGAGGGAATGGGGCAAGTCAGGGGGGCAGGAGTCCTGTTGTGCAAGCAGAAATACTTGAGCTCACAGGTGAGTTGAGTATCACCCCAATCTGGAATAGCAGAGGCAACTACAACATCCCTGACAGATAACAGCCCTTCCTACGCTTAAATAGCTTGATCCTTATTCCCTTCTGCATCTGAAGCGGTTCAAAGACCCAGCATCCCTATAAGTGGAAGCATTAAAGATCCAAACTCACATTGTTGCATTAGAAGAAAGCTCTTTGCATACGCAATGTGCTGTTGAAATAACCAATAATATCCCATCAATGCAAGCAACTAGTGGGTGAGGTTTTTCCTAAGAGAGGCAGCAACAAAAGGCGAATGGCATTTGGGGAGTTATTAAACCTGATAAAGTAATTATGAGAAGAAGCCCAATGTTGCTGTTTCTTTTTCTTTTTTTCCACAGCCTCTGAAAGACACGAAAAGCTCACAGAAAATATTGATCTCAGATTGATCCTTGCAACGCAGAGCTGGGTGATGCGCCATCATTGCAACAACACAGTGGCAGAGAGAAGTCTATTAGCGAGATCCAACTACTGAATTATTGACTAGTTAAAAGTATAGCAAATTTGGCTTAATTGTTTTTGTGATTGGAGTTTTATACTAAAGATCCTTTAATTAAAGTCTTGATGTTTCAGTTCAGATAAGATTTCTTACCATGGATGCCTTTAAAGGAAAAGGAAAAGTTTCGAAACTTTATCAATTGAGAAGTTCTTGATAAAATATTCAGTGGGGATTCTGAAAAAACTCCCGTCTCTTCTATCACTAGCAGTCCATCTTCTTTTCATGTCATGAAACTGCTCTGATAACTGAAGCATCTCACTGGCTTCATCTGCAGAACTGGAGTGGGGGTCAGTGGGGGGGGGAGGCATCTGCTCAAGCAAGTTTCCACTTTCTGTCCCACAGATTGTTTTCCCCACATTGCACTGTTCATGTGAGCACACTGTTTGACATACTGATACTCATTCAGAGCAAGATAATTTCATAAGAAGAATCAACCCAGGAGTATGAGAACTCTAAAGAAAAAGATATGGACAAGACTGGCATTTGGGGAAATGCTCAGCCGTTAGAATCTTACAGATCTTTTCTTGCATATTATAATTTTTATGGTGGCAAATGGCATTTCAAGGTGTGCAGTGCATGAGACTTGAAGGAAAGGTTCAGCCAGACGAACAGGAAATAGTGGGTGCCTTCATGAAAATGTGATGAAGGAAACAGCGCAATTTTATGCACAGTCACTGGAGAAATAGGTTTCTCATCCAGCAAAGCACATCTACAGACAGAATTATGCTCACTGCTCACTGTATACTTGTGCTAAAAAAAAAGAATCCAAATTCTGCACCTGCATAATTATGGAAGTCTGCATAGTTTCTCCTGCAAAATGCGTCCTTCAGCACCCCCCCCCCTATTTTCTATCATTTACAGTGGTACCTCAGTTTAAGAACAGCTCTGTTTACGAACTATTTGGCTTACAAACTCCGCAAAACCGGAAGTAGTGTCCAGGTTTGTGAACATTACCTCGGTCTAAGAACGGAAGCCGAACAGTGGCAGGGCACCAGCGGCAGGAGGCCTCATTATGGAAAGGGCCTCGGTTTAAGAACAGTTTTGGTTTAAGAACAGACTTCTGGAATGGATTAAGTTCGTAAACCGAGATACCACTGTATTTTGCTTCTTTTAATGATGTGAATAGGGAAGGCACTGAACCTCAGCTCCCTGGAAATCTTAGCAACTCCTATAGCAGGTGTTGCAAACCTGTAGCCCTCCAGATGCTGTGGGACTCTAACTTCCATCAGCCACAGCGAACACAGGAATGATGGGAATTGGAGACCAAAACACCTGGAAGGCCACACATTCCCCACCACATTCCCCTATAGTTTTGGGGGTTTTGCCAAGAACTGCCCACAAACTAAAGCATATGTTCACAATCATAATGACTAGCAATTTTCTTTTTAAAAAAGGGGGGGCTATTAATCTTAGGACTTAGGAAGCTGGATTCTGCTTCCAATATATCACAATTTGTACATCTGTAGAACTGTAGTGCATAGTGCTGGCTATAACTGAGCATTTAACATCTGCTGAGATGGCATGCTTCACAAATTACAAAATCTGGAGATAAATCAGATTTGTCTAAATACCAGTGTCCAATACCCAGTGGCAGTGAACCAAAGTTTGGTTCTCAATAATAATAATAAACAACTCATTGTTATATCAGCCTAACAAATAAGCCAATCTTCTATAGTCATGGATCTACAACATTCAAATTGTTTCTCAAGTTGGCCTTTTAAAGCCAGATTTCCCACCTGAGATTTCTAGAAGGTCTAGAAACTCTTCTTGCCAACAAGAATCAAAGACCAAATTGTCTGATCTTCCTACCAAGCATATTTCTAGTTTCATAAACAGGTATTAGTAACAGAGATTTAGTAGCAGAGAGCACACCAAGTTTGACTTTCCACATTCTGTTTTTCTATGACTACTGAGAAAAATACATTCCTTTGTGCAATGCAGATTAGGGGCAAGGTTCAGTCAAATTTAATGATATAGAACAAAGCTTCAGCAAGCTGTAATTTCAAAGGGAACAAGTGCTGCTGCTGTAATTTCAAGGACTGCCTTTCATATATTCTGGCATCACTTTTGACAGAGTATTTTTTTAAAAACAGGATGAGTGAGAAGAATAGAGGGGGAGCAAAATTCACACTGTAAAAACTTTCCCCCCCCCAAAAAAAATGTATAAGACATAGTGCAACATTGATTGATATACAATAAACAAAATAACCTTAGACACCAGGCAAACATGCATTAAAACAACATAACAGGAACTGGAAATTGTCACAAATTTATTCTTTCTAAATGCATGGGTGTTTCCACCCCAGAACCCATAATCAAATCCATCACCACCAAGTAACCTAGCTGCCAGAACTGTTGATAAGATCTAAGTTTCTAAAAAGCTGTTTTTCAATTCAGTAGTAAGTATTAAGGCTACCAATATATATTATAGGCTTGTAACTTTTGTTGTACCATTGTTATTTTCTCATGTTTGTGCAAGGATACAGATAGCAGCCTCGTACCCAGAATTGCTTAGGAATTCTAAGAAATAATAAATGGGTGCAGTTTTGGAATCATTGGTTAAAATCAATGAAAGGTTCAGGCTGCTATCTTGATTGAAAAAGGAGCTCAATTTTATCCCAATACAGACAAAAACCTGCTCCTTGAGCCTAGGAAAAACTATATTTGGTTACAATATTTTAAGATGCATAGCAACCAAATAAGCAACTTTCCAAAAAGACACAGTAGATTTGGTTATATCCTATCATATATTACTTTATATTTGTAATAGTTTTTAAGGCCAAACATTGAGCCTTATTAAAGAGGGAAGTACCAAGGACAGAAGCACTTCTGTAAGGAGACGAGAATATACTGCAACATTTTCCTGCTCTGCCCCATTGATAATAATATTACCCATTGAATATCATCAGTGAATTCATGTGCTTCACTTGTGTTGCATAGGAACACCAGATTTTGGAAGAAACTAGAAGAGCATTTGTTGTCTCCCTCCACTCACACCACATTTCAATAACGACATAAACCAGATGTTTCAGGAAAGGCTGAAAAGAGAAATATACACCTGGCCATTTGTGTTCTGCCGTAACATTGAAGAGGTTTCCTCTTCAGCCCAGCTGGCCACTAGCTTACACAACCTGAAGTACCTTAATTAATAACCCTTTGATGCTTACACTGAATATATACTGTCAGTGCAGCATATGCTGAGAAATAGTGATATATTGCTGCACCTGGGCCAGGGTGCCTTATACTTTTTACAAATTAAAGGGTAAATTTGTCAGTGGTGCTTTTATTTCCACATGGCAATACAGCTTGGTGGTTCATGGAATCACTCAGGGTTAGAGATGTAAAATTTTCGGAAATTTTGAAGCCATGGGGGGGAAATGTTCTCCCCCCCCCATTTTTTCCAGAAAAAAATGGAAATTTTGGAAAAATTGAAAAAAAGTTCAGTGTGGAGTAGTTTTACAAATTGCGTGAAATGCAGTGTATGTATTATGCTTGCAATAAAACAGGTAACAACGCCCCTTTCCCTCAAAAACAACAAAAAAAGCAAGAAACCATCAACATAAATTATAATCAGATTTGCCCCTTAGAACCAACAGCAAATAAAGTTACGGTCCACCTCAATATTTAAGCTCCACGGAAGGTCTACCCTTTGAGTAGTGCTTTTAAAAAAACAAAAACAGAAGACACAACATATACATGCAGTTTATTCTAACTCATTTTCTGAACTACTGCTATCATTTTCCATTTATTCTTCCTCTTCCTGTTTGTCATTTTTCTCATGGACTTCTAAAAAATGGCTTTGGGGGGAAATGGGGGGGGGGACTGTTCTCCCCCCCCCTCCGATTTTTTCAGTTTTTTCCCGGGCCTTCCCATCTCTACTTGAGGACAGCCAGGGCAAAGCGTAAGGAAAATTTTTTGCATGCCAGGCCCAGAAGGAACCAACATCCAGTTACTGAATAGTATGTTGCGCTAAGGCTCAAACTCTGTTTGAAAGGAAAAGGAGTGTGTGTGTTTTTTAAATTGAATTTGTTATTATATATTATAAACAGCATGATGGTAAGAGAGCTTCTAAACAGTTTACAAAAATATACAACAGAACATTAAAATGATTGATAAAACACAGTTAAAAGCAGGTATTTAAGAGTATTCAAAAGATGATTAAAGTCAGCAGTGGTTAAAAGGAAGTAAATCACATGCAGTTTCTGCGTGTTCAGATGGGCTGTCCCTAACGAAAATGTTTTGAGCAGTTGCCAGAAAGCGTACAGTGAAAACACCTTCCTGGTGTCAGCTGGCAGGGACCTCCAAAGTGTGGGTGCTGGAAAGCCTGGGGGGGAATGGAAAAATGGGGAGGGGGCACAAGTTTTTTTCTGTTTTTCCCCAAAGCCATTTTTTCAGGAAAAATTGGGGGGGGGGAGTGTGCGGAATATTCAAACTATATCAAACTATTTTTTTCATTTTTTCTGGAAAAAAACGGCTTCGGGGGGAAACCTGGTTCCCCCCCCCCCAGGTTTATAAAGTACGGTAACAGATAATCCAACATGCTCATCAAATGCTGTGTGTTAAAATCACATGGGCTAATGCAAAGTTATCAACAAGAAGGAACTGAGCTAGATGAAAAGCACTGTGAGACTCCATATAAAGAGAAAATCTACAAGGGATTTTGAATAAAAGGAGCATGTTTTGCTTCTTCCAGTCTCCAGGGATGAGAAAGCAAAGCTTTAAGTCATGTACACCGGAGCAGTTACTGTTTGATACCAGAGTTGTTTTTTTCCAATGTGTACAAGCATTATGTTAACACTAGAGTTCAGTCTGCTATATTTGTTGCCCATTGTCCCAGTGTCGCAAGATCCTTTGGATCTGTCCAGTCCATCAGATTCCATCTTCCGGATCAGATCCTAGGAGTATGCTTAGATATTCCATTTGATTGATGAGGCACAAATTCTGTTTATAAAACTCACAAAGACCACTTTCCTGACAGTACTCAGAACTTATGTCATTCTTCCTAAAAGTGAAATGAAAATTTCAGAACCATTCCTGGTACCATTTTGAAGGACTATTATTACACTACCTTATTCCTTTTCTTTTTTGCATAAAATCTGAGCTCATAAAGCAGTTACATATTTGTTGGCAGGTTAAAAAAGGAATTCTGCACTCTTTCATAACCCGATAGCTTATTGTTTATATACTTTATTAAGGAGTTAGTATAAATTTCCAGGCAAAAATAGTAGGATGTCAATGGGAAAGGGTAGCTCAGAATTCAAAACAAGTTCACCTGGGGCAAAACTCATATACTCTTCCCTGCAAGTCTTACACCACTATCTAGTGAGAAGCTGCCCTAAAGGCCTCTCTAAAGGCCAGAAATGGCCTTCAGTAGTTCATCTCATGAGCATTAAGGGAAATGCCTTCCTGTCATATTCCAAGCACACAGGTGAAGCCAACTGCATGTCTTCCAAAGCAATTGGCCCCAACCCACTGCTTAGAACAGGGATGGGGCACCTCAGGCCAAGTGGTCAACTGGAGTCCCCCAGACATCTCTACCTGGCCCATGGAACTCTCCTCAGGCCACATCTCCTCTTCCCAAAACCACACCCCCTAGGTGGCCCTGCTATGCACACTCCTTGAGGGTTTTTGCATCTTTGAATCCAGATGATGCTTCCTGCTTGCATGGATGGAAGATAGAGCGTATGTGAGAGTGTTTGTGTAGAAGCTGGCCTGGAGCAGAAGGGTGAAGTTCACTTTTTGAGGGTGTGCATTGATGAAAGGGGCCTAGTTATATGTATACAGGAATAAATGAGCAGAAGTGACTAAGACTTGCTTTAGATTTAAATAAGCTGTTGAAGACATTCCTAAAATAAAACTGAGTACACATAAGAACAGCTATCCAAAATACGTCCCATATGTCTTCACACTTCCAATTGCAATATTTTTTTATTGATCCTTTTTATTAACTTGGGGAGATTGTTTAGTTTTATTTTTACTTCCCGGGTTGTTGTTGTTGTTTTATTTTTGAGGCATTATTGCAGTGAGCCAGTAGAAGAATTTGCAGTGGATTGTGTCATTCAGTATCATTTTACGCTCCATCACATATTTCTTCTTATTACAGCCCAATTATTCACGGGTGCCATTTCTACTCTTACTGAGGGTTCATTACATTTGTTGCTTTTTACCAGAACAAATTCAATAAATATAGTTCAGTTGCCCTAAAACATCCAGCCATATATTTATATATAAATATATATTTATTTTTTATAAACTGGTACTATGAGAAAAAAGCAGAGGGAAGCAAACCTGCCAAACCAATCCCTCCTCCTTAATGTCACCACTGTCACTAAGTACTTTTCATTCATTGTCTCAGCTGCCTCCACTAAACAGCCCTTTAACTTTCTGGACTTTAATTGGTCCAACCTACTCCCAATCTGGGTAGAGTGATCTAGCAGGCAGGCACAGGGTGAATATAAAGGTGCGAAGGCCTGGGGGGAACTGGAAAAATGGGAGGGGAAGTCCCCCGATTTTTCTGGGGTTTTCCTGAGCTTTCACATCTCATTGTGTAAAGTAAGGCCTCAGACCTATTTTTTGCAAAACAAACTATGCTTTTATATTTCCCCCTATGTTTGGCCTATGCAAGTTTTGCCTGTACAACTTCTGACATAGCACAGGAGCCATGTATTTTCATGGCTCGGCTAACACACAGAAAGAGCCTGTTTTGGAAGTCTAAGGCAGGCCACCGGAAGAAGTTCAGTAAGCCTTCGGTTATGCATGCCCAGCTGCCAGCCTGCATTTGGCTTGGTGGGTCACAAGTTGTGCAGACCTAATTTCGGTATCAGCTGTGAAATTCTGGCTTGAAAGCTCCTTGCTACAATGTGGCTGCCTACATTATCTGAACCGCAACCATCAGATCCTCCTGGTGTTGCCTGGTAAACAGAATAAATATAAATTAACTAGAAGGCCATATACAACAATGTGCATATAAATAAGTTACACCTTACCAGTTTGGATTCTCTGAACTTTCCCTGAAGACTGACTCTTCCTTGAGAGTAGCATACTGTGTCCATGTGAGGCACCGAGTCTTCATAGACATAATTCTATCCTGCTTATTAAGCCAAGATTCTTCTTCTAGGTAGACCTCAGGCACTTTCAGGACACTGATCTGTTAGACATAATGATTACATGTTTAAATAATGTCAAGGTGCTTGAAGAAAGAAATGAGGAATTTGTTTATATTTAGCATTTGTTTCCATCCTCACACAATAAAACAATTAAGGACTGAAGCCACCCATAACATTTATCTCTTGATGCTAATACAGAAATTAAAAACTTTTAGCTGTTAGTGATGAAACCATGCAAACAATTAGGGACTTGCTCTCACGGCTCGGTGCCTAGTTAGATTTTGCCAACTGCTGCATCTTAAGCATCAGCTTAATTTATGTGACATTTTAGTTGCCCACATGTCCTGCTTAAAGTAATGTATTCTAACAGAAGACATTCGTCGACCGTTGCACTCAAGACATAAACAGCCAAAACATTTGGTTCATTTTACATTCTGTTTGGTACCTGGAATTTTTATGTTTCCCCATCTGGACGAGGCATGGAAAAAAAAGGCAAACAGAAATGTGACAGAGAGAAATCATTTGAGTTTTGACAGACAGAATAAAGATTGCAAGTAAACAGTTCACAAAACGGAAGGTGATACATAGCAGAATGTAAATCCAAAGAGTTGCCAAGCTACAACTTTAGGACACAGAAAGTTTAAACGGAAGAAATCACTATCCTGTTACGATTTTTTTAAAAAGAGAGTCCTAGATTATAAGGACATTGTTTTGATTTCCTTTTCAAGCTCTCAAAATGGCAGATAAGAGTTGTTTTGGGAAAATGCTCTTTTAGGCACTAAGGGAAGGATACAGGATTTCAAGCACAGTCCCATCCTCAGTAGTGGCTCATATGGGGGGCACAGCATCCTCTGGACAGCATTGCTGTGCTTGTAAGTACAGGGATGGGGCAAATTGGTAGCAGCAAGGTCAAGGGGGCTCTGAGTGTTGGTGGCAGAAGCCCCACAGAAGCCTCTCTGACTTCCACCCCATCCCCATCCAAGCACAGTGCTTCCACCAGGACAAGGCCACTTCCCCACACCCTCCTCGCCTCGCCCACACGAGCTGCTGTTGCCTATCCTCACGTGGTCCACCCAGGATACTTAGAACCTTCCTAGTTCAAGTGGACAATTCATTCTTTGTGGCTACAAACCTGCACCGTTTCCCCTATATCCTTAAAAACCAGCACGCATCAACCTTGACTGACATTAATTACCTGTCTTAAGAAGTGTGGAATTACATTCTGGCACGTTGCAATCCTCCTCCGGTATATGATTCCTGTAGACAAATCTGAGCATAAAAGAACAAACCAACTTAACGAAAGTGCTATTTTGGAAAATAGAGATTTTTTTTATAGTAAGAAAACAAAAACAAAGGCTTGCACTATAGATGCAAGGAGCAAGGCAAGGAAGCCTGAATGTGGTAGAGGGATTCAATGTCCCTTCTTCTCAGCAGCCAAAGGATTCCAGCCCAGCTGCCAGATGGACCATGATGAAAACGTTTAAAGGGTTATATGCTTAGTCCCAAAACTATAGTATGTTTGCCCACCTCAACACATACAAAAAACCCTACTGGGCAGGGGACAGATGGTGTGGTTCAAACATTTTATTGGCATCTATGCTGGCAATGACAAAGCATCACACAATTCCAAATCCGAGCTTCACAGATTTGGCTAGAACTGCAATGGAATTGCTCTACAATTTAGCTGGTAGCAGTTGGGGAGTTAATTTTCGAGGCTCTCATGTTGCTAGCTACAAGCTTCAAATATCTTCCTGGGTCAGCACTTCAGATCAAAAATGGCTTGTTCTGCTCACTCTGCATTCTGAAATACATCCTAAGAGTACAAAATACCTCTCCACCCACCATTGTCAATGTCTGAGGCCTAAAGCAATTCTCTCGAACAATTAGAATTTATTTTTATAATGAGTTGGGCCAGTGACAAGAACAAAGCTCCCTACCAAAGAAAGAAAGAAAAGCCCCACCGCCTCTAAAACCCTTCACAAATTATAGTTATTGAGCTACAATAAGAACGTGACTGGCTTCCAAACTCACTTTGCATGTTAATATTTAATGATCCCAATCAAGTCCAGAAGCCTCAGGATGATGTTAATTGATGATCTGACTAGGCACACAGCCCGGTGGAAAAGGAGTTCTCAGGAAGAGACAAATCTCTCCCGCACAAAGTTTATCTGTGTTTTTTTCTTCCCCTGGTTTTGTTCCTGGGAGGCAGCATTTTGCAGTAGGCTTTAAATAACCACGCTGGCAGTATATTTGTCTTTCCCAATGTGACACATTTACAAGGGGTCATAAACTGGTATTTCCCAAGAGAAAGGGATGGCTAAAACTATTATTATATATAATATGCAATGGAAAATCCAGAATTTGAGCCTCTTTTTTTTTTTCAGTGGTGGGGGAGAATAACTAAACTCAAAAGACTGAAGTGAATGGTGTGAAAAATGGGAAAGGGGAGATTTGTGCTGAGAGCCCTGCCTGCCTCAGCTTCAGCTTCTTGAAGCAGAGATCATCTTTTATGTAGTCCTTTTGCAGCATCTGCATTGGGGAGGGGGAACAACACTAATTCCTTTCCTCCACCCGGGCTGCTCCTACTTTCTGTTCTTCTGGCATCTCAGTATGAGAGACTTGGCTGAGAAGAGGGTTCTTCTGGGAGAACAGAAAAAGCAGTCTGGCTGCAATAAACTTGGTCTGCAACTGCTTCCTAATGGTGGGCAACTGGGCAATTTGTCTTCAAGAGCCAGTTGAGGCATGAGGGCAATGCACAGAAAGAACAAGAGCCAGGGAGATAGTTCGCAAATTGTTGTCTCCAAAGTGCTCTGAGCCACAGAGGCTGAATCTCAGAAACAGGGATGAATATTTATGGATTCTGACTGCAAATTTAGTAATGGGTAAGGGTTGGGTGCGGGGAAGAATTCAGGAGGTTCAATGCGAGATCACCTGATCCACAGCTCCCAAATTAAGATGCAAGCAATTCAGTAACTACTGCCAAATTGGAGTGAAGTGGTCCAAGGGCAGCTTAAAAATGAGCTCTCAGTAATCACCCACCTCTATATATCAGTGGATCAGCTCAACCCATGAGTGGCACAAAACCACTTCAATCTCTGGAAGTGGCATTTTTACAGCTGCCCCATAACATTTAATCTGAACTTGTTAGGAATTGGTGTTTTAGTGTGGCAGCTTTTACACTCAAACTCCCTCACCATTAGGCAGGCCTTTTCACTATATTCCTTTCAGGGCCTGCTGAAATCTTTTCTATTTAGGCAAGCCTACCCAGACATGTACTCCAGGCAGGCAAAGAAGATGAAGGTATTCTGGGGTAGGCAAGGGAGACCTTTCCCCCTATCTCCATTTACCTCACAACCTTAGCAGCACAAGTATAGAGGACTAGAGGCTGAAAGAGAACCCTACTGGTTCAGTATCACCTGCCTAAACCAGAGGCCCTGTAAGTCAGGGCATGATTTGTGCCAGCTGCCTCAAGCAATGTGTGAGGTGAGTACAAGAAATAATTTCCATTACATTCAGAAAAGATAAAGCAGCACTTCCAAGCTGCATACCTGATCCTTTATCAAGAGTGCAAACCACACAGAATAAGCTTGTGCACCTATTCCCCAGATGGAAGAACCCCTAGCCAAAACCTCCCCTTATAGCTAGATTTAATTTCAGTGTGCTTTCCCCCTCCATTTAGCTCCAAGGTAGAGCCAAGGGTCACAAAATACTGATGACATTTCACCCCAAACCTCTGAGTAACATTAGTTGCTGCTCTCGCGTACCTGTAAATTACTGAAAACTTTCTGGAGCCTTCTAAGCAACAGTGAAGTGTCCAACTTACCTGTTTTTTCTTCTACTGTTTTTACAGCCGTGACATGCTTCTCCATGGGACTTGGATACTAAAGGAAAAGGCAAGAGAGTACACATCACAATTTACAGTGTTATTTGTTAAACACTTTGGGAAACGTTTTTCCTGAAAAGTGATGCATACGTTAATTAAATCAGTAAGTAGGTACATAAAAGGAAATTTCCTACTCATTGATAAAATCCTATTAGAATTTGCATGGTATTTCTCAACAGATCTGAGTGTGGTGGCTGATTTATGCTAGGAGTTTGCTGTGATTGTTTAAGCCAATTAAGAAATTGCCCCTCAGGAAAACAACAAACTTCTTTAAATGGTCAGTTAACTCTCTTCACTATTGCTACACAAAACACATTACGCACATATTTTAAAATTGAGATCTAGGTTACAAGATGCCTTCAAAAGAGTAAAATGAATGAGATGGTAATTTTAAACCTGTGTGATATCATCCAAACTCCACCCACTACCCACATCAAATGAACCCAGGCTTTTCAGATGAAGGCTATGCACATCTGTGAGCCGTGATGAAAAACTGGAAACACACCAGGGTGGATTTAAGGACTTAAGACCCTTTGTGGTGTGAGGAAAACAACTGGATGAATCTACCCTAATAGTTGCATAGGGGAATTTGAAATGCATACTCTTGCATGCTCAATCCATTTTAACAGCCTTAAAGCTCATCTTAAAAGAAGCCAACATCATTCTCTTCCCTACACAACCAATAATCAATTTTGAAATAGAAAACCCGGCCTTTGAATTTCTGTATCAAAACTCAGAATCCACCTCTTTCCATTTTAGGATACAATTTGAATAGTAATTATACTTCAACTCCCCCCTCTGCCACCACCCTAGGCATTTCATTTTATGTGGGACGTTGGAGTAGTAGTGTGTCTATTTGACAGGGTAAAGTGTCAATATGATCACAGGGTGTGTCTTGAATCTCTCAATCTTAACACATTGGCCAGGTTAAAGTACAGCTAGAAACCATGGTTTCTTTTCATAGAATCATAGAATCATAGAGTTGGAAGAGACCACAAGGGCCATCGAGTCCAACCCCCTGCCAAGCAGGAAACACCATCAGAGCACTCCTGACATATGGTTGTCAAGCCTCTGCTTAAAGACCTCCAAAGAAGGAGACTGCACCACACTCCTTGGCAGCAAATTCCACTGTCGAACAGCTCTTACTGTCAGGAAGTTCTTCCTAATGTTTAGGTGGAATCTTCTTTCTTGTAGTTTGGATCCATTGCTCCGTGTCCGCTTCTCTGGAGCAGCAGAAAACAACCTTTCTCCCTCCTCTATGTGACATCCTTTTATATATTTGAACATGGCTATCATATCACCCCTTAACCTCCTCTTCTCCAGGCTAAACATGCCCAGCTCCCTTAGCCGTTCCTCATAAGGCATCGTTTCCAGGCCTTTGACCATTTTGGTTGCCCTCCTCTGGACACGTTCCAGTTTGTCAGTGTCCTTCTTGAACTGTGGTGCCCAGAACTGGACACAGTACTCCAGGTGAGGTCTGACCAGAGCAGAATACAGTGGCACTATTACTTCCCTTGATCTAGATGCTATACTATTGATGCAGCCCAGAATTGCATTGGCTTTTTTAGCTGCCGCGTCACACTGTTGGCTCATGTCAAGTTTGTGGTCAACCAAGACTCCTAGATCCTTTTCACGTGTACTGCTCTCAAGCCAGGTGTCACCCATCTTGTATTTGTGCCTCTCATTTTTTTTGCCCAAGTGCAATACTTTACATTTCTCCCTGTTAAAGTTCATCTTGTTTGTTTTGGCCCAGTTATCTAATCTGTCAAGGTCATTTTGAAGTGTAATCCTGTCCTGTGGGGTGTTAGCCACCCCTCCCAGTTTGGTGTCATCTGCAAATTTGATCAGGATGCCCTTGAGTCCATCATCCAAGTCGTTGATAAAGATGTTGAATAAGACCTGCCCCAAGACAGAACCCTGTGGCACCCCACTAGTCACTCTTCTCCAGGATGAAGAGGAACCTTGATGAGCACCCTTTGGGTTCGGTCAGTCAGCCAGTTACAAATCCACTGAGTGGTAGCATAGTCAAGACCGCATTTTACCAGCTTCTTTACAAGAATATCATGGGGCACCTTGTCGAATGCCTTGCTGAAATCAAGGTAGAATGCCTTGCTGAAATGAAGTCCATTAATCATTCCCCCGTGTCTCTTATTTAAGGATTTTTTCCTCCCACCACTAGGTCTGCGTGCTGTTTGCTCCATTTGGTCTATGACATTTGGATGATCATCTTCATCAATTGATAGACTCCTACCTTCAGGAGCACTGTCTCCCTCCCCCACATTAGTCAGTTTAAAGCCCTCCTGATGAGGTTTCTGAGATTTTTGGCAAAAACATTCCTCCCAACCGTTGTGAGGTGCAGCCCATCGCTTGCCAGAAGACTTTGCAGTGGAGTTCCTGGAGGTTGTGAAGACGGAGGGCTACGTTCCACAGCAGGTCTTCAACTACGACGAGACCGGGCTGTTTTGGAAGAGGATGCCCAAAAGGACTTTCATCACACAGGAGGCCAAGTTGCCTGGCCACAAGCCCATGAAGGACCGTCTGACCCTGCTCTTCTGTGCCAATGCAAGCAGCGACCTGAAGATCAAGCCCCTGCTGGTGTACCACTCAGAGAACCCACGGGCCTTCAAGAAACACAAGGTCAACAAGGAGTGGCTGAGTGTCATGTGGCGATCCAACAGTAAGGCTTGGGTCACATGTGTGCTGTTTGTGGACTGGGTCAATCATGCTTTTGGCCCTGCTGTCAAACAGTACCTGCTGGACAACGACCTGCCGCTGAAGGCTTTGCTTCTGATGGACAATGCTCCTGCTCATCCTAAAGGCCTTGAGGAGGACTTGTTGGAGGAGTTCAGCTTCATCAGCATCATGTTCCTGCCGCCTAACACCACGCCACTGCTCCAGCCGATGGATCAGCAGCTCATCGCCAATTTCAAAAAACTCTACACCAAGGAGCTTTTCAGGCGATGCTTCGAGGTGGCTGATTGCACCACCATCACCCTGCGGGAATTCTGGAAGGACCACTTCAACATCGTCACCTGCTTGAAGATGATCACCACAGCCTGGAACAGGATCAGTCAGAGAAATTTGAATTGCGCTTGGCGCAGCCTGTGGCCGGACTGTGTGGCACCAAGTGACTCTGATGCACCAGAGTCAACAGTGGTGCAGGACATTGTTGCCTTGGGGAGGACCATGGGCCTGGAGGTCACAGAGGAGGACATCAGCAAGCTGGTGGAGGAGCACGACCACGAGCTGACCACCCAGGAGCTGGTCGAACTGAAGGCAAAGGCTGCGCAGGAGCAGGCCTCACTGGAAGAGGAGGAAGCAACTGAGGAACGGCTGTCCTCCAAAGAACTGAGGGACATTTGCCTGAAGTGGAAGGATGTGCAGGCTTTTGCACAGCGGCACCACCCTCACAAGCACCCGCACATGACCTTGTGAACACTTTTGATACGAGGGTCATGTCGCCTTTCAGGGAGGTGCTGAAAAGGCAGATGAAGCAGCAGACCATGGACAGGTTCTTCAGCAAGAAGCAAAGAGTGGAAGAGGAACCTTCTTCGAGTTGTCCCCCAGAGTCTTAGAAAATGTACTGTACACTTTGTTGATTTTTAATGTTTTTCTGTCATGTTTAGAAACTTAAATTATTGTTCCTTCAATTTTTGAAATGCTCTTTACAGTATGTGTGACTTTAAAGAGCACTTAATAAACTCTTGTTGTACCAAATTTGGCTTTGTTTTTGATCATAGGAACGCATTAATTGATTTTCAATGCATTCCTATGGGAATTCGTGATTCGCAAGACGAAAAATTCGCTAGACGAAAAAACTCGAGGAACGAATTAATTTCGTCTTGTGAGGCACCACTGTAGTAAATGGGTTGTACAGTGATGATAAACGCCAGGTATACAAGTAAATATAAATCCCAAATGAGAAAACATGGTAAAACTCAAGAAGAAGATACTAACTGAACTATGCATTTCTATGTTCACTGTAAGAAGTTTCATTAAGTGACGTATATGGCAGTTAAATCTGATGCTTCCATGCAGCTTGCTGCTTTCAAATGGTAAGTAACAGTCTAATTACATTATCAATGAAACTTACAGTCTATAAGACCCATTCGTGTGAAACAAAAAAGCCATTTGCATAACTCTTCCACTAAATAGCAGACTCTATTACCCAAGTATTTAACTAGGAATAGACTCAATTTTGTACACAGCTTAATATAAGGGAGATGAGTTAAAAGCTTATGAGTATGTGGACGGTTTAACTATTAGCAGCACCACAGCTTTCCCCATGTCCATAATGCTCTGTTTATAAACAGAATGCAGAAAACCCAAGAGGAAGAAATACATTGATTGAGCAAGCTGAATAAACTCTCTGTTGGATATATAGGTTATGTGCTCATGCTGGGATAGCTCAATCAGTAAAGCAAGAGACTCTTAATCTCAGGGTAGAGGGCAAAAAGTGGCAACCCCACATTGGGCAAAAAGATCCCCCCTGCCTTACAGTGTCTACAATTCTATAATTCTACCATTATATCAGCTACTTTCATGGATGCTAGTACAGTGGTGCCTCGCAAGACGAAAAGAATTTGTTCCGCGAGTCTTTTCGTCTTGCGAAGCACAGTCCGTCGCAACTGCGCCTCTTCAAGCGACTTTTTTTAAAAAGCGCAAGATGTTTTCGTCTTGCAAAGCAAGCCCATAGGGAAATTCGTCCAGCGAAGCAACGCAAAACCGAAAACCCCTTTCGTCTAGCGAGTTTTTCGTCTTGCGAGGCATTCGTCTTGCGGGGCACCACTGTATCTTGTTGCATTCTAAATTGGTGAGTTATGTGTGTATGACCTGTTGTGCCTCAATCACCTGACCAAGGAAAAGAGAAAGCAAGAAAGATCTCACATTTCCATTCCATTTGGTTGTACCATGTAACAGTTGGAGATGATGATTACCATATAAACCCTACATGTGAAAACAATTTAGCTACATATAGCTATCAGTTACATGTAAAAAGAGAGAGAGGAGGAGGAGGAGGGGATCCCAGAGATATGTAGAATGCTTGGTGGGCATTTGCTTTGCACAGGTGAAATATATGGATGAGTGAGCTTAGCTGAAAGTTCTGTTTTACTGGTAAGCACTGTTAACATTTCTTTCCAAAAACAAAAAAACTTCTTCAACTAGACCACAGCCTTCAAAAATGATATGATGCCATCTCGTGGTCAACTGTTCAAGTGCATCAAATATGCAAGTAGGAGACAGCAACCAGCAAGGGGTGTGTGTAATGGGAAAAACATGCACTGTGGCTGTTTATTCCTGGAATCCCTACAGATTAATTGATGCTCATCCAGTCTTCCAAAGCTTCAAAATTGACTGCTTAGCAGATTTCACAGTTGAATGAGAAAGTGGCGTCCTTATGAGGTGTCTTGTAAACCTGCTACGAATTAGGTACCAATCACAAGCATTCCAGGTTGGACCCATATTGAATACTAGTGTGTTATTATCACCAAGCTGGAAGCTTTGTTTTAAAGTTAGACAGCACAACCGTCTTCCATCAGAGACCAAAGATACAAAAGGTTTTACAGTGACCCAGGAAAAGGTTAGGCTCACGTTTATCACAGAGGCATAGGAGCTACTTCTCTGTGGTATAATATATCTTATGTCAGAACCACACAGAACCTGTCTGCAGAATAGTATATAATATATAATGAGCATACATTAGATATATTCTTCATTTTTAAGATCACCCACAGGTCACAGCAATCTCTATGATTTATTGCAATTATGTGATTCACTTTGCTGGGTGCTCCAATATATTAATTAGACGTATTAAAAAGATTCAGTTTTCCTGAAAATTTAACAGATGCCATGCTACATTAAGAAGAGGCCAACAATTCAGGAAGCTTGCATGTGGAGAAGACTTTGGGATTACTTACTGGGACTGTAATTCTTTCTCTCCCCTTCTACCGTCCTCTACAAAGCACCAGGTCACAACTGCTTTTGAAACTCCACTCCAATGACACTATAAAGACGTTTGCTTATGATACAGCGAGAGGCTGTTTTGAGAGGGGGATGAAAGCACTTCTTGGTGTGATCAAGTAGTGCTCATCACTGAATTCTGACATATGATGAGCTATAATGGTGATTTTCCTGCTCTGTTGAAAAAGATGGATTACTTTGAAACTCTGTGTTTGCATAATATGCAATTATTGATTAATATTGTTTTTGCTTTATGTACTGCTTTTTCTGAAAAACATTTGTTTTCCATACAAACCTTCCACAAAGACAAAATAAAGTAAGTATCACAAAAGTCAGCATGAATTCACTTTTCAAATGGGACTTCCAACAAGGTTAAGAGAAGACGCAATCCTTAGAATATGATGAAAACCAAAATACAATGCAAGCACGCTATATAACATTCACAAACACATAAATGGCTTAAATGAAATCATAGCAAGAGAATCATCTAGTCTTCTAGTTGACTGCACAGAGAATTCAGCATGGTTTAATATAATTTGTAATGATAACCAAAATCCTTCAACGCAAGAACTGAGTTGATATTTAAGTACACATGCTCAAATGCAACTAAAAAAATGGAAGCATCACAGGACTGCAAAATATATTTGAAGAATTCTCTTTTAAATCCCAGTGGGAAAGAAATCAGTTCCAACGATTTCAGCCTTCCAGGATATCACAGCAAATAAATGTATCATAAAGTAAACTCTAGTAAATGCGTGGCACAGCTAGTAAGAGAACACATATCAAACACAGTAAGGGGCTGACGAGACCAAAAAAACAAACAAACCAGTAGAAGTTAGAAACCAAGTTGCCATTTTCAAAATCTATCTAAAGTGGCTGGTATTTTATTTTACTCAAGGTGAAGCATGCACCCGCTTCAGATCTCATTCCTTCTACATTAGTAGTTATGGCACAGAGCAAAGATGAGATTCCATGGGGTCCTTGTGCATGCTTTTGAGCAATTGAAACAGCTCCCTTTATGTTGCTGTCCTTACAGTAGCCAAAGGAGTGAAGATATAGAATCATGGAATTATGCAACGGCTTGTCATGGGAAGAAAGACTGCTCACCCTTTTTTTAAAAAACAAAACTTTGACAGTTGAAGAAAGGCATGTTGGGAAAGAAAGGTGCAGAACAAATGTCAACACTCAGGAGCAACTCATACACACACACACACACACACATACACCTAAAGTAGGTACAAAAATTGTAGGAGCATCATAGGTGTGGGTGGTTTCCTCAATTAGTAATCTTCTTCTTTGGTGATCACTCGTAGCCGAGAAAGATTGTCTTCCATAAACACGGGTGGAGGCCAATTGTGGATCCACATGTCCTTCCACAGTGGGGACATTGGCTGCCAATGGCTGCCACACAACATGTTTACGTGGATGTGATGGACAGTGAAGAAATGTCCCGTCCCCGTCCCCCCCGCACACACACACTAGCAACCAGAATTTATGGCTCAAATGCTGGGGGGAAATGCAGTTTACTCACAAGGATTAAGTTAGCATTCCTCAGAAGATTACAATTTCCCCCCAAATTAGTTGCCTCAACCCTTCAAAAGCATTTCTCACATTCCCATGACCAAGCACAGGCACGTTTCACCTTTTCTTGGGCAGGAAAACTAAAATGCTTTCTGTTTTCAATATTATTAGTTACTTTTAAGGGATGTGGGTGGCGCTGTGGGTTAAACAACAGAGCCTAGGACTTGCCGATCAGAAGATTGCCTGTTTGAATCCCCGTGCGGGGGTGAGCTCCCGTTGCTTGGTCCCTGCTCCTGCCAACCTAGCAGTTTGAAAGCACGTCAAAGTGCAAGTAGATAGATAGGTAGCGCTCCGGCAGGAAGGTAAACAGCATTTCCGTGAGCTGCTCTGGTTCGCCAGAAGCAGCTTAGTCATGCTGGCCACATGACCTGGAAGCTGTACGCCGGCTCCCTCGGCCAATAAAGCGAGATGAGCGCCACAACCCCAGAGTCGTCCACGACTGGACCTAATGGTCAGGGGTCCCTTTACCTTACCTTTACCTAGTTACTTTTAAGTTTAAAACTACAGGTCTGTCTCAGCGCAATCTGGTGTTCAAGATCAAGTCAAAATGTTCAGTTATGGAGTGACAGCCTTCCCACACAATCATACCTCTCAGGCTATTTACAGATACATATTGCACACAGAAGTTCAGTTTTTACTGCTGTGGAGTAAATGCTACTTTCCCTTGCATCCACTCCTCAAAAACACACATACAGCCTCTGACTCAAATGCCAAGTGAACCTTCCTTTTTTGCCACCTGAAGCATGCTTCAGGTGAACCATAGTCCTTTCTCTATCATACATCTTGGATAACAGCTTAACACATTTTCTGATTGGTCCTAATAAAGGTATTATCCAACTATGGGTTTCTGGATTTTTATTTTCTTATGGATCACATGGCTACCCTTGGGGTTTTTTATGTGCTAAGATGATACCTGTCTAGATTCATCTTCAGAGTTTGTGGTTTTTTAGAAAACGAATAATCCAAACTAATATTTTGCTGCTGTCAGAGACAGAAAATGCAAAACTATAGAATGGTCACACCACAGCTGCATCCTAGTGAAAATGAGAAGGAATTCTACTAAGTATTTAGGCAGTCAAAAAGGAAAAAGATTTGTCAGTATACTGGACTGGAGTAGTAGAGCCAACACCATCTCAGGGTTGCAAGCAACAACCCAAATGAACCAAGGAAATTGGCCATCACTAGAGAAAGAACAATTAAATGTATGCCTAACAACAACAAATCATGCAGAAATAAATGACCTATCTGGTGTAGATAACAGCGGCATACTGCATGAAATCAGCTGATATACATAGCATTTACAAATCCTGGACAATTCTGAATCAAAGGGTGAAATCAGTCTTTTTTTTAAAAAAAAAAAAAACCACAATACCCACCTCATTGATTTTAATTGAGCAGGTTTGCAGCTTACAGTGGAAAGGCATGACCCAAACTAATAGGAATTGTTTGACTCAATACTTCACACAAAGATTTAGATTAAATTAAAAACCAAAATACACACATGAAGAAATGCACTGTGCAAAAATTGCACTGTTACTAGAGGCAATGATGATCTGTAAAGATGGGGGTCACATTAATTACAAGAGAAATGCACATGCTGAGAAGCAAAACTAGATAAAAATGAAACTGGTAACAGAAGAGTTTGCAATAAAGCTTACATTGCTAGATATAAGGTGGAAGAACACCTCAATGGCAGTGGCTCTCTGTTCTCTTACATTCAGCATCAACAGAAAGTAGGAAGAGAAAGTATGGTGCAAAAACTACAAGCCTGCCAGTGAAGTCCTTCCACTGAATGAAAAGTACCGGGTTGCTAAAAAGTTGTCCTTTTGTACCCCTTGAGCAGAGGAGAGATCGTATTGAGCAGGGTCATCTGACCTTAGTATGCCGATTAAAAAACTGGCAAAGAAATAGCAATTACTTTTAAATTTCAGTTTCATTTCTCAAAAGCCACAGCTAGAGGGCAATAAAGTCACCATATTATGAACATCTATAATTAAACAGTTTCTATACTTCTATTCAGATTAACAATAAAAGAATAGGAAAATACACATAGGAATTGAACACCGAAGCCAGACATCAAACACAGATGCATGTAACCTCTCTTTTTTTTTTCCTTAAATGAAAATAGCCCTTTCTAACCAGCTGCTATCAGGTAAGACCAGCATGTAAGGGGGAGCGCTCAAAAGGAAGATGGCAACTCCCTAAGGCTCCTTTTTCATTTTAAAAGATTGGTAGGGGAGAATTAGGCATCTGTGTGTAACATCAAGCTTGCCCCCAAGAGTCAATCTAGTGTTCTTCTGTGTGCGCTTGAAGCTTCGAGGAGAGGCTGGGATCTCTACCACTTGCAACGGGGTTATGAAGAAGTAAAAAAGACGCAGAGAAAACTCCTGGTGTGTTTTACCTTCCCCAAACCTCAAGGCCCAATGAGATAGTAAGACCCAGCCTGTGATGCACTTTAGAGAAGAAACAGCAAGAGCTTCTCCTCCCTGGAGGAATTTATGTAAAGGATGTGGAGTCATCTGTCTGGGACACTGCTGTCCCACCATGCATTGAGCAGGCCACTGATCAAGCTCTCTTGCAGCTCTGTAATTCTATTATTTATTTAAAAGAAACAAGAGATATACTTGCTACTCCCTTGAGTCCCAAGGTAGAGGCAGTGCCTTATCTCTTATCTAGGTTTGGGAAAGGTAAAAATAATAGAGGTCTCTCCCTCTAGTTTTTGTCATCTAAAAACCACACACACCATAAAGACTTTACTTCCCCCTAAAGCTCCACAACAAGCACCAAAGGCTTGGGAAAGACAGTCTTATATTACTTGCACTCAAGATAATTCCCCCAGTATGCTGATGACACCCATTTTACATCAGTAATGACTTGTGAACTGATGGAGCTCTAGTGAGGAGTGCATGCATGCCCTAAATTATTTGAATGCATAGCACACATGCCATTTTGGCATACCTGAAACATTTTTTTGGTTAGTTTGAACATAGGCATTTTGGCAGCAGTGTTTAAAACTCTCATTGTTCTGGATGCATTTTGCGACAGAGAATTTCATTGGCATGAGCAGTTTCTGAGCTCTGGGTGCAGTACTGCGCCTAAGATTTCAGATTAAAACTGCAGAGTGGAAGGAAAGGAGGACCTTTCTTTGCCTCCCCACTTCCAGCCACTCTCTGAAGACTGGAGAAGAGACCCTCTCAAGAATATTAGGGGGGTGGGCAGGGGAAAGACTAGACCATGTGAAAAATGAACATAGGTGCAGTTCATTCATTTTCAGCTTTCTATTCTTGCTATAAAAGTGAAACTTGTTTGATATCACTTAAAATCATTTAAGGTTTAGAATTTCTTTATTTCCTTCTGAGGAAACTGATTAGTTCAGTGAAATGAGTTTTGTAGCCGGCATCTCGTTAAGTCTTTGTTTAATTTTAGGTTAATTTTTTCTTAATTTTTTTGATTTTTGTTATTTAATTCAATTCTATAGTTCATTACTTCTCGTTTCAGGGATTTTCACGGCAATTCTTTTGTTTTGTGTAATTTCTTGGTTCTGTGACTGTCTTTTTTTCATGGGTTTAGCTTTTGGCTTTCATATCTCAGTTTCTAACACTGTTTGGCGGGCAATCCTGTCCTGTGATGCAGCCAGCCAGGAGTGGACGTCAACCCCCAGCTGCCCCTGCACGTTCTGGCTGCCTGGGCATGGCGGCAGCACAAGGGGCTGCAACCACCACCCAGCCAGCCAGGACAGGGGTTTGCAGCCACTCTACCCTCAGGACTGGTTGCAGTTAAACAGGGGAATACAGATGTTTCTCACACATCCTGCAGTCTGTTTCAGTCTTAAGATGACAGTGCAAAGAACTGTGCCTTTATAGTTACATCTTATCAATATGGTTACACAATGTATCAATAAACAGTAACATAACAGTACAGTATTCATTTTATTATTTACTTATTGCATTTATACACCACCTTAATTGCCAAGGCATCCAAGGCTGTTTACAGTTCAAAACATTAACACACAAATGATACAAAATATTCTCAGGCCAACTTCAGAAGCGGATGGTACTAGCTCCCTGCCTCCGATTCCTCTCTTCTGCTTTTACTTGGAGCACCTAAGTCTTAAGCATCCCCAGGAATGGTTGGGGTAAGGCTGCCCCAACTGTTCATGCAAGGCCACTGAGGTTTCCTCTGGGAGCTGAAGGCAATGTGTTCACTGGCCTGGACTCCTTTGTACTAATGGTAGCACGTTATTAAATGGTAGCAAAACAGTTTGACAAAAGCAGCAAATTAATATGTGATCCTGTGCATTCCTTCTTAAAAATAAACTCATTGATTTCAATAGGGCTTGCTTCCAGATGTGAGCTCCAATAATCTCACTTTGGAAATACAAAAAATAAGTCATTTTCAGATCCCATCTCTGGCATTCTTGTTTTTATGTAACCCAAGATAAGGGTTTCATTTGAGCCAAGGTTTCAAACCAGAACCAGATGTGAATGCCATGGCTAACTATGTAATCCTAACCACATCAGTATTAATTAGTAGTAGTAGTAGTAGTAGTAGTAGTAGTAGTAGTATTGATTGCACATATTCATCACTTACAACAACAAAAAGTCTCAAAGTGACTTACATCTGTAAAAGCATACAGGAAACAAAATATAAAATACCGTACATCAAAAAGATAGAAGAATGTTAATTGACTACAATAACATAAAAGGGATAAACCTTACCCCCAAAATATGAACAAGAATACAGGCTTGGGTATCATTATGCCCTATTATACAACAGCTTCTTCTGCAACCATGTTTGGCCACCTGTGGCAGGTAGATGAAGCCGGACAGGGTCTACACTCCACACAAGATGCATGGATACTATTTGCTCCCCTTTGTGAATAATTTTTTACAGGCTAGCATTCTCTTGGGCCATGGCCTGCTGCCAGATTATAGCCAAAGGCACAAGTGCATTTTATCAGCTCCATATTTTCATTGCTTTATTTATTTAGATATTTGTGGCATTTATATACCGCCTAATTAACCATGTCCCCTGGGCAGTTCGCAAATTAAAAACAATAAAACACAGATGCAATTAACAACTAAATACAATCAATATGAAAGTAGCACCAGTACAAAAGTCTGCCTAAAACCAGCATAAAACCATACAAGTTGCAGTACAGTACTAAGAAGTGGGGACCATCATCCATGCTTCTGTAACTCCCACATTTGATTGCTGTTTGATTGGGTACGTTCCCAGTACATTTCCGAGCACAATTCAAAGTGTTGGTGCTGACCTTTAAAGCCCTAAACGGCCTCGGTCCAGTATACCTGAAGGAGCGTCTCCACCTCCATCGTTCTGCCCGGACGCTGAGGTCCAGCGCCGAGGGCCTTCTGGCGGTTCCCTCATTGCGAGAAGCAAAGCTACAGGGAACCAGGCAGAGGGCCTTCTCGGTAGTGGCGCCCACCCTGTGGAATGCCCTCCCACGAGATGTCAAAGCAATAAACAACTACCTGACATTCAGAAGACATCTTAAGGCAGCCCTGTTCAGGCAAGTTTTTAACGTGTGATATTTTACTGTATTTTTGGTTTTTATGGAAGCCGCCCAGAGTGGCTGGGGAAGCCCAGCCAGATGGGCGGGGTATAAATGATAAATTATTATTATTATTATTATTATTATTATTATTATTGATACATCACATGTGTGGCTTCCCTTTAAGGGTATTTGAATGAGCATAAAATCATGCAAGAATCTCAGCTAAAGCATCAGTGGCAGATGGCTATCCAACCTCTGCTTAAAAACACCCTAGGAAGGAGAGTTCGCCACCTTCCAAGGGAGTCCGTTCCACAGTTGGCTCTTACTGCCAAAAAATTCTTCCTGGTATTTAGTTGGAATCTCATGTTTAGTTTGTGGTCCACTAAGACCCCTAGATCCTTTGCACATGTATTACCAGTAAGCCACGTGTACCCCATCTTACATTTGAGCAGCTGGTTCTTCCTGCCTAAGCGCAGAACCGTACATTTGCTCCTATTGACATTCCTTGTTAGTTTTGGCCCAGTTCTCCAATCTGTGAAGGGCATCTTGAATGCTGATTCTGAATTCATCCTGGCTGTTCCACCAAGGAGATGAAGACATGCACTTTGGAAAGTATACAACACACCATGGGCGTAGCTGGGGGGAAGGGGCAGCTGCCCCCCTCCAAATCAATAAAAATACATAAATATACATAGTTAACTGAGGTTCTGCCCTCCCCCCTCGAAAAAACAAAAGGCCTCCCCCAATAAAAATCCTGAGTACACTCTGAAGACACAAAAAACCTTGTCTCAATTCAAAGGAGTGGGCAGGAGCGCCTTGGTATTTATAAGTTCTGGTGAAGTAACACTTTCGTGAGAACTAAGGGAGAAAAGCAGCAGCGCCCACCAGCAATCGCCAGGGCGAAAAACGCGCCGGAGAGAGAGCACGTGCGAAAGGTAGCAGTGGGAAGGAGAGATCCAGAGGCGCGTTCACACCCCCATCCGATAAACACGGGGAGACTCTGTCTCAGCCAGGAGGGTGGCAGCTGGGTTAGATAGCACGGCCCCCACCCGCGACGCAACCCCCCCCCCAAATACCCCAAAGGCTCGGCCTCACCGCGTGTTACGGGGCCAGCAACAGAAAACTGCAAGGGGACACTGAAGTCGGGGCTCTGCTGACAACCAAAGGAGAAAATCGGAGGCTGGAAAACACTTCCAATTAGTTTTGCCAGACTGGAGAGGGCGTGCGTGGAGTGTTCAATATCAAGATTGGGCTGGGGCGCACCGTTGCCGCCATTTCTCCTCCTTATCCTCTCCCCCCCCCCACACACACACTTGTGAATGAACCCCCTTGAGCCCGAGGAAACGGGGCCTGACACACAGCTTCGGGGAAGGGGGAAGAAAGGAGCTCCCCTTCTTTACCTTGCGGAGATAGCTGGCCACTACCTGCTCGAAGGGGTATCTGTAAACCTTGCGCGCCTCCACGGTCACCCCCATGGCGGGAGCCGAGCAGCCGCCGCCGCCGCCCTTCGAGCGGGCCCCCTCCTGCCAGCTTGCTCCCAAACGCCGGCGGCGCTCGCTCGAGGGCCTGGCCGCTCCCTTCCCGCGCAGGCTCCGGCAGCCCCCTCCCTCCCCCTCTCTGCACCAACACCCGCTCTCCAGCTACGTCGTTTTGCAACGGGCCGCAGCGTTGCCTTCCGAGTAACACCTCCCTAGGTCACAATGCAAACGCGCGCCCAGACGGGGCTGAGCGGCTTAGGCCTCTCTGGAGGTTGTGGGCAGGGGAAAGAAAAGTTCGCTACGGTTACGAAGTCATTGGACCGTTGCGCTGTTGTTTTGAACCAAACTGTGCTTTTTGTTTTTTGTTCTGGGGACTTCATAACGCGGGAACACAACGACACGTGTTCGGCGCTGGCGCGTGGCCGCTCCCACGTTCCTTTACTTCCTTTACTCCCCCTGCCTCGCGGGGGAAGGTGCATTCTCCGTAGAACCTTAATGACGTTCGAAGTGGAGAGAGGCCCCCTCCGGAATCCAATTACGCAGCCCAATTCCCCCACGTGTGCCAGAAGCCACGCCCCCTTCCTCTCTCTCTCTTTGATTCTTGTTCAGAGGGTCAAAGTTTGCGGAAATGCTTGAGAGAAAATGTAACAATACCCCGGGCTTTCTGAAAACAGAAATATACTCCTAAAAATAGCCATAGTACCGCATTTTCCACGGGCATGGTGAGAAGCACCACGCCAAGAGAGAAACCCAACTGCAATCCTTTGCGTGTCTACTCAGAAGTAGATCCCTGTTGACTTTAGTAGGATTTAACTCTCGGGTAAAAGTGCGTATACCCTGTGCACATTTAACTTGGAAGCACGTCACACAAAGAATAAACTTCCTTAGGACGGGGCTGCCTATGCAGATGCGTTCTGTTGCCCTTAGAGGGTGTACAAGGAAAAGGATTCTGGTGAGGCGACAGTTTTCAGAGAGTTAAGTCTCTTGCACAGAGACTCTTGTGCCACCTTAAAGGGCATTTCCAGGCAGGATTTTATTGTCAAGTCAGTCCTGGTCAGGCCCAGAAGTTTTCTGCAGTATCCACATAACATTGCTTTCATCATAATGCCAGCCCCCTTTTCACATTTAAAATGGATCTGATAAATGAAAAAATAACTTGTTATACAGTCTGCAGCCACTGCTAGTGTGGAACACCCCCCCCCCCCCCATTTTTGTGGGCATGGTGACATTTCAGTGGATGAGCTCTATTTCAGCACTCCAACTTCTTTGTGTTCCCACCCAAACACAGCCTAGCCCATGGGTAGGCAAACTAAGGCATGGGGGCCGGATCCAGCCCAATTGCCTTCTAAACAATTGCCTGCGGACAGTCTGGGAATCAGCGTGTTTTTACACGAGTAGAATGTGTCCTTTTATTTAAAATGCATCTCTGGGTTATTTGTGGGGCACAGGAATCATTCATTCCCCCCCCCCCAAAAAAAATAGTCCGGCCCCCCATAAGGTCTGAGGGACAGTGAACCAGCCCCCTGATGGAAAAGTTTGCTGACCCCTGCCTAGCCATTTTGTTTCCAGTGGCCTCCAATACCAAAGAAAGAAACCTATTTCCACCAATTGCCACATGCCCAGTTTGGAGGAGATATTCTCACAGTAAATGCTGGGGATTACCTGGGAGACCAATCTGAATACATACATCAGGCTTATAATATAACACTAATAGGAAGATCTTATGCACTCTTGTGCAAAACCTTAGTGTTTTCTAAAAACGGAAATGGATATTCTCCCCCCCAAAAATCTAGAAGTTTAGTTAAAGCACTTAGATCATAATATAGTCATAGCTTCAACTCTCACCCACATTAGTCCAAACACTGTCATTTGTAACTAGCCTCAAATTTTTGGACCTCCCTAATGACTAGATAGTTGTCACACTTTGTTAATTTTATAGAGCCTGCAAAATGCCCCTTGTCATGACAGGTCATAGAGAGAGAGAGAGAGCTTCTATACTGCAGCAATGTAGGTAGATGAGGAGAGGAGAAGATAGGATGCTGCACTTTCTTGGAGAGAAGCCTAATCAGTGAGAGCCATCCAGTGACAATGGTGGGAGGCAGCTTTCACATTTGCTGCAGTCAAACCCTAAGTGCAGAGCTTAGACTTGAATGGCAGCCCTTCGCGTACATGGAGAAATTAATGGGACACACTCAGGGACACCATTATGACCAGGGTTTAATTTGCTTCCTGTCCCTGGGGACCCCCTATCCTGTCTCTACCTATGTAACCCTATCTCTCTTCCCTTTCAGCCACCCTGAATTCTAATTCTTGGTCACATTAGTGTGTGAGAAAGTGCTACCACTGGCTTTTGACGTGAAAGGGCGGGGGGGGGGGGAGAGAGAGAGAGAGAGAGAGAGAGAGAGAGAGAGAGAGAAATGGCAAGGAAGGCTCACAATGTTCTGCTTTTGATTGAACAGTTAGGATGGATATCTTTTCTGACAAATATGATATAAGATCAGAAAAGAGAAAGGCTTCTTTGTGTTGATGAGGAAACAATAGTTTGTCCCAAATTAGACCTAATATAAACGAGATTACCCAGCAAAAGTAAGCTAACTCGTCTCATTGAGGTTGTGTACATACTTAAGGTACTATGCAAGAGGCTCGTTTATTATTATATTTTGGGAATGATTCATGTACTTAAGTACGGTAGCTTCATTGCTTTATACTTTCTGGATGTCGCATGTTCATATTATAAAGTAGTTGTGTTCTATGTTGTTATAAATCAAGCACTGCTAGGAGTTGTTTCTTTTGTTTCCTATTATATTTCTTATCAACAAAAAAATCAGTGTGGTGCTAGAAAACAGTTTGAGAACCACGGGGTTAAGGCTTGTGGCTGGACCTGCAGAAATGGGTCCATGGCCTGTTGTTATGTCTCTCCAGTGACTTGAGTGACAAGTTGACGGGCACAAGCTACCCGCTTCCCAATCCAGGATGCCCCTGTTGCTGGACAAAATCTTTTCCAGGGCCTGTGGGAAGTGCTCCTGCCATCTTGTGCCATCTGACATCTCTGGAAAATAATAACAATAACCCCACAGGAAGAAATTATGCATTTCAGTGTGCTTCGGGTATAGAGATATGCTGTGTCTTTTGATCATGTTGCAATGTGACCAAGAGATGAAAACCAGGAACCAGTCTTTTTTATATTTATGAGCCTGGTAAAGCATTTCCTTTTGTGCAAATGCTCGGCTCAGTATTTCTGTCACAGGTAGCTTGGCTGTGATAGGCAAATACATGTTGAAATATTTTGTTCGTGTTTACTTATATGAATAATAATGGCACTTAGGCAGTACTTGTCACTGTCTCAATGCTGTATTGTTTTATTGGTTTTATGCATTTCTTACTCCACCCTGTGAAAAGTCCCCAGGGTAGTTTACTGGGTCATATGCTTGCCACAGAGAAGCATGAAAGGCTTGATATTACTATAGAACAAAAAAGAGAGCTTTAACAAGGTTCACATGAAACCTTGCAGTTTTATTATTTTTATCCAAGAGAGTAACATTCACCTTGCCAACAAAGGTCCGTATAGTTAAAGCTGTGGTTTTCCCACTAGTGATGTATGGAAGTGAGAGCTGGACCATAAAGAAGGCTGATCGCCGAAGAATTGATGCTTTTGAATTATGGTACTGGAGGAGACTCTTGAAAGTCCCATGGACTGCAAGAAGATCAAACCTCTCCATTCTTAAGGAAATCAGCCCTGAGTGCTCACTGAAAGGACAGATCGTGAAGCTGAGGTGCCAATACTTTGGGCCACCTCATGAGAAGAGAAGACTCCCTGGAAAAGACCCTGATGTTGGGAAAGATTGAGGGCACAAGGAGAAGGGGATGACAGAGGACGAGATGGTTGGACAGTGTTCTCAAAGCTACCAGCATGAGTTTGACCAAACTGCGGGAGGCAGTGGAAGACAGGAGTGCCTGGCGTGCTCTGGTCCATGGGGTCACAAAGAGTTGGAAACGACTAAACAACAAAAACATTCACCAAATCACTAACATGTCAGTCATAAACACATTTCTTGATGGTGTGTCCCATTTATTTCAGTGGGATGTATTTCCAAATAATACATTTGAAAATTTTCAGAACATCACAATCTAAGCAATGATTAAGGAATCTGACCAATGGCATTTACATATCTGAGACCTGATTGAAAAACTGTAGACATACATGATGCTCTGTGAAGATGGTATTCCCACCTGAGCATGGAGTATTTTCATGTGAGAACTTTACTGTGTATCTCCAAACTATGCGTGCAGAACTATCCCCATTGAATTGAGTGGAAAGCTGTTGTGGATGCCAGTGCTTTTACAAACCTTTTAGATCACAGCCAAACAACCTGACCCAAATTTGTTTCTCTAAGGCAATCCCAGTGATACTCCTAGAATTTACTCACTACTGTATTTAGAACCTCTTAGCCGATGCCTTTGCCTTATTACTTACTAGTCATAAAGATGGTGCTGCCTTTTAGAGTGGCGTTCAAATGGCCAGAATGCAGCCAAATGTGAATTTTGCTTCTGAGGTTCTCAGCAGATGTGACAGCAATGGACCTCTGTCTTCAAAAGCAGATCTGCCCCAATGACACCTATAGGTAACAATAGAGGATGGGGGTGTGATTAAAAGCACCAGCAGTGGAACACATGGTGGGACTGAATCACTGCTGTTAGCCCTTCAGTCTATTCCCCAATATCCTTTGTTCCCCAGCTGGCATCCTTTTCAGGAAGTGAGCCTAAGTGGGGTGTGATGAGTCCCTGGGGATGAGGGTGACTGCAAAGCAGGAAATAGCTGACTGTAAAGGGTTCTGCACCAGGCAACGGACACTTTAGTGCCTTAGATCAAATACTATATATCCCTTTATTTTAGACCCACATTTGAAGACTGAGGTCTGTTGCTCAGACATATAATTTGCATTTGAGGTGCTCAGCAGAGCTCCCACGTTTTTCAGAGCATCTATCCAGAGCAGAACTGATGTGAAGTTTTCATTTCATGGCATTTGCATGGCTTATAAAACGTATAGCCACACTGAAAGGCCTAAAGCTGAGCTGCTGCCATGCCCATTTCAGAATGTGGTAACCTGAAGCTGATGCAATCCAGTGCAGCACTCAATCTTTTTGGAGTCCTGAAGGAAAATGATTTTTGAGTGGTTTGTTTGTTTGAGTGTTTTGAGCATCCTGGCCATTGGCTGGGAGTCAACGCTGTACACAGGACTCCTGTTTTGCTTATGGAAAGGCAAAGTTTCCATACACACAGGGTATACGTAGCTGTCTGTCCCCCCATTGTAAACATGTGCTATTCTGGCTTTTCACAAGTCACAGGCCACATTTGAGGTAGGCTTCAGTCTCAGAATCAGCAGTGAAGCGAAACTGACATGGAATGATTCAGAAATGAAATACAACAGGGGTCATAAGTTCTATGTGGATGGAAGGATAACATCTGAAGCACCCCTCCATTTTGTGCACTAGCCATGCTTCCATTAAAATTCAAGGCATTTTTAGAACTGAGAAAAGCCTTAGCAGTAGTTATACATTTGCAAAGACAATCTTCAAAGCGGAATGGGATTCGTACTTGAGAATTTCAACATTAAGAGAATTCAGTCAGGTCTTAGAAATATGATGGCATTAGTGCTACTAATACATCTGTTTTCAGAGAAATCTTCTAACATACACATCCCAAAGTACACAGTTGACCATAAATTACACTGGCTATCCTTGCGAACTCAGCAGGCAAACAATGTAAGGCATCTCTTAGCTCATCAAGAGCCTTAGATCTCATATGTAAGCAAAGCCAGCCTTGACATTAACAGAGTAACAGTAGAAAGCACTTTCATTTACTTCCTTATTTGTAGTGGTTTTGGCGCTGCAAGTGGTAGCATGCTAAGTATTCAGCAATTAGAGTTCATGGTTTAGAAATTACAACTGGGGACACATTTTAAACAACACAAGCTCCATTTGTTAACAAGTGAATCCTGAGAGAGGCAGAACTTCTCCCATTAACATCAGTGGCAGCATCTCTCTGAATAAGGCCATAAAATACACATTTTTCTCTCTCTTTTCCCCCATTGCACTGGTGTTTCCCTCCCTCCTTCTCTATGGTAGTGTTTAGAACTGGGAGGTGCTGCCTAAATCATGCAGGAAAAGAACACAGTGTGCTCTAATAACAATAAAATTGAAATGAGCTAGATCTGCAGAAAACGGCATGCACCTCAGGAGGGATAAATGTGCAGCTATATGCAAAATGGGGTGTGGATTGAAAAAGATCACAAATGTTCAAGGCAAAAGGGCAAGTGAAATTATAAATCATATAACATGTTATGATTTATTTCGTCAGTTGAGGTGTGGACGCTTCTGCTGTTGATTGAATCTAGAAGGATCCTTATTCTAGCAAGCTGCAAAAGGAGTGTTCATTTCTGTCCTATGATACCCATAACCTGAAACCAGGAAATCAGATTACAAATTACGAGGAATACCATTAGCCTAAACATATGCAAAGTTAGGGTAAACATGTGTTCAGGAGTTGTGATATAGTTATCAATAGGTGCAAAACTTCACTATCTCTTGTGGGAAAGGGGATGGGAGGAGGTGAGATGATTTCTATGAAAAATAACCCAATTTATGCAACAAGGAAAAGCTTCTCTCTCATTTGGCTTCCTCATTTGAGTTTGCTGCTGCTGCTGTTAGCATGGTACTTATTCAATGCTGCTACTTCAGGGACACAAATTAGAGTTTCTCAATTGGAACAGGAGTGTCAACTAAAATAACCCAGGACATGATTCAGCCAAACTTAAGCCCTTTAAAAATGATTTCACTTGGAGAGTTAATCTTAAATCTCATCCACTGAAATCAATGAGACTTGGCTGGATCATGGCCCAATTTGTTAACAAGCTGATAGCAAGCCATAGCACTTTTAATGTCATGGAAGGGAATTGCTATTTTTAAATGGGTACCGCCTTGTGTAACATATCAACACTGCATACAAACACTTTTATACCTGCAGGTGTAGCCTGAGTGCAAAGAGGTAAATACAATAGACATAAAAACTTGAAGGATTCTTTTTCTACACAAAACAAGCAAACGAGGGAAGTAAAAGGAAGCCAGAGAGTAGATACAGTCATTGAACACAGGTCCGGCAGGGTTGCCGGCCATTTTCGTTACAAGCTGGACATCGCAGAGCTCTGTAGGACTCCTTAAATCGGTTCGCCAACATTGAAAACTTGCTTCCGTGGCACACAGAGCAGGGTGCAGAGCCTGACCCCTTACACTGGGAGCAACTGATATCACCATTTGCTTCCTGAAATACAAAGGGACTGATCAAAATAAGCTTCCTTAACACCAGTTCACAGAATCCTTTACCTAAAGTAAATCCAATTGGCAGGCTAAATCCCTCTAAGATGTGTATGGCTCTTATGGTTTTTGAACATCTAGCTTTTCCGTTTGCTTGATAAATATTAGTGGGAATACTAATATCTGTTCCTCCCTGTGATTCTAGTTCCTTGCTAATGTTCCCTTGTTTCTTCTACAAGTTACGCAAAATAAATGCACACACATTTCCTCAATTTGCACAGGTCTGATTTCCGAATTTTAATGACTAGTCACACATGACTTAACTTAGTCATGATCATTGATTTATATGGGTCTACTGCAAGCAACACATAGCTGAGCACCACCCACAACGTTACGGCTCATTTATGTACCTTGTTTTGGGCCAAAGGCCCCCATCCTGAAATATCCCTTTGGTACCTTCTTGCATGTCCATTCAAGTCCCATAAGTCAGTCCATTGTTTCGAACCCTGATGCCTTGTTTTTAAATATAAATTCTTTAGAAATGTTCACTTTATCAGTGAGGCAAAGACTCTTTTTATACAATTTTGAAGCTGCAAAGCAATATCTTGCCGTTGATTTAATTTAAGCGCAATGGATTCCCCAACTGGATATCCCATAAGCTTTAAATCCGTGGCATTCTGAATTAGAGGATCAGTTTGTTTACTAATTTTATTCATTAGCATGCTATAAAGTCCCATTGTATTACTTTTCAATTACAGTGGTACCTCGGGTTACAAACACCTCAGGTAAGAAACACTTTGGGTTACAGACTCCGCTAACCTGGAAGTAGTACCTTGGGTTGAGAACTTTACCTCAGGATAAGAATAGAAATCGTGTGGCGGCAGCAGGAGGCCCCCTTAGCTAAAGTGGTACCTCAGGTTAAGAACGGTTTCAGGTTAAGAATGGACCTCCGGAACGAATTAAGTTCATGACCAAAGGTACCACTGTATTTGTAACAGAGGGCTACATTCAGCCACTGGACCTGAGGTTCCCCACCTCTGCCATAAGTCCTGGAACTGACAGATTTCGTATCACAACATTTGGAGGATGTCATCGTTTCCCTTTTTCTTTTAATGCACAAGCATATACTTTTACATCTCTAGAGCAGGGAGACGCCACTACCTTACGTCTTAATGCCTGCATCTGCTCCCAAATGTACCATGCATGTTACCTGCATATGCTCGTTGTGAACAAGCTCACATTCAGTCTCCTTTATGTTCTCATCACTTGGGTTACTGCAAGTTTCTCCTCTTCCTTCGTGGTATGTGAAGGACCAGTCTTCGAGTCCTTCATCCTGTATTATTTTTCTCACCAGCTCCTTCTTAGTCAGTGGTGATCGGATGATTTTCAGATTGCTAGTGTAGATGATAATCTTCCCAATATCTAGAACAGGGGGATTCTGAAATGAAGCAGGGAACATGTAAATTGAAAGTCCAACAGCTCTCTTAGGTCCCCATCTGCTGTACAGTACACATTTGAAGCAATGTCATACCACTTAAAACAGTCTTGTCTTCTCCCCACAGATTCCCAGGAACTGTAGTTTGTTAAGGGTGCTGAGAGTTGTTAGGAGATCCCTACTTCCCTCACAGAGCTATAATTTCCAGAGTTCCCTGGGAAGAGGGATTGATTGTTACAGTCATACCTCGAGTTGAATGCGCGTCACGTTGAGCGTGTTTGACTTGCGCTCCACGGCAACCCGGAAGTAATGGAGCACATTACTTCTGGGTTTCGCCACTTGCGCATGCGCAGACGCTGAAAATGCTGTCACGCGCATGTGCGGAAGCGGCGAAACGCGACCCACGCATGCGCAGACACGCCGTCACGTTTTGTGTTCCATTCGGGATGCGAACGGGGCTCCGGAATGGATCCCGTTCGCATCCTGAGGTACCACTGTATACCACACTGGAAATTTTTAACTCTGTGAGGGGAATAGGGGTCTCCTAACATTTCTCAGCTTCCCCATTCTTGCCTGGAAACTTTGATGACTCCCACAACCAGCAACAGTGACTGGTACTTCCTATAGTGAGTGGCTCCTGGATATGGGAAGCAGAAATTGTGAAGTGGGAATGGTCCAAATAAGTCTGCTTACCCCTTCATGGGCGCAGCGGCCTTGTGGGCTGGGTAACACCTCCTTCCCTGAACACAACGGGAGTCATTAGTGCCGGAGGACTTCCCCAGCCGTCATGTGAGCTCTGGCTCACATCCTCCTGGCATGGAAGCCGGCTCCGTGCCAGTCTGCTGAACTGGCCAATGGCTAGCCAGCTCAGAGGGCTGGATCCGCCCCCAGGGGCGAGCATGATGGAACATTTAGGCTTCTCTTAGGTCCACTCTGGGGGGATTTAAGCCAGCCTGCGCCAGCCCTTGATACTCGGCTCACCTCGTTGCATCAACACACTCACGCACTCCTTCAACAATGCATTTCGCAGCTGCTTTGGCCTTGCTGTGGCCATGATGGTTGCCATATTGAGAGCCGGGTAGGAATTTGCCTGTCAGGCGAATTAGCTTTGGCCTGAGGGTTTGGCCTACCTCATAGCAATCATCACAAATTTGGCAGTTTAGGCACTGGGTAACCTTAGTCTTGGATGGAGGGGAGGTTGTACCTTCAGCTCCCCCTCCAGAAGTAGGGTATCTCTGAAGGAATTGCTTTTGTCCATATGCCCAGACAGGGGTCTGGGCCTCAGCACTCCTCAAGGCAGTGATCCCTGCAGGGATCCCCCTATTTGACGTAAGTCATATGAATCCCCACTGTCGGGTTGACCCTTGATGTCATTTCCGGCAGGCAGGCCAGAAGTAAATGGTTACCCATTGCCTATGCCAAACCTCTTCATCTGTAGTCAATAAAGTTGTGGCCAGATTCGATCCCATTCTGATGGTGTGGTGTCCTTCATTTCTAGCCCGGTTGGTGAGGTGGGGAGAGTGTGGGTCCTGGGCCTGCAAGGAGACATTCATTCTTTCATCTTTTACCATTATTTCTGTCTTGCAGGGTGCAATTCTTCCTAAGGCAACTTAAAAGTAACATTAAAACACAGTTTTAAAAACCACTGTAGACAATATCCACCTATAACGAGAGTCCCACAGGACCATGAATAGTAGATTGCCCTGTGTGCCTTTGGATGGGGAGTGCAGCTGGAGCAAGCTCTCAGGTATCTGTATCACCTGTATCCACCTGTCCCTTGGAATTTCTACAATGCTTACATGCTCCATTGGGTCAGTATCCTTGATGTGCTTCAAATCATTCATTTTTGTAGGTTTTACTTATGGATTCATCTATTTTATTTTATTTTATTTTATTTCATTTCATTTTATTTCTTATAAGAACATTTCTAGCCCACCCTTCATTAGATGATTTCAGGGCAGGTGCTAATACAAGAACAAAAGGAAGATTACAATAAAACCAATTCATCATAACTTATTACAGCAGCAAAAACACAGCCGATCCTTAAGAAGCCCAAGGAACCACAACCTGAACTCCTCATTCACAGCAGTGACATAACTACTAATAACCTCCCAAAGTCCAGGAAAACAGATGAAAAAAGAGTTTGCCTGAAACAGCAAAAGCAGGCGGCGGGGGGGGGGGGAGATTCCATAGGCCAGGCTGTCACCACAGAAAAAGCCCTGTCCCATACCACCATATAACGTACTGTTCCTGGTGGTGGGATAATGAAAAGAAACAGCCCACCAGATCTAAGAAAACAGGCTGGCTGATACAGGGCAGGGTGAGGTACTTCTTCAGGTATTTGGATCAGGTAATATTTTGATGGTCAACACCATCATCTTTAATTCTTCAGTGGTTCTGAGTACCTGGTGGCTCAGAGTCAGCGAGAATCAAAAGCCATTTGAAATTACCAGCATTAGGTCTGTTGCGCCTTCATTCCCATGTATGTAAATGGACATTGAAACACACCTGTGTTGTAGGAAGGAGAAGGCAAAAAGGTAGCCGCGCTGTTTCCTTCATCGTTCATGTTTTACAAAATGCTTTCTCTCACTGAAGAAAAAGTGCTGCAGAACCTAAAAGCATTGTCTGTGTCCTATTGGATTTCACTTTTCACAATAAGGAATGAAACTGAATAAAGTGCTTCATAAATCCTGCCATTTTCTTCGGTGATATTGATTTTAAAGCTCTCAGTGGTTTTCTGGCTGATGTTTGTTTGTTTGTTTCCTATGTATTCTGTAGCCTTTCCCAGCTATTTTACGCAGGTTGTACTTCATACTGCACATCCCATTGTTGCTAGGGCTGCTCAACAACTTTAGCAGAAAAGAAAAGAAAAGCTCAACAGCTTTTCTGTCCACATTTTCACTTTTTGAAGTATGGCAACTCTACATTGTCGCACACCTGGGTCTAAACACCAAGGCATAGGAAGAGTTGCTTGGCCAACATGAGAACCAGGTTCTGCTTCTGACTACCGCATTTGCCATTTTACAATCATTTCCATAATGGGTCATTATTAAACAAACATTACTTACCAAATGGCTCTCCTCTGCCTGGTGGTCATTTAAGAGGGAAGAGCTCCCCGTGAGCGTGTATTTGTTCCCTTCTCTGAATACACTGATCCTCTGCGCATTCATTTTAGCTGATGGACAAAACCCGGATCCTGGGGCTTCACCAAGCCCAAAGAAGTCGTCTTTGGGTTGAAAGCTGCAGTGCCGAAAACTATGAGGATATTCCTCCTGCGGGATTTCAAGTTCCTGTCCATCTTCATATACCTGCTTTAAAACTCGACCACTGTAGGCCGAGGAGATTTTGAATCTGACTTTTCGGGATCTTGCATCATGCCTGGGGCTCAGTTTCATCTGAAGCTCATCCATAGATAGGGGTTTTTCACGGTGCTTCCCAGAAATTAGTTCAGCAAGGGATAGCTTTGGACTTACAAAAAAAAGGCTGCTTACATGCAGCTAGGCGATGTATAATTCAACAGTTCTAGTTGGCTCTCTCACATTACAGTTTAAGAGGACACCTTGATATGAAACATTGATAGCGCCTCATGAGAAGCAGCAATTGCTGCGATGAAATGCAACGGGAAAGTTGCTCAAGTAAAATGGTGACAGGGTGGGTTTGTAAGACATCAAATTGTGTTGTCTTTGAAGGACAACGTTAAAGTGGATTTATCATCAGAGGCAAAGGAAATAGGCATATAGATGTGTGCACATTTCATAGTGACAGGAATCCTTTCAAATGCACAAAACCTGCACTGGGTTTTGTCATTATTTGGCAGCTGAGTTGAGCCATTTCGCCTTAATGAATCACAGAAATAAGTGGCAGAGTATCAAGAAGAAAGGTTCACCTCCAGATTAAAGAAAATCTTGATTTTACCACCAACAGAAAGAGCAATGTTGTGTACATTTAAAACACGACATTTTAAGCATATTCAAAGCACATTGCTTCCCGCAAAGAACTGTGGGAGCTGTAGTTCACCCCTCACAGAAATCCAGTTCCCAGCACCTTTAACAAAGGACTGCAGGTAACTGCATAATTATACTCAGTCGGAAGAGAGGGAGTCCTGCCAATGGGATGGCACTTGAAATGTTCGTGGGGCAGACTGAAAGGTAGCTGAAGACAAACCTATTTCCTTAGGCCTTTTCAGTGAAGCAATGTAACTGAGACTGAATTCCGTTAATCAATTGTTTATCTGCTCTGAAATTCAATATGTATGCTTTCAAATGCAAACAAGTTTGTTTAAGGTGCAGATTAAGAGTACACATAAGCAAGGAGCCCCAGACAATCCTGGCTGTCTCATTAGTGTAGCTGGATAACACACACATTTTCAAAAACAACAGATTGTGACATTCATACATTGTATTCTCAGGTACGCCCTTAGATTTCCAAATATTACACCTAAAATTTGGTGTGTGAAGAGCCTTTGGTGCTTAGTGGGGTTCAAGGAGAGCCGAGCTTTGACATCAACGCAGCTTGTGCTCCCAGGCTCTAGCACTTTTGACAAGTGCCCAGCCTTCCTTCCAACTTTGAAGCCTCAGAGTTGGACAGGGATGATCCTGACCATTGCATGGCAACAACCACCACCCAGGGTGGTACTTCCTTAGTGCGCTCTTAATTTTTATTGATTGATTTGGTTGATTTCTGTGCCCCCGTGATAGTTGATGCACATGAAAATTTATACCTTGAGTTTGTCTACTAATTAACTGTTTGAAATTAGTATAGAAAGTAGCCATTTTAGGCACACGTGCATCATGCCAAACCCAGAGGTGATCCAAAAACATCACCAAAAGGGATGGGATGGAGCAGGGGTGGAAAGGGGTGTTTGCAGGCTTTCTCCATGGTGTTTCAAATATACGCAATTTCACTTAAATGTGCAGTGTCTTGGAATGTAACCCCTGCATCATCATTCAGCCACAAAGCAGACACTTTGTGGATACAACCCACCTTGCAAGTTTGTTGTGTGGGCAAAGGAAATAAAAAACATATCCACTGCTCTGAGTTCCTTTGGGAAGTGGTGAGATAAAAAGACTAATTTTTTTGGAGATACCAGAATCTCTTGACTAATTTGCACTGTAATTTGACTAATTTGCACTGACAGACACTTTTCTGGAAAAGCATTTGAAGAAAACACCTTGCCTGGCTTAAATGTTACAAGCATTTTGTTTACATCCATGCTATCAGCAATGAACGTCCTTTTACAGATGACAGCTCTGATGAAAATTTACATTTTCATTTCTGGTCTATTATTAACTAGCTAATGCAGTCATCTACCAATTTATCCAAGTCTGCTGTCAGACACATTAAAATGGGTGCTTCCTGTACATAATGTATAATTTGAACCTCCTGCTGTTGCAGTCCGCTACTGTAATTTGCTTTGTTGTTTTTGTTTTGTTTTGTTTTGCTGACGATGATTAACACCAGCATTACGTAAAGTGCTAGGAGCCTAAAACTTGTGACTCTAGCAGGGTCCAACTGTGCAACTAAATGGCACATACAAAATGATTTATGCTAGCACAGTGGAACTTCCCCTCCCTTTCTTCCTCTCACATACGCTCTCCCCCAAATCTCCTCTGGGTTTTCCTCATCCCTCTGGAACAGATTTGGTGGTGGTGCTGGAGGTGGGGAAGAAAGAGAGAGATTAAGTCCATCCACATGCATAATGATTCCATTTGCTACAGCCCTGTATATTTATCTACCTAAGAGTAGTTTTACATACTAGTAGAAGTAGCCAAGAATAAGCCACCTACAAATGTGGAACTCAGTTGCCAAAACTGCTTTTTGATATATGTGCAGGAACTATGAAGGAGGAATTGTGGCAAGATGTGTGGGTTTCACATTATGACCAACACAATTTTGAAACTGGGACATGACCACTATGCTTTTTGTAGTTCAGTAATTTGCATGCTCTGCCCAATTTTGAAAGCGGCAATATTGTTCTCACCAGCAGGCCTTACTCTGGCCAACTCTCTGCTGCTCGGGTATCTCTTCCAGAAGGTTATTCAGTAAGGGACTCAGGTACTGGTGTTCAAGGTCAGGTTATGCTAAACTTTTAAACTGTTGCCCACATATGAGATTGAAACTGGAACAGGGTCAGTTTAATAGAACAAAAAACACCTTGGTGGGTATCACCAATTGAAGCTTCGTTACTCAAACCACTTGGTAAAAAGGGGAAGTGGCCTACATATAGAGATTTACTGAGAGACCAAGAAGGAAAATGGAAATTAAAAGATTATGAGGATCTCAAAGGCTATGCTCATAGTTGGCTGCATTACTGACAATTATAGGAGATGTACAAGGGGTGCGCTCCTGTCGTTCGGTCCCAGCGCCTGCCAACCTAGCAGTTCGAAAGCACCCCCGGGTGCAAGTAAATAAATAGGGACCGCTTACAAGCGGGAAGGTAAACGGCGTTTCCGTGTGCGGCTCTGGTTCGCCAGAGCAGCGATGTCACGCTGGCCACGTGACCTGGAAGTGTCCACTGCGCTGGCCCCCGGCCTCTTGAGTGAGATGGGCACACAACCCTAGAGTCTGGCAAGACTGGCCCGTACGGGCAGGGGTACCTTTACAAGGAAGATAACAAAAAAGGGTTTAGCTATACAATTTCTAGATTTCAAAAGGAGGTTATAAAAGAAGAAGTGAAGCTGCTGAAGAAAGCATATAGTATTCTGCTAGAATGGGAAACAAAAGATGTGGAGGTCAAATCCGTTATGATCAAATGGGCACAAGATATTGGACATAATATACAATTTGAGGACTGGGAAAAGTTGTGGAAGGTAGATTTGAAATTTACAAACTGCTCTCTTTTGAAAGAAAACTATATGAAAATGATGTATAGATGGTATATTACACCAGTAAAAATGACAAAAATGTATAAAATGGGGTCAAATACATGTTGGAAAGGTAAAGAAAAAGAAGGTACTTTGTATCACATGTGGTGGGAATGTAGAGAAAGTTAAAAATTTTGGGAGATGATATATGACGAATTGAAAAAAATGTTTAAAATGACATTTGTAAAAAAAATCAGAAGCATTTTTGTTAGGGATTTTAGGACAAGACCTGCCAAGAAAAATAAAGAACTTATTTATGTATGCTACAACAGCTGCAAGAGTTTTGTTAGCACAAGGATGGAAGAATGAGGAAATCCCAAAAAACAATGGCAAGAAAAATTGATGAGCTATGCGGAGTTGGCAAAGTTAATATATAAATTATGGGAGAATGACAGTTGTGACTTCAAGGAAGAATGGGAACTTTTTACAAACGATTTAAAAAGACAACAAAAAGATTTGGACTCCTTGGCAAGTTTTGAATAAACATCCACAAATTTATTAGTAGAATATATGATAGACAAGGCAATGATATGTACAATTTCACAACATGCAGAGAATAACAGGTATAAACAAATCAGAGAGGGAAGCTGAGGGAAGTCTCTGGTGGGTGGGAGAGGGAGGGAGCGGGAAAAAGGGGGAAATGTAATTGGTTATATTGATTTATAATTTGATTTGTTAAATTTGTTCAATAAAAATATGTAAGAAAAAGAAAAGAAACTGGAACAGGGTCAGGTTGCATTCTCCAAAATGCCTATACAGTGGTACCTCGGGTTACATACGCTTCAGGTTACATATGCTTCAGGTTACATACGCTTCAGGTTACAGACTCTGCTAACCCAGAAAGAGTACCTCGGGTTAAGAACTTTGCTTCAGGATGAGAACAGAAATTGTGCTCCGGCGGCGCGGCCGCAGCAGGAGGCCCCATTAGCTACAGTGGTGCTTCAGGTTAAGAGCAGTTTCAGGTTAAGAACGGACCTCCAGAACGAATTAAGTACTTAACCCGAGGTACCACTGTATATAATATGCTGCTATCAACAAAAAGCCATGCCGTCTTTTGAGGAAGGGCCTGTGATTCAGTAGTAAATCCCATGCTAACCTTTTCTGGAAAACTCCAACTGCTGAGATAATCGCATTTCAGAACAGAAACATGGCTGTTGCTTTACACTGCATTTAGATGTATTTCTTTTCAATGAAAATTCCCCAGCATCCCAATTCATGGAACCTTGTGGTTGATTGACCACAGAAATGGTGCAGCGGCAATGGGAGGCCCCATTAACTAAAGTGGTACCTCAGTTTAAGAACAGTTTCAGGTTAAGAACGGACCTCCAGAACAAATTAAGTTCTTAACCCAAGGTACCACTGTAATATCAATCTGAAAGTAAAAACAGGGGTCAATTTAATACCAGTTAAAGCATTCTCATACCATTTTAACAGCTATAGCTTCCCCCAAAGAATTATGGGAAGTGTAATTTGTTACAGCTGCCAAGAGTGATTAGGAAATACTGTACTTCACACATAGCAACTCTTCCTTGTATTTCTGTGGAAGTACCTTTCCTGGAGCATTTATTCATGAGTACATCTACTCACTAATAAGTGTTCTAGCTTGATGGCTGCTACAGATGATACTTTGTTGCCATTTCAGATCACAAGCTTGTATAGTACCCCTCATTTGGTCTGCCCTGTTATTTCCTTAGACATACCAGGGGTGGAAAAGCAGATGCAGATGCTACCTAAAACACTGCCTTATTACTGGATTATAACTTCAAGCAGGAAAAAACAACCCCCAAATTATTAGTTTCTGGAACTTTGGAACAATTGTTCATGCAAGCCAATATGATTTAGTCCCTCTCCTCCCAGGCATTAGTTTGAAAGTCTGAAAACACAGGTAAGTACATCTTTTGTTTCTGCCAGCCTTCAAAGGGAGCAACAATACAGGACTTGTGTGGAGTATTTATGGGTGGGAGGACAAGCAGTTAGCTTTAGATCTATAATTTGTAGCATCTAATAACTAGCAACTAATACACCCTATCCTTGGGGATATTTAAAAATGGAACTTGTCTGCTAAGATTCCCATGAAATCTGGGACTATTTTATAACAAAAGCCTTTGAAAGTATCAGTTCCAAAGAGAAATGCTGTACGATATACTCCCTCCTGCTTGTTCTTCCCATTCTTCCATTGCTCGCTCCATGATGTCCAGTTCATTGCCATTTACATTATTATTAATCCATTTCATCATGGGTATCAAGATCACATAAGGTCAGTCAACCTCTGACTTGATGAATACCTATGGGGAGAGGGATCAAGGTCATATCTGTGACTGCTGCATGCTCAAGGTGACGTTTGTGTTACGGAAAAGGAGCAATGCGGCAGCGAGCTGCAGCTGGCTGGAAAGCAAAACATGATGGGAATGTTGGGACTGTACCGTGGGAACAGAGGGACAGTCTATTCACAGTGCTGAGCACCGGATTTAGCTCAGAGTATAATTTGACCTGTACAGGAAGTACAGGAGGTGGAGTTTGTCTCTCTGCTGTTGGAGTTTGAAGAGAGCAGACGTGTTTCTCTGTAACGCTGCAAAGACAGAAATAAAGGCATGTAAATACATTTCTGTCTATCTCTTTCCCCTCCCTGGGGGGAGCAGGGAGCAGGGAAGAGTGGTGTGTCCTTCTCACGCTGAGGAGGATCGCCGATCGCGACCTAGCCTGTATCCTGCCGGGAAACGCAGACAGGGAGGTCAACAAGGAGGTCAAGCCGGGTGCCTGGAGAGCGGCCAGATTCTCCTGATAAGGCATGATTTCCTGACAGTTTGCACAGACGCCTATACATCTGAGCATGCAAGTTCATCTCATTCATTCTAAGGTGAAAGAGCACAGGCTTTCTTTGAAAATGGCATCTTGAACACAGAAAGAGCTGGATTGGAGCCAGTGGGCACAACTGCAGCCCCACCTCCATGCATTAATTTCCACGTGGAAATGAGCGAAGGCAGAGGACTAAACCTCACTGCGCAATGAAATCCTCTGAATTTCATAGGTACATGAGCATTTAATGAATGTGCGCATATGCACACACACCTTCAAAATATGTAGTATGACTGCCCCCTCTATCCTAGCAAGTTCTCTGTCTTAGACAGGGATCCCTTCCTTTTCAGGTTCTGCATTAGGTGCTATAGTATACCTTATACCTAACAATTGTTACTCTCTTTTGTTTTGTTGACTTTTTTTTATAGGGATGGACATAACCCTCAATTTTGGTTCTCGTTTTTCCAGTCTTCAGTTCTCCACATTTCCACAGCAATTTGCATTTTTTTTTAAAAAAAAAATACCCATTAAAATTTGTCAACATTTTAATGCAAATTTCTCCTAATAAATGTATGTGGGTACTGTATGCTGTTTTGGCTAATGAACACATTGAGCTCCTGTTGTACGGTCCCAGCTCCTGCCAACCTAACAGTTCGAAAGCACGTCAAAGTGAAAGTAGATAAATTGGTACTGCTCCGGTGGGAAGATAAACAGCGTTGCGCTGTTCTGGTTTCGCCAGAAGCGGCTTAGTCATGCTGGCCACATGACCCAGAAAAACTGTCTGCAGACAAACATCGGCTCCCTCAGCCAGTAAAGCGAGATGGGCGCCACAACCCCAGAGTTGTTCGTGACTGGACTTAACTATCAGGTCCTTTACCTTTTTATGAGGTTTTGAATGTATTACTCAACCAGAGAACTGCATTGTGAAATTCAGGAAAGTGCAAATGTGTGTGGAAGGGGCAGGGCAGAGGCGACTCAGAATCTGGCTGGCTCCACTGCTGTCACATGACAGCATCTGGCCCAATCCAGACTGGCACAACCATCTGCCTGCCCCTGCCCCTGCCCCCGCCTTGTACCCTGTCCATTGTGTGTGGCAGGGCAGTAGATACAGCAGTGCCCCCCCACTCCCTAAAGCCTTGCCATGCTATGAACGGTAGCGTGGATTTAGGATTACTTTCTAAATATTCCAGTGGTGGAAATATTACAAAATAGAGACAACAACCTCTGGAAACTCTTCTGCGTTGCTGGTAGCTACCACTGTCCTCGAAAAGGATAGACAGCTGGGCAAAGGATCAGTTCAGATAGCTCAGTATGAGACTCTTGATCTCAGGATTCTAGGTTCAAGCCCGACGTTCGGTGAAAGATTCCTGAATTGCAAGAGGCTGAACTAGATGACTCTCATGGTCTCTTCCAGCTTCTATGTCTCTTGCTTTATTTCATACTTTATTTCATCCTTGGTGTCACAAGTTGCCCTAGATCAGCTTGTCCTTATCCAAGAAAAAAACCTCTGCATGTAGTTCAAGCTCAGATATGCATTAGAACAAGAACAAAAAAACAAAACAAAAACCAGCCAACTTAATTGAGATTTCAAATGCTGTCAAGGTTTTCCTAAAGCAGTTCTTATTATGGAGAACAAACATCCCACAGGAGAACATCCGAAATTAACTGTCCTACAGAGATCACACGAGGCTGGAACAAAGGTTGGCATTTCAGAAGCAGCATACAGTATCTGTTTCTTTCTCCAGAGCTAAACTAATCACCTGGAGGCTTTTATTTTAGATTTCTCCTATCTTGTTTTGTTGAAAAAGTAATAATGTTGCAGAGAGTGATGTTTTTAATGCAAAGTAGCTTAATTCTGCACAATCATACTCTTTTCAGCTGATCCCAATTACAGCTCCAGCTTCAGTTCACCCTCTTAATCCCCTAAAAATGCATTTATCATGCTAGTTGGTGTTTTCTAGTCCTTTGTGCAGAGGCTTGTTTTGTGTTTTTTTATTCTCTGTCATCCTTTTACACTCCTCCTCCTCTGTTCCTAAAACAGGATAAGCTTCATAAAATGCTTTTTAAAAAAATGTTAATAAAATAGCTGAGCCCAGTTACTGATCTAAGTTACAGTGATACAGAGCCAGAATAGCTCACATCAAGCCTGTGTGTGTGTGTGTGTGTGTGTGTGTGCGCGCGCACACACACACACTCAACAGCCCCACTCCTGGTTCAGAATCAGACTTAGCCATTCCCCCTTGCCTGAAATATGTGTAGGAGGATCAGCTTGGCAACCTACGAGTTAACAAGGCAGCACGTGTTAAGTTGAGCTAAGTGAGTAATGCACCTAGTTAAAGTTTTCAAAGCGGCTGCAATTTGGGGAGTGAAAGAAAGGGAAAGAGCCAGATCAGAAGCTGTTATTTCATGAGCTGAGCTCATTTTAAAGAGGGTCATGAACACAAGGTCAGTAGCACTCGCAGAAATTAGTAGCTTGCTCCAGTTTCTTTCTTTTTTTCTTTTTCCACAGCTTCCTTCTTCAGAGAGGAGAAGCGTTCTGGAAGAAGGTTTTAACTCCCAAAGCTTATGACCCTTCTTCATCAGGGTGAAACTTGTTCAGTGGATAATGATTTGAACTGTCTAACGCTGAGTTGTGGGGAGGGGGTATTTCTTTCTAAGGAAGGGGGTGGAGAGAGAACTTAGCCACATTAGATCTGTCTTTATTCAGCCACATACACACACACACACACACACACACACACACACACACACCCCTACTCCTCTGTGTGATATGGGTCGGTGCTGGTTTTTGCAGGCCAGGACTTGAATCTGGAATTTACCTATCTGCTTCACTTCTGCTCCGTGTACAGTTGTGAAAGGTGCCAAACAGGTTGAGTCACTTTTTCTGCTGTGGGAGGAATACTGATTTCTCAGGCTGGCTTTGGATGATTAAGTCAGCTAAGAAGAGGCAAGAGACAAAAACTGCCAGTCTCCTCAAGTCAAGCGAGGCTCTTTTACTCCCAGGTATGCCAAAGTAATGATTGCTGTCAAAGTGACTTGCAGATGAGAAAATCTAGAGAATGAAGAGAGATGCCTTTTTGAGAGAGTGTGAAGCACTGTGGGTGGGCCAACAGAGCGATGCCTGTTCAATGTTGGCCTGTTTAGAAAAGGGGAGTGGAGGCAGGAATGTGTTCAGCCATGTGTTTTACCAGAACACCTTCTGGCTTTTCTGTGGAGTGATCATTTTTACTGCTTCCACAGTTATTCTTTGCATGCCATTTTTAAGATGGGCTGATCCCTCGGCAATACATCTGAATAGGAACATGATGCCCTGGTGTCAACATCTCACTTTGAGTGGAATTTATGGGGTCCTCTAATTTTTATTTTTATAATCACCTGTGCCAGTGTGTGAGATGCAGCTGCCTCCTTCCTGCCACACAGCAGCCAATGGATATGATTCTGCTTACTGGTACTTATATTCAGAAATGACTAATGCCAAACTTTCTTTGTTTTGGGGGGTTGGGACACACCATACAAATCAGCTCATGAGGCTTTGCTTCGACTTGTAGGTGGCATGCATTTCATAATACCAAAGTAGTCAGGTGCTGCAATTGGTCTCTCCCTCTCTGTTGTTTTCTCCTGACAGGATGGCGATTTTCGGATTCTAACAATTGCAAGCGTCCTTCCTGGGCAACGTATTTGGTCACGGCAAACATCATGTGGAGTTTTCTGGCTCTGCTTTGAAATTGGATTTCTTCGTTGAAAAGGGGGGAGAAGGAGTATGGATGATTCGGCCTTCTTTGACATGCTAGAATGCCCAGTGTGCCTGGAGAAGCTGGATGTCTCAGCCAAAGTACTCCCCTGCCAGCACACCTTCTGCAAGCCTTGCCTCCAGAGGATCTTGAAGTCACACAAGGAGCTTCGGTGCCCTGAATGCCGGGCCCTGGTCCTCTGCAGCATCGAGGAGCTTCCAGCCAACCTGCTTTTGATCCGCTTGTTGGATGGAATCAGATTTGGACCCAATAGGATGAAGTTTGGCTCGCTGCAAAGATCTGGGGTCCTCTCCTCTCCTGCCTCCATCAGGCGATTCCAGGAAGAGCCAAGAGCTGTGCAACTCAATCAATACAGGCTGACTGCCAGTCCCAGGATCCCTATGGAAGGGGTAAGGAGGGTTCATTTATTTTACCGCTAACTTTATCAAGCAGGACACACTTTTGTAGGCCACATTTCATTTCAAAGGGTCGAATGTATTCAGATTGTGTATAGAGTTGGGTGCTTTCTTCCCCAGCTATCTCAACTGGATTTATGCTGCAACTCCCTTTTAAGTTTAAACTTATTCCGGCTGGAACCATTTCATGTGACAAATCCGGCTACTAGGCTTTTAGGGGATTGCCATCTCCAGCAGAGCTCAAAATTGTGCTGAGACTTTTCAGGTGACATTGCCGTACTTCTATTTCCAATCCAAGATTAAACCAGGAAACGGACGATTTATACATTTGGCAGAGCCAAACTACTTTCACACCTGTCGAGGACTGAGAAAGGGTTGATTTTCACTGACCTTTTTTAAGAAAAACCCGAAGGAATGCTTTGTCCTGTGCCAGTACAACCTGAGTAGGAAAAATATATATCTGTAATAAGACTAGAATCGAGTTACTAGAACTTTTAACTAGATGTGTGACTGGGTCTGAGTATGGGTAAAAAGTAGGTCAGCTGTGCCCTAGTTTCTTCTTCCTCCTGCCTGTCGCACCAGTTCTTCTATCCTCAAGTGCCTTTCACGAAAAGCTCATTGTGTGATTCCCCCCCTCCCACCATGTTTGTTTTCACAATTATGTGAAGGCACAAAGTGTTTGGATTTGGGTGCTTGGCACACTGTGAGAATCACGTACGTATGGCTGTGAATGCTTCTTCAACAGTTTTGCTTGGCGATCACTTTTTCAGGGAGTTTCTGCAGCTGGTTAGCCCTTATGTAACTATACTCCTTGGGAATAATATGTATCTCGAACAGCCCTACTATAGTTCCCCTTTACCAGCGGTCATTTAAAGTAACACTTAAGGGAAATGCATGCAAAGGAACTCTCAATGGGTTGTTGCTGGTTTTGCTACATTTCTATCCTTTCGTTCTTCCACAGAGCTCAAAGCAATGCCTATGGGTCTCCCCGCTCCATTTTATCCCCGCAACAACCCTGGGAGGTAGGACAGGCTGGGGTTGCATATGCAGCAAACTTTTAAAGCACCCCCCAAAAATACTGGGAACTATAGTTTACCTCTCACAGAGCTACAATTACCCACACCCTTAACAAGCTACAGTTCCCAGGATTCTTGGGGTAGGGGAATGTGCTTTAAATGTTTTTTAAATGCATGGTGGATACACAGATGGAGAGATAATTGCTGGTCGAAGGTCACCCACTGAGTTTCATATGGCTGAATCCTGGTCTCCCTGGTTCTAGTCTAACATTCTTATCACTATGCCACATTGGTGGGGGTTTTGTTGTTGTAACCCAGAAAAAAAATTACGTTCAGCTATCTTATTATCTTTTGATTCTGGGTGGCATCATTTTAATTCATTAGGGCAGTAGTCCAGATAAGCAATCAGAACAAGTCAAAAATGGGTGAGCGCCATACCTGTCAAACTTGGTATTATCTGTAACCTAGATCAATCATCGCTTGCTAGATAGTTACCAGGCCAGCTTCACCCTTCTTGTCACATCCACATTGCAAAGGCACCCGCAAAATTCATTGTGTAATTCTACTTTCTTCATCAAGGGTGGAATTGCCCACATGGTGCTCCTGCACAAGCCCATTGTGATAAACATGACAGTGTTTGGAAGGCTGGACTCTTAACAAAGGTGAGGGAAATGCCGTTCAGCAAGCCTGGCCACCTACATTGTGGTTTCATTCTAACATACAAATATTTAGAACAGTTCAAGAATGTCAGCATCTAATTTCTAGTGTCTAGTGTTTGGATGCTGACACGCTTTAGCTGTTCTGAATCTGGATGATGAAATCTTCAAAACAGCTTTCAGGTTACTAGATTCAAGTCAGGATGCAGCAGCCTTGCAAACATTTGCCATCAGTGCATGGTTCAATAGACCCGCCGTGGCCTCCAAGACTTAATGGCCATGTAACATCTGAGCAACAAGAAATGTCTGTATATACAAATGGTACAGAGAACCAAGACTGAATGAAGGTTGCAGGATATTAAACATGTGTACACATACAGTACAAGGGATACAGTGGTACCTCGGGTTAAGTACTTAATTCATTCTGGAGGTCCGTTCTTAACCTGAAACTGTTCTTAACCTGAAGCACCACTTTAGCTAATGGGGCCTCCTGTTGCTGCCGCGCCGCCGGAGCATGATTTCTGTTCTCATCCTGAAGCACTATTTCTGGGTTAGCGGAGTCTGTAACCTGAAGCATTTGTAACCCGAGGTACCACTGTATTAAAAAGACAATCCCTGTCTCCAAAGGCTGACTTTAATGTGGTGATCTAAAGAAAAAGCTCTGAGAACTAGTCTTGTGAATTAGAGAGATGTGTAGCAGTTGCTTCAAATAGTGGAAGGGGGAAAGAGACAACGCAACCATTGAAAAGCCAGTTGCGAAATTATTTCTTTTGCTAAATGGCACTGTGGATAGCTTCATGCCTGGGACAGAAAGCATTAGAAATTGCAAGGTAGGGAGCATGAGCCAGCAGACTGCAGTGTAATGTTTGGTGGAGATGACAGGTCTGTTCGAGTAATTGCTTCCAGCAAGTAGATGCACGAAGGAGAAAGAGGAGGAGGAGGGAGGAGGAGGAGATTGTGGTACTGATTTGCTTTATAGCTATACCCATTGGTTCCCTTTATGGTGTTCTGTGGATCCCATGCTGGGCCAATGGAAGGATGGAGGAACATGTCAGAATAAGAGTAGCAGTTCTGAGCAGCATTTCTTCCTGGTTTGCAAGACCCCAGGTGAGGGCCAACGGGCATATGCAGGAGCAGCATTCCTATAGGTAACTGAGTGGGAGGTTCTAGGGTTTTAACATCAGAGCAGAGGAAAATCCAGACTGACTTCACTGCCTGCAGATCAGCTATTAGGAGTGGGTGCCCAGGGATTTGCCTCACCCTCTGGCGTTCGCTCAGGACCAGGGCTTATCGCCAGTCACGTTGCCATATGGCTGCCACTAATCCAAAAATTACAGTTATCTAATCCACAATGTGTCCTCTCCCATAATAACTCTGTGTGAACAACTTCCAAATGTTTGGATTATCTGATGAGACATTCGGATAATGAAGAGTGCTCTCTGTATATTAAGACATTTCAAAATACCCTTTCAAGTCAGCCAGACCTTTTCAGTTGATTTTATATGGCATCAAAAATAATTACAACCATCAATGTTGTTCTCTATAGCGTCAAAAGGAGCCTTGCAAGGTGTCTGCCAGTGCTCCCTAGGGTGATTTTAGTTCCTTATACTTGTCAGAACCTCTGCAATAATTTCCCTCCCAATCTCACAGGGCTTTGAAAAATGACCTTGTCTTGAAATGACTAGATAACAAAGGGATTATCATTTTTTTTTTCAAAAGGGGAAAGTTCCTATAATAAGAAAGTAATAACATGAAGTGTATTGATTTCTCATTCCATGTCTGCATTCTAAGTATATGTTACAATGGTCCCATGCTAATGTTTCTCAACAAGAAGTTGTATTATTTATTATTATTATTATTATTATTATTATTATTATTATTATTAATTATTTATTGAATTTATATACTGCCCGGAGGTCTCAGGGCAGTTCACAGAAAAGATCACAATATATAAAAATCAAAAGAAAAACTATAACCCAATAACACCCCCCAAAAAGAGCCACATTTAAAAAAGGTTATAGGGTATAGTTGTAACAGTTCATGAAAAAACATGACCTCCTCCCAAGGAGTATTTCCTCTTGGTGCATATTTGCATATGTGGCTTCTAAAGAACTCTTAAAGCACCCTCTGTTAAACTTTGCCCCCTTGTTTTTTCATCCTTGCCTGGCTCTAAACCTGCAAGAAAGCAGCCCCACCCATGCCAAGCACAGCTTCTGCCATTCCAAGTGATATTTCTTACAGCCATCGTTTGGCACTGTATACAGACTCAACACATTCCTGTGCACAGTAAAATATTATGCTTCCTGGATCTCAGCACGCCGTTCACTTACAGGCCATATCTGCGAGAAACAGTTTTGCACAGAGTCACACCAGGGAAATTGACCTCTTCACAGGTTTGGCAATAGGGTGAAAGTGAACGAGACAATGTTGGCAGACATTCAATTCACACCTTCCTGATTCTCAGAAGGCAGCTCCCTGGAGACAGTTAAAGTCAATCTTGTTTTATTTTGATTGAACATACTGTTCAAATCGGAACACTTTCAAAAGCCTCAAGGAACCACTAAGGCTGCAGAAGCATCTGATTCTTCACTATGGGACATAAAGTACTCTCTGTACCATACCACCACTTATGCCCACTTAGGCTTACTGAAATAAAATGAAACAAAAGCAGTTTAAGTACTAGTATATGCATGTTAAGTACCGGTAGTTTGCACCCTGCCCAGTAGAGAATGCTCTCCATTCTGCAAGGATCTATTTTGCAAGGATCAGGAAGAGCGAAAAGTTGGGTCTGTGAAACCTAAAAATAAGAGTGCTGCACCAAATACTATTTTTACTTTTTGATCAGCAGTAGCGACTTCCATGCAGTATTTTCTTTCTGGCTACAGCAAAGATTCATCATCTTTCCCCCTAACTGCTGTTTCTTTCTCTTTCCTGAAGTAGCCACATAGATCATCCCAGCCAATGACAGATCATATAATAAATGAGAAGATGTCATAATAGGAGGTAGTCAATCATATATGGTTACATGACATGAGGCAAGTGAATGCAGTTGAGAATGAGAGCAATTGAAAGCAGTATAAATGAATGGAAAGCCCCCCTTCTTCTATCTACAAAAAAAAAACAACGCTAAAAAAAACTTTCAAGCAGAAAAGAAATTTTTGGCACTCCTGAAATGGTTCACACAAAGAAATCTGAGAATCATATTGGTTTAGCCTTAAAGGAGGGTGGTGAAGGAAGATGTTCTTGCATACTACAGATACATAAGAAGAATTAATTGTGGGCTATATCAAATATTAATTCATCTTTATTTTTGTGCAGTTTCCGTGACCTGACTTTTTCTTGAAAGTTTAGGTTAACAAAAATATTTGGACCCTGTCAAAAATCTTTGAGACTTCCTTCCCAGAATGTGATTCTCAAATGCTTGTCAGAGGTCACATTATGTATTTTCTCAGTATTTGGGGGAAAATTTATCTCACTATTCTGCCTTGTCGTGTTGGACCACTGCTGTTCCTGTTGCCTCCATTTCTACTGTTTCATTTTAAATGTCTCTTCAGTAAACGAAAATTAAAGTTGACTTCATGTGCTGACTTCATCCCATAGCAGGGGAAAACACACTATCGAAACTTTCCAAAAGCCTGCTGAAAAACTGACACTAATTTGAGAAACTGCTTTAAAACAGTAAAAATAGTGACATGTCAGATGCTGTTTTGTTAATTAATACAATTAATTAATTAATGCAATGATTAAAGGTGGGATAGGGGTTCTTGGACACCAGAAGAAATGTAAATTGTCCAGTACAGTAGTGGTGACTTTTGAAGTTCAGGAACTTATCATCACATCATCCCCAATTGCCATGTTTAGAAAAACATAAACAGTACTTAAAATGAACCCCATGGTTATGACTTTCTTAGCATTGCTATGCTTGATTGGCAGCTAAGCTCCCAGGAAATATTAGTTTCTTCAATTCTCTTAAAGTCATTCAAGTTTTAGTTTATTTTTGTAAACAAAACAGCATGCTAGGCTCTCATAAAGACCTGTGCTCAAACCAAAACACATGGGATGCATACAGATTTACACACAGAGACACAACTGAGATCCACACATATATATTCGCACACTCCTTTATTAGGATCAGCGTGGCTGCAATCCTATGCATAGTTGGTGAACCTGGGAGCAAGCCCCTTCGAACTCAGTGGGTGCTTCCTTCTGACTGCATCGATTTCAACTTGTAAAACACATTGAGATTCACGAGACATTTTAAGCCACCTGTAATGCAGCCTTTAGCTTTTAATAAGAAAGCAGAAGTGTTGCTGCTTAAACAGCTTGACTGAAGCAGGAACCCCATTAAAGAAAAGTAAAGAAGTATCCATTCTCTGCTTGATCATTTTTCTCATCCTCTGACTGCTTCTATGCTAATCTGTCACAAGCTGGAAAGTCTCTTTCTCACATCCTAAAGAAAGGATGGTCCTTCCATCACCCAGTGCAGCAGCAGATTAAATCATCGCTCCTGACCTGGAAAAAGTCCCCAAGCTACCCTCTCTTAATTTCCCCTTCCACTACACCACTAATACTTGCCTAGACTTGACAGAATATAATGCCATGCAGTTCCAAGACACTCCTCATTCTATAGGGAAAACTTTATCTTAATAATGACCATAACAATGATGCTAGGTATCAAAAACAGAAAACGCACTTTCAGAAAGGCTATAGGGTCACACTGCCAGCTTTGGGATGTTAACAGCAACAGAGGATGGATAATAATGCAGTCATGCCCTCTAAGGCCACTCAATCATTTCTGAGAAATATATTGGAGCTAGTACAGAGGTTAAGAGCATGAGCTAGAAAGTGTGTGGTTCAAATCTCACCTACGTTATGGTCTCAATAAAACTGCAGTCCTATGCCCATTTACTAACCCTGGGACCATGCCCCACTGAATCCAATGGGACTTACTTCAGAGTAGATATGTATTGTAAGTGGCATATTGAAAGTTACTGTTTCTCAGACCCAGCTGTTGCCATGTATCTGCACTGCAGTACAGCAGTGACAATATTGACCTGCCTTATTCAGCTGATGTAAAATTATTGAGATCATGTATGCGAGGTGCTATGAACGCAGAGAACTGTATAACATAAATGATTGTGATGGAAAGGGAGAAAAGAACTGGGAATTTCCCTTCCACAGACAATAACATTGCAACTTTTTCATTCGGATATGCAGTGTCATCTGAAAAATATTCAGACTTTTCTGAAAGTTCTCTGTTTTGATGCGCTGCTTTGATCAGTGCACTCCCATCCTGGATGTTCAGCCATCTCTAAATGGGAGACAGAGACTCTTTAATAATGTACAGTGGGCTGCTCAATCATGAGAGCAGGAGGAATTCTGGCATACACAAAAATTGGGGCAATCATTGACTGTTACCAAAAAGAATTGAAAAGTTTCTTTAGATCTTTAATGCCTAGGCAGAGAAACAAGACTTTGCTTTTTAAAAGTCTTCTAAAAAAGAAAGCCTTTCCTCCTAAACACAAGTAAATTGCAGGGAACTCACTTTATCTAGCCAAGATGAACAAAGGGTTTGGAAAGAGCAGAACACAAGGGAGCTTAAATAATTTAAAAGATGGTGCTTTAGACCCATTAAATCCATTCTCTCCATGTGAAATATATACACTAACGTACGAAGGGAGAACCAGCCTTGAATCAAAGGAAAGGAGAAAGAGGAAATCCAGCACTGACACAAAGCTGATGACACAAAGAGAGAGATGCTCCTGGATGAGGCTTCCTGCACAAGAACTGCGTCCGTGGATATAGCAGGGTTCACTCCCTTTGTTTTCCTTCCACAGCCAAGGATCTTGCCCATTCATTACAAAGAGCTGTTGAGGTTGTTATTAATGTGATCTAGGTCAATTAACATTGGATCAAACTGGGCCAGTCCAAAAGATAAATCCCACTGCTGTCTCAATGAGATGCCAATGGTTCACCTAGATATAAAAGCGTTTCTTTGGAAGTCTTCTGCTGCGAGGGCCTTCCTTGCATGCAACCTTCTCTGTGTGAGCAAGAGAATAATACCCTTCCCGTGCTACTGATGAGACACATAAATCATCTGCTGAGATAAAAATACACTCAACTCCAACGTTGCCACCTTCTCACAAACTCCTGAATATATACGCTGCAATATTTTCTTATCTTTCAAAGTCATCCTTTTCCCCCTCTTTTGAAGGCACAAATGGGATTTGCCTAACTTGTTCTTCCAAAATTAGCCTCCAAAACTGGCCTTCACAGATCACTTGTCTTGGAATGTAGCTCAGTACACCACTGATGTTTGCAGGCTAGAAAGGACAACCTGCTATTATTGGCGTGAGAGAGACTGCTCAACATACAGCTCCCAAGCTATGCATGGTATGCCTGTTATGCATGCATTGTAGCCTCCCAGATGCTCGGTCAACTTTCAGTCCCCATGGCCTTTCTTACTGCAGCCATAAAAACAAGGGGACGTTTCAAGTACCTGATGTGCCACATACAGTCTGAGAGCCACACTACAATTTTCATACACCCCAGCCAGCACAATCATGTTGACTGAGGCTGGTGGAAAGATTAATCCAAGACATCTGGATGGCACCAGGTTGGCAAAAGTTAATTTAGACTTTTGATAGCGTTGTGCTTGTTAGATTCCTATGCACTTTACAGGTGGCTTACCAAAATAGATTTAAGATGCCATTTTAAGGTGCCATGTGTTTCTTTGTTGTTTTTATAGTCGTAGACAGTGGTGTATAGTAGGAGGAGCACATAGTCAAGATGGAGAACCTGTGGCCCTCTAGATGTTGTTGGACTCCAACTCCCAGAAGCCCCAGCCAGCATGGGCAATAATCTAGGATGATGGAAGTTGTAGTCTGGTTACACCTAGAGGGCATCAGGATCTCCAATCCTGGTTTAGACTATCTAATCTCTAAGCATGAAGGAATGAGTTATTTTCCACTATTTGGGCCTTCAATTCACCCCCTGATTATAGAAACCAGGGATGTCACAATAAACCATAGTTATCACTAACATGGGGAAGTCTGAGGCAGGAGGAGGAGGAGAAGGCATGTGTTTGTGATTAGGGCTGCTTGATTATAGTCACCCAGCCATCGTTTGGTGATTGAGCCTTTTTCCACCTGAACATGCCGCAGAGGAAAGAGGTATATGGAGTATTCTAACAGCAGGATGCTTTGAGAAGCTGGGCTTTGCAGAGCCCAACCCATCATGAAAGGGACCTTCCAGAAAAACTAATTGCTAGCTAGCAATATAGATATCAATCATTCAAGAAATTAATTGTGCTACTCTGAGAGCGGGGCAGAGGCTATTTAGATAAGGCTACAAAGGCAACATCTGTCCAGAACCCTCACTCTGGCCTTGTGAAACTTGCCAGATAACTGCTCCCTTCCTTCTCTAAACCTGCTACTTAATGCCACTGCTGATGTCTCCCCACCCACCACCCACAGCAATCCTGATTGTATTAAAGTTTCTACCACAGTGCCTTGGCTGCACTAAACCTCCAATATTCAGTTTCTGCTGTGGTCAAATAATAATATTATCATCATGCCTGAGGACGATGTAGTGCCGTCTGAAGGATAAAATGCAGGAATAAACTAGCCTCTTATCTACTACTTTTGAATGATCTATTTGAGGCAACATGCAGAGAATAGAACAGTGGGGAAGAGAGGGTTACTTCCCCCTCCCCTCCATATCACTTTGCTCAGGAGAGTAAGTTATTTCTCCTCCCCTTCCTTAGTCTGTTTGATTATAAGACTAATAGCTCTGTTTGTGCAACATTGGAAGGTACAGAAAATGTGTGTTGAGAGGACAGCAAGATCGGATCCCAGACCTCTGCATGTTGAGCAGAACATCTGAATAGTGCCTGCATAGGTGCAAGTTGTACACGTGTAGGATTTCCGTGCAAAAGGCCGCGTTCATGATTGCACTTATGTAATCTACCCCTATACAGATAGGTAGCCGTGTTGGTCTGTCATAGTCAAAATAAAAAAATTCCTTCCAGTAGCACCTTAAAGACCAACTAAGTTAGTTCTTGGTATGAGCTTTCGTGTGTATGCACACTTCTTCAGATACACTTCTTTAGATACACTTCAGATTTCTGAAGAAGTGTGCATGCACACGAAAGCTCATACCAAGAACTAACTTAGTTGGTCTTTAAGGTGCTACTGGAAGGAATTTTTTTATTTTTACCCCTATACAGTTGTACATGTGTTGGATCCATTCAGACCTTCCACTGGAAATGCAGAGTCTGGAGTGGGGCCAATAGGTGTGAATCCAGCTCCCCAACCCTTTCCTGCATTCGCTGCACATTCAGTGTAACATGAGCAAGACTAGAGCCAGGAATCCATAGCTTGTTCCTCATGGTTGCTTTGGACATGGTTAGACAGGCTGTCAAGATAAGAGCCATTTTGACCATTATGAACTTCCCGGCATTGCAAAAGACTGGTGGGAAAGGACACCCCCCCACACACACACACTTTTTTGTTTTTCTTTTGCCAGGAAGTATCCGTGAAAAGAACGGCACATAACTTGCCAAGTGTTTTTTTCCTCAGCTTCAGAATCAACACTGTGTGATTTGCATCGTGTCAAAGTGCATCCTAACACTGTTTACTTTCCATTCCCTCTGCAACCCGTTTTAGCATGTCGCTGCTGTGTACTATAATTAGGAAGCAATTTACTGAAATGTGAAAAGCTTGACAACCTGAGGACTGAAAAAGTAGTGTGCAGAGGCAAACCATTTGGAAGGCATCATCTGATGCTAAGTTTTAGCTCAGGGGATGCTTCCATACGGTGGATTTACTGTAGGATAAACTGCTCATCCAACAACTGCTGTTCATTCACAAACATTTTTCATACCATTTACATGAAATCATCATCTTCAAAATGCCAGCCTATGTTTCTTCTTCTTCTCCATCTCCACCTCCATTATCTCCTTCTTCCATTTAATCTGGACTTCCTCTTCCAATTTTTAATGTCTAACGTTTTACAAATTTTGTGTGGGGATATAAATAAGAACATTATTATTATTATTATTATTTACATCCACAGTCACTGCTAATAAAGCAGCTCTTTAGGGCATATTTTTGGTGGGTGGTTTGTCATATGTTTTGGTGGGTAGCCCCTAACACTACACCCCTACTTCCAGGAGCATACCTTAACATTTTGTGTCAGACAACCTACAAACAAAGTAAGTGTGCTTCTTCCACATAAGCAATACAATTGGCTGGCTGCGCAGCAGCAGCATCTAGCACTCACATGGGAATGCACCACACTGAGAGCACCCCAGGCGTCCTTTTAATTATGCATTCATGCTTATTTCTGCTCCTGATGGTATCTGGGCAGCTAGATACAATACTGCTTCCAATACTGTTTGCACCTGGAAAAGTTTCAGGGTGGTCCTATTGCTTTGTATCCAGACAGTGCATGTTCTATAACTTCCTGCTGAAATCCTGTATTTCATTATACCACAACTGTTCTGGTTTATTTTATTTTTGTCCTGCTTTTGTTGTGCTGTAGTTGAAGATGCAATAATATCAAGGAAGCACCACAGAATAATTAATAAAGCAGAATTACATGTTGATGGTCCAATATAAATCCACCACTATTGCACTATTAGTATGTCAATGACATGCTTCAGGGCACGCCCACAAAACAGCACCAGACTGAAGGGGCCCTCAATTGATTGTGTGAGTTGACACTTACATACCCTCCAACATTTCTCCAATGACAATAGGGACGTCCTATTCCTCCATCATCATCATCATCACTTTATTATTTATATCCGGCCTATCTGATTGGGTTGCCCCAGCTATTCTGGGCGGCTTCCAACATTCAGTGGTACCTCTGGATGCGAACGGGATCCGTTTCGGAGCCCCGTTCGCATCTTGAAGCGAATGTAAGACGCGACTGCGCATCAGCGCGTGCGTGGGTCACGTTTCACTGCTTCTGTGCATGTGTGTGACATCATTTTGAGCACATGCGTGAGCGGTGAAACCCAGAAGTAACGTGCTCCGTTACTTCTGGGTCGCTGCGGAGCACAACCTGAAAATGCTTCTCCTGAAGCGTATTCATCCCGAGGTATGACTGTATTAAAAAACATCATTAAACAAACATTTAAAAACTTCCCTATGCAGGGCTGCCTTCAGATGTCTTTTAAAGGTTGTATAGTTACTTATCTTTTTGGCTCTGGGGTCGCATAACTCCATACCCTCCAACGTATCTCTGATGAGCATCTGAAGGAAAAGTGGGACATTCTGGGATCAAATCAGAAACCAGGAGGGTGTCTGTAAATCTGGGACTGTCCCTGGGCAATAGGGACACTTGGAGGGACTGCACTTGGAAACTTAGGAAAACAGGGGAAAGAGGCCAGAGCAAGCTGCAGAAGTGCAGAGAGAGAGAGAGCGAGAGAGATGTTTTTATTTAATTTGTAACCAAGGAAATGACTCAAACAGAAAGAAATGGGAGAAGATTAGCAGGTGTGTATATGCAGGGGGTGGGTATTGTTTTTGTTTGTTACTATGTTGTGCATTTTTATATTGTGAAGCGCCCTGTGATCCTCAAATGAAGGGTGGCATAGAAGTTTAATCAATAATAATCATATTCATGATTGACCAATGACACTACTGGCAGTGGCTGCCATGAGGCAAACATTTTCCTGTTTTCTAGATTCTCTGAAAACTCACACCTGGTAGATAGCAGGTACTGTAACTGCACAACTAAAATTAAGCTATTCTCCAGATCTGTTGTCTACTGCAAGGTAGAGGGACCAAGGCATTTTTTAGCTTGACGACCAGCGTTGAAGAAGAAATGGAAAGGAATAAAACTACCTCCCACCAAGAAGAGAGAATGGTTTGTTTGTTAAATTTGCATGGCACCTTTCCACCAAACGGTGGCTAACAGCAACAGGGTATGTGTTATAAAATGTAATGACGTGCCATAAAACAGCAAAAAACAAACATAAAAACAAGGGAAGAAAAACAGCCAATTCAAAAAGATTACAGAATATCTCCAGTACATTGCTTCTATGCTCAACTCTTCTTGCTGCATATCTTCTTTTCCTGAATTGTTCTTTTCAACAAGGTATGGAGCTCGCCACTCATAAGCTGTTTTGCCAAAGGCAAGGCTGTGTGTGTTGCAATTCATTGGGAGCACAGAATAAGCACTGCATGTGGAAGTGGCTGAAGAATCCACACCTAGAGAATCTCTGCTTTTTCTGTTGCTTTTTCCTCATACCTTAGTGCTACCTTGTAAATTGCACCGATATAATAATCTGCTCCAAAGAGGGATGTTACACACAACACTGTTGAGAAAAATGAGTCCCACATCAGTACACCTCTTAGAGAGCCACAGTCAGTCAGGTGCTCCCCTGCGGTGTGTACTAATACGAAGCCCATGCTTCAAAGTGCCTGATTTTAAATACAGTACTGTCCACACTCTGCAACACACTGAAGATAGTAGATGGAAATGGGCCGAGTAATCACTCTGAAGGATGTGTACATGACTTCAAAAGAGCTGAGGTGAATATTGCTCATCCACAGAATGTAGAAAGCGAGAGGAGCTAAAATGTCCTTCTTTAATTAAAGGAATTTAGCTTTTTTTTCAGCCACACTCTAATGGTGGTAAACCCGCAAAAATCTACCCTGTTCTACCCTGGCAGTGAAGCTTGAGGGGATGCAGTAAACTAGGCAAAACTCCAGTTTTGGTGAAGGGGTAGAAAGTAAATGACCCACACAAAACAGATCTAGCTAGTGGAAGGGTCAGCTTCAATTGTTTTGTTTTAAGGGGAAACTTAGCCTTTAAAAACAAGCTCAGTGTACTTCAGTTTTTCTAGATTAAAATGGTTAGGTGGTTTGGTAGGTGAAAAAAGCACTCAGCTAAAAGTTTCAGCTTTCAGTTTGGTTTGAACCACCTGAAAACCACTCCAGTTTATGCAACCTAGAGTTACAACTAATTACGCTTTTAAAAATATGTTCTGTTCAGTAAAAAAAACAGGTAAAAGCTAGTTAGCTTCTTCTTCTTTTTTAAGGAAACTTTCTCAGGAAAGAAGGAAGAAATCTTCCCTGAGGAGTGAATCCCCAATTAATTCATTGCCTTGTATACATTCAGTGTCCTGATACAACAAACGCAAATCCCCCTCCAGCCATCAAATTAATAATATGATGAGTAGAGAGGGGGTGATGACACAGAGGTACGCAGCCTGCCTTCTTGGCTGTGTGTCTGTGTGTGAAGTGTGTGAAGTGTGCAAGTGTGAAGTGACCCCTAGATGATTGGGACAGGTGAACGTGGTCCTGGGCCAAAAAAGGTTAGCCATTTAGACTATGTTTATATAGCCACGGTATCAAGGAGCTGTCAAGGCGCCAAATCAACCACAGGGCAGGCACACACATGGAAGGCATGGAATACAATTAGCTCTTTATTAACAGAAAATTACAACACAGCAGAGTCCTCTGGTTTGCTTTAATCCAGCTAAGGCATTGCTGAAACTGACCACTAGCTCCACCCTTCCCCTTCTAGCCTTTCACTCTGGATCCTTCCCAAGCACACAAAGGCTGTGTTGAGGGGACGAGCTCCTCCTCTGGGCCTGTTTGGTTCATTGCTCAGCAACATGCAGGACTCTCCTCAATTGGGGTGTCAGAGGGGGAGGTGAGCCAGCAGGACTAGGACTGTCCTGCTGCCAAGGAGCAGGGCCAACCTCTGACTCCTCTCTGCCTCTAACCCTGTCCTGGAAGACCCTTCTTCTCCTGACCCGTCTTTATCACCCAAACCCCCTGCTTTTAGCACCTCCCACCTCATCCCTTCTACATCCCTTCAGTGTCCCACCACCAGGATCTGGGATCTAAATCATCATCTTCTGTGCCCTCCCTGGCAGGCTCTTGGGCAGGCAGCTCCCACCACAAAAGGTGGCACCTACCTTGAGAGGACTACGTGAGATATCTGGATGTGCAAATGCAAAAATGTTAGGGCTTATCCATGTGTACCTTTCCTCTGCACTTTCCAGGCATGGTCCATACTTTCAAGCTCCTCTTCTTCTTCTTCTTCTTCTTCTTCTTCTTCTTCTTCTTCCTCCTCCTCTTCCTCCTCTTCCTCTTCCTCTTCCTCTTCCTCTTCTTCTTCTTCTTGCTCCAGAGCTTTCCCCATGAAAACCCACTCTGAATGGGAGCAAATGGCAATCCACTTCAAAACCCAAATTTCCATTTGTTGTGCTTCAGCTTTAAAGAGCATGTTTTCACAGGTAAATCTCTGGAGGAAAAAATAGTAAGTGCCATCAGACACAAACCAGGAAAGCACAGAACTGTGCTTGGAAACAGCAGGGCAAAGGGTAAATATGGATAAGCCCTCAGTTAGAGTCTCCGACTTCGTAGGCCTCCATAGAATGACTGTAAACCTAGACTGATTGAAAAAAGCTCAGTAAAAGGGATCTGCTTGACTACTTTGTGCCTCTTCTTAGCCTTCTCATCAATATGAACTTTAAATTTAAAATCAACCAAAGGAATACCAAAAATAATTGATGCACTGCATGAAGACACCTGCAAAAGGACCGTTTGCTTGCAGGAAGCTCTGCAGTTTTTCTAAGAGGAGAAAGGAAAGTTAAGAAACTCCAACTGTCTTGAATTCCCAGAAAATAATTATAGGAAAAGATTGAAATGACAAGTTCACTTTTTGACAGTATTGTTCTAGGTGACAAGACTGAAGTTATCTCAATTGCTTAAAAAGCAGAAAAACAGAACTGAAATTATAATGAAGTTACCATAAAATGGCACCATTCCTCCACAATAGACATGTGGGCGTTTTGCAAGCTGATCACACAAACTGTGTAAATAACAACCTCTCCTTTCATCCTGGAAGTGCAATCTATGGCTTCCAAAGAACTGTTAATGGCTGCCACGTATGATTGCAGAGACTGGTAATTTTTTTATTATTTCCTTGTCAATTGTCTTTCTGTGAAGTGTACCTTGCCTTTCAAGGCAATGCACATACCTGTCCAATGGGATTAACCACCAACAAGAGCAAGAGCTGGACTTGCAGGTGGTTGACCACATGACTCCCACTTTCAGGCGAAGCTAAACAGCCTTGTTCCCAGCACAAGCAGATGATGCACCAGACTCCTCTGGCTTATACTTGGGGAAGAGAGGGACTGAAACCCAGAAGTGGAGCACATGTTTTGAATACCAAAGGCATGGCATCCCCAGCTAAAATGATAAGGCAGCAAGTGGTAGCTTTTGATGCTCCCTATCTCTCAACCTAACAGTTCCAAAGCACATCAAAGTGCAAGTAGATAAATAGGTACCGCTCCAGTGGGAAGGTAAACGTTGTTTCCGTGCACTGCTCTGGTTTTGCCAGAAGTGGCTTAGTCATGCTGGCCACATGACCCAGAAAAAGTGTCTGAGGACCAATGCCGGCTCCCTCGGCCAGTAAAGCAAGATGAGCGCCGCAACCCCAGAGTCATTCGTGACTGGACTTAACTGTCAGGGGCCCTTTACCTTTTTATCTCTCATTATAGGGAAGCGGGTGATGCTGTGGTCTAAACCGCTGAGCCTCTTGGGCTTGCCGATCAGAAGGTTGGAGGTTCGAATCCTCACAATGGGGTGAGCTCCCATTCCTCGGTCCCAGCTCCTGCCAACCTAGCAGTTCGAAAGCATGCCAAAAAGTGCAAGTAGATAAATAGGTACCGCTCTGGCAGGAAGGTAAATGGCGTTTCGATGCACTGCCCTGGTTTCGGTGTTCCGTTGCACCAGACGTGGCTTATTCATTCTGGCCATATGACCCGGAAAAACTGCCTGCAGACAAACGCCAGCTCCCTCGGCCTGTAAAGCAAGATGAGCGTCACAAGCCCAGAGTTTTCTGCAACTGGACTTATCTCTCATTATAACAAAACATCCCAAATTAAACCATTTTATTCACAGAGTACCTTGGAAGAAGGTGACTTTTTTTTTTCTTCCGTCCCTTGGGAAAATTGATTTTTAAAGTTCCCAGTCATAGAATCATAGAGTTGGAAGAGACCACAAGGGCCATCGAGTCCAACCCCCTGCCAAGCAGGAAACACCATCAGAGCACTCCTGACATATGGTTGTCAAGCCTCTGCTTAAAGACCTCCAAAGTAGGAGACTCCACCACACTCCTTGGCAGCAAATTCCACTGTCGAACAGCTCTTACTGTCAGGAAGTTCTTCCTAATGTTTAGGTGGAATCTTCGTTCTTGTAGTTTGGATCCATTGCTCCGTGTCCGCTTCTCTGGAGCAGCAGAAAACAACCTTTCTCCCTCCTCTATGTGACATCCTTTTATATATTTGAACATGGCTATCATATCACCCCTTAACCTCCTCTTCTCCAGGCTAAACATGCCCAGCTCCCTTAGCCGTTCCTCATAAGGCATCGTTTCCAGGCCTTTGACCATTTTGGTTGCCCTCCTCTGGACACGTTCCAGTTTGTCAGTGTCCTTCTTCAGCCCACACAGGACAACTCCTCCCATAGGACTGCAATCAGAATTTTTCTATATCAAGGGGGATTTTGTTATCTGAGGGAACATTTAAAAATATGCTGCCCTTGCAATCTCAAGTGGCCCAGATTAGAATTCTCTTACGTCAATCTGTGCCAGTACATCGAAGAGTTAAACATTATAGGTTGGATAAGCAAGAAAATGGTGGCATTTCCCCACTCACCATTGTCTATTTGGCTTGGGTTCTTTATTCCCTTCCTTCAGAATGCTGAGTATCACCAGAAGGGCCATTGCAAGCAGCAATCACCTGTAGGGTTTGTTCCTTTCATAAATGGTTTTACATTAAATCGTTCTTCTGCAGCCTCCTCTTGATGCATTTCACTGACTCAAGGCTTTGTGGGTGAACTGTTGGATGATCTAGCCAATGAGATGTCTTTATGTATCAGAACCAGAAGAATCTTTCTTTGCACCAGCTACTAGTCACAGCAATAACCTAAAATAAAATGTACTGAAGATAGAGGTAAAAACTTAACTATAGAAAATAGATTTTGGGGGTTTACATCAATAATCAAATAGTAGGTCTTACTCTAACTGCTAACCCGCTAAAAAAAAAAGAAAAAGCCTTGCAGTTGTTGCTGTCACCTTGTCATCTTGATACGCTAAAAGAAAGGACACAGTAGCAATGGTAGAGCAACCCGGCATGGACAACCTCACTCCTCAAATCTTTATAAAGAGTGCAAGCCAGAAGCACATGAGCCACTGACTCAATACTGCCATCTCCACAGGGACATAACCATTTTTCTGGTGGATTTTTTTTCAAATCAACCCTCAAGTACAGCCAAAGGCAGTATATTCAATCTTGCAAAAGTGAAAGCGCGCCTGTATTTTGGAACTGTAAAATTTTGCAAATAGGGTGTTCCATGATATCTCTTTCTTAATTTAGTGACCCTCCCCCCCTCCTTTTTTATATAAATCTAATAATATGAGCTGGGAATCTTATAATAAATACAATGTCAACAAAAGCTGCAACTAGCTCATTAAGCAAAATCACAGTGCACATTTCTTCGAGCTCTGAAGAGAAGCTCTGAACAACTTTCTTCACACAATATGTATTCCGCCCCCTCCTCACCCTCTATTTTATGCAATGGGTAAATCTAGCATATTAGATCATCATCGTTGTTCAACTGAGGCCAGAAATCTATTTTTGTTTTCCTTGGAAAGCCTAAAACCACCAGCGATAGAGCTGAAAGTTGAGCTGAAATGAATTTGTCTCCAGTGTTCCTTTCAAAAATTCTCTTCTGCAATTTTTTATTCAGATATTCACTTGACTAAATCTTCTCTGGTTTATTAAAACATTTGAGCACAGTATTTAACATAACATTTGATTTCAATATTAGACTTTGATTTGATATGTAACAACACCTGATATTTGACAAGAAACAACATTTAATTGACTTTGACAGTTAATATGCACAGGACCATGGACATGAAACAGTATTTCTTATTTGGCTGTATTTGATAGAAGTCATCCATTGTCATTTAGCATTGAGGAGTTGACAGCTTAGGATAGATCATGTCTGACACGTGCAAAGAATTAAAATAATCAAGGCATACTAACAAGACAAACAGTGTGATCCAGTACATGCAGAGAACATTTAGCATGAAATGGTTTTTTTTTAATTACTGAGAGGCTAATGTAATGGTTTTACTAAATCATGTGGGAGTCAATTCAGTGGTTGAACTATGCAAAGAAGTACGGTACCTTCTTTTGTCTGTGCTCCATCTATCAACATTCAACTTCATTGAGCCGTCTTTGGTTCTAGTATTCTGGGGGACAGGATGGGACAGAAACTCCCCTCTATGCACATTCTCCACATCACTCATAATTTTATATACCTCTGTTTTGTTCTCCCTTACAACAATACCAGGAGTGGCTGGCAGGAAGGGGTGACAGGGTGTTACGTATTGAGTTGAATAGGATCCAAAACGCAGGAGTCTGATGGGTCCTAGAACAATAGGATTCAGAATGCAGCAGTCTGAGTGGTCCACAGGAGCCACCCAATCCAGCTCCAGGTGGAAGTGAATCCACAACCTGATTGGCCTACAGGTGAATCCCGGCATTAGCCAATCACTTAGGGCCCATTGTGTAAATAATGTATATGAAGCAGACATCCTGGGGGAACTTCCATACCTCCTCACCACTATGAGCTGAATAAAGAGCGTGAAATCCACTCTCGACTCCGAGTATATGCCATAGGGCTTTGTCTCCTGGCACCAGAATCACTGTAGCTTCCCTGTAGGGAGAGGCAGATGGGTGAGGCAGTGGGAGCTTGGCACAGAGCTAATGTAACAGTGTGAGCAATGGATTGGCTCCAGCAGGGTGCCCACACCACGCCAACCTGCCTGCCATCTTGCTCCTCCCCTCTTCCCCCTGGTAAGCTGCAGCAATGTTGGTACCAAGAGGCCAGGTAAGTGTCTCCATCCCTCCACACTGGCCATTCCTGAACTGAACCTTTGTGGGCAACAAGCGTTGGTACACAGGATCTGCTCCAAGCTACTGGGATGTGATGCACTGTTGGGACTGAAAAAGAAAGTTTGTGGATTCTGAACTTGGCTTCAAGAAAAGAGATAAGGGCTGTGTGTCTTTGGCTTGGGCTCTAAAGGTTATAGCATTCTCTCATCCCAAAACAAACGGGGGGGGGGGGAATCCTGCACTGCTACTTCTCATTGCTCAGGAAACTGATGAGTTCCCCCTCTGCCATCAACTTGCTTTAAAAACAGACCCATGTAATTAGTTCTGGATTGTCCCTCAGTGGAGCCCAAGCAAGCATTATAGATCTTTCTTTCTCAGATAGAGATGGCTGAACTCCCCTCAGCTCCATTCAGAATTGGGTCGGCAATTCTGAGTGTCATTGGAGAACACTAAAGGGGGAAATCAACTATGCTCAAGAGTTCTCTCAAGAATCGTGATTCTTTATATAAGCCAAACCACCACAAAGATTGAAAAGCGTTCTGGAAGCTTCCCTATAGTGGAGCTTAAGCTGAATGGGCTATAGTAGAATGAGATGTTCACTAAAAAGGTTGCTTGTTCTGTTGGTCAGCTGCAGCGGCGTAAACAAGTTTCAAGTCCAAAGTCACATGTACCAGTACAATTTGCTTAGCATGGTGGCATCAGCATGAACATAATTTTTTTAAAAAAAACCTATAAAATTATTTGTTGGATGTTCATTAAGCAGTGTGTGCGTTCAGTTAATAGTCAAATGTGTGTGACCAAATTGGTTGCTCAAAGAAAAGCTTCTGTGCATCACATTCCCATTAAATAAATGCAAAGTACGTCAATATGAGCAATTAACCAAAGTTTCATTGAAAGTAATGAGGAAAAGTAAGAAACTTCTGCACATACAGCAACAGCTTCTGGTGACTGTGACTACCTTGTCTCATTAATGCAGGCTATGCAGGTGAAAATATTTAATGGGATTATTTACTTAAAATTTACATTTTGTGCAAGAGGAAGAATTTCAGGGCAAAGGAGGTCTCCTCAGAATCAATGTAGACCTTAAAAGATGGATAAACATTTATTCTAAGGCCATTTAGCTTTATAATTTGTGGCATAAAAAACCCCCTCCACTTAAAGAATGACAGCATGTTTTAAGAATAGGGGCAATATAAGAATAGGTTGCCCACTCTCACTGTGAGGGGGTGGAGCTCTGGGGCATTCAAAGACCCGCTGTGGCCAACTGGTTACACACTTTGTGGATAAAGTCACGTGATTTCAGAATGATCTTGATTTTGCACGTTGCAGCTCCAGTTGAAGTACCCAATGCCACTATCAAGGATGTGTTGTGAGTTTGGTTTCAGCTTATGCAATCAGCTGGTGTGGACAAGGTCTGGTGGCTATAGGTCCAGCCACATGCCCTATTGACCCCTGTCTTTCTTGGACCTGGCTGTCTGGGTCCAGAGCATGGGAGCCAACTCCTAGGGACCAGCCCCCCCCCAAGTTGATGGACATTGTCATTCAAATGGTGTGCATGCACCCTGTCATGTGATCGATTATGCAGGGTGGGGCTTACTTGGGCCCTCCCTAATATTTTTTTCAAGTCGTCCCCCCCCCCCCGGTCCAGAGTGTGGTTAAAACTTCACTGCATATGGGGATGGTCTCTGCTGCTTTGAAAGAGAGCCAGCCTATTTGTTTGCCTGCAATAAGAAGTAAACGTTTCTTTCTTCTGCCGTCATTATGAGAGTAGAGCAGGATTTGATGCTTGTTGCTAAAGGGTGAAATATAAAGAGGTAACTTAAAGTGATCTGAAAAAAATTCTGCCCTAAGTTACCCTCTACTCTTTTAAAACACTCACTATACTCGCAGTCATAGTGGCTATTTTTTCTTTTTCTTGAATACGTGATGGCAAAGGATTAAAACAGCCCCAGAGGAATAGAAACATTGCTGTGCACATTACAGTTAGCTGGCTGGCTGGTGACTTAGGCTGTGACCTAATTCCTGATTTTCCCACTGTGTGCTGCTCAGCACGGGGCCTTTTCAGGGTTTTTGGGCAGCAAAATCAACCCAGCGACTAGTAAAAAACAAATAAGGTGGAATTATGTGTAGATGGTCCAGTATAAATCCGCCACTAATACGCTATACACCAGGCATAGGCAAACTCAGCCCTCCAGATGTTTTGGGACTACAACTCCCATCATCCCTGACCACTGGTCCTGTTAGCTAGGGATCATGGGTCTTGTAGTCCCAAAACATCTGGATGGTCGAGTTTGCCTATGCCTGCTATACACTAATATAATGACATCTGCAACCTTCACCTACTGGTGAAGGGTGGGTAATAAATATGATGATGCTGATGATGCTGATAGCAAAATGTCACCAATTTGGAGGGGCCCAAGTGCCCTCATCTGAAAGGTAGGATAGGATACAAACTTCCTTTTGTTGATGTCTGGGTATATGAGCAGGGAAATAAAATGATCTGTAGATACAGCTCAGTTCTAGCTATGCTTACTCAGAAGTTCCATTGTTTTACTTACTTTAAGTAGAATTAAGATTATTGCAGCCCCAGATTTGTTGATGTTTCACCATGAGAGCAGATTTAACTACTGACTTTGATCTAGTCTACAGTATCAAAAGTGTGTTCTTCAAGAAAAGTTTCTGCCTCTGGGACATCCTAGAGGGAGTATTGTGGTGAGTGGATATTTTTTTTGTCCCTGGGTGACATGAAATCAGCAGATCAAAGAGCTTCTTCACATGTGAACATTTAACTCTGAATGCAACATCTGGGGCGCCAGGATTGGTTGCAGCTCCCGTTTTCCACCAGTGTAGATACAAATCTGTGTTTGCCCTGTATAAAGGCAGTCCTTAAAGACTGGGCAAACAGTTAATCTAAAACTCCTTACACAGGGGAAGATCATAAATCATAGAACTGTAGAGATGGAAGGGACCACAAGGGTCATCTAGTCCAACCCCCTGCAAGGCAGGAATCTTAGTACTCAATTCTTAGTACTCAAGGCCACTCAAGTGATTTTTTTTTTAAACCAGATTTTTGCACCTCCCCTTCTCTGATAGTAAAAATATGATACTAATAAGTTAACAATGCAATGTTATAAATATCCACTCAGCAGGAAGTTGCATAGGTGTTCAATGGATCTTATTCCCAGATAAGCATACCTAGGACAGCAGCCTCAGTAACTAGTAATTGGCTACTCATTCACAAAACCTTAATCAGCTTCCTGAATCAACTGCCTCACTCTGCCTAATGGTAGGAATGGCTGCATTTCAGGACAAACTTTGGGGCTGAGCCCTAACATTCCCCAAGGATTTGCCTCACTTCTCATTTGAAGGAGGTGTAGGTGAACCTGGTAGAACATCTCTGAGGTAACAGGCAGGACATAAACCATGGGTGGGCAGCCTCAGCCCCCACCCCACCCCGGACTACCTCAGGCCAATAAATCCTCAGGTCACATACCCTCTGCCCAAGACACATATTTTACCAGCTCCTTGAATTTTTTGCATGGGTGGAATGTAGGACTTGACATGCTTCTTGCTTAGCTGTATAGATGATCAAGAGGGATGTGTGAGTGTGTGTGAAGACTAGCCCACTGCAGAAAGCTAAAATGGACATTCATGTCTCCACCCACTTTCACTGGCATGGGGCTTCCCAAAGGGAACATGGCCCTTGGGCTGACATTGGTTTCTCACCCTTAATGTGACCATTTCAGCAAAGAAGACAAAAGCAGTGATGCCTTGCTGTGGGTCCTTTCCGTCTTCATGCTTGGCTATTTACTTGCAAAGGCTGTTTGTTGACTCCTACAAGGATGCCAACACTGAGGTGGAGAGGAGAGAAGAAGAACAATCTTGAGGAGAGCATGTCGCAGCATAAAAATGTGCAGCTGTGAGAGGGGTAATGTACCTGACTGCTTCTCCGCTCCAGATTGCCCCCGCCCGGAGGCATTCTGTTAAGGAAGAAACGTATTCGACAGTTTTGTTACACACAAGGCGGCAATGAATCGCAGGATTCTAATCAGCCTCAGGGAGGTTGGGGTGTCATTGGGCTGGCAAAGGAAATTGAATTCTGGCTTCCTGGGAAGTTCCAAGAAGCGATCGCTTTGCTTTCCCTCCAGCAGTTCCATTTCTCAGATTCTGCCACATAATTCTTGTATAACTTTGTGTACAGTACAAGAATTATATACAGCAGAATCTGAGACCCAGAACTACGCTGTTCCATTGAAAGCAGCATAAAGCAGTGGTAGTAATTTACTTGAAGCACCAGTGTAGGACCAGAGGATTGTTTAAAACATCTAAAAGTTTTTTTAAAAAAAACAACAACAACAACTCAGGGAAACAGTTTAGCGTGCTATCCCTTCTTTTAAAATACTTTGAGGTACAAAAAAAACACGGTTTGGATTGGGCCCAGCAGAAACAGGGCTTCTACCTCCATGTTAGCCATGCAATGCCTTGTTATCCCAGGAATCCTTTAAGAAGAAGTGAAAGGTTTTGATTTTTAAAACCTCCAAGGCAGTATACATATAAGCTATTGAAAACTCCTTGCCTTTGCAGCTGTATAGTAACACAGAAGCTTTTTCACATACCACAATGAACACAATGTAAAAGCTATTCTTGTTTCAGCGATACTCTTACAAATAGTTGTTGTGGGTATTTTTTTTAATATCCAGATTTGAATGAAAAATTAATGGATTACGGGATGTGTTGGAATGTTTTTTTAAGCTCCACTAATATTTGTACACCTCAGAAGCTTAAATGTCTGGCTGTTCCACCATTACATATAAGCTCAAATGTTACCAACATTGCTTAAGTCTAAGGCAGGTTAAAAGATGAATTGGAAATTGAACCAAAGTGGTACCAAGTTTATAGTCCACACTGTTAGTCTCTACACCAGGGGTGGGGAACCTCAAGCCCAGGAGCCAGATGTGGCCCCTCCATATTATTATTATATTAAATTTGTATACAGACCTCTGTATCTGGCCTTTGGATCCTCCACAGACCACACCCCCTCCCCAGCCACACCCACTCTCCTAAGGTAACTGATCTTTCTCCACATCTTCCTTGAGTGTTTTTTGTTTGGATGGGAATGTGCCCTTCAACTCTGACAATGATAGTTACTTGCCTGGGTGGAGGATGGAGATGGGTGTGCAAATGTGTATAAAAAAAACATGCTTACAGTACAAAGGTAAGCATTACATGAAATACTTCACCCCATTTTGTCTCGTGCTCCTCAAACTTCAAGAGCGCTTTTGGGATATGGTTCCTAAGCAGGCTTGCACTCCAGCAACTGTTTGTTTAGGTCTTAACCAGTCAGGAATTGTGCAGCATAAGATGATCTCGTGTAAAAGCTACTGGCCTAATGCAGAGACTGGTGCTACACTTGCACCCTGCAATGTATTGGCTGTGGGCAGATTTTGTTGGTGATTTTTGTGTCGGCGTGTATCTAATGGCCAACCAGGCTGTGGATTTGAGCCAGCGCAAACAAAGCTAAAATCAGTTTCAGATCAACTGTCATGGATCACTTGCATTCTCCCAGGCAGTTAGGTGGTAAATAAAGACAACGCAAGACATGCCAAGCTTTACAATTCATTTAACTGATTGTGTGAACTAAGCCTTGGCAATTATTTCCATGCTGCCTGACAAAAAACCAGGTACCACTTTGGAGCTTGCATGGTTTTGCCAAGATAAATATGTGCAATGAGAAACAGAAGGTACCAAGTCCTTTCATGCTTGGAGCAGAGGGGAGAGGGCTATACATTTGGGGGGAAGTCATAGCTCAGTGGCAGAGCCCATGCTTTGCAGGGTCCAGTGCTGAGTCCTTGGCATCTCTGGTTGGGAATTGGAAAGAATCCTGCCTTAAGTTCTGCAGAGCCAATGCCAGTCAGTGCAGAGGTGTAGATGATTCTGAACTAGGTGGAGACATGGCCTGAGTTATTATAAGGCCACTTCCTACATGCCTTGCAGTTTGCAGCACTCACAGTTAGTTAGTATGGCTAAGCAAAATTCATTACTTTGCAACTTTCTTTATTTAGGCAATTTATAATCTTCCTTTCAATGCAGCGATTCCCAAGGCAGGGAACAACAATTACAAAATGCGATCCAAAAGCATCCATCAAATCCGCAGGTGACATGGATGAAGAAAACTATGCCGTTAATAGCACTGGCAGACATACAAAATCCATCAAATTCAAAGTTTGCTGGGCACATTTGATTTGGTTCTGTACAATACGGCATTTTTCAAGAAATGGTATTTTTAAAAACTGTTCTCTCAGCTTCAGTTCTGACAGGCTGTGCTGGTACTGGATGGTGGGAGGGCAATTTGGAAACAGTGAATCATTGTGTGAGCAGTTAGTAATATTTAAAAGGAAGAACAGTCAGATTTATTTATTTTTTAATCACTTTGATTAATCTTCATCCATCTGCAACAATGAATATTGAATACATATCTTTAGGCACAAGCAAAAACATTCCTATTCTCCCAGGCCTTTGGCTAATGAAACCATCTATGACCTTTGAAACTGTGGGAGACTGTATTGTTTTTATTTGTTACTATGTTATGTATTTTTTTATATATATTGTAAATCACCCTGTGATCCTTGGATGAAGAGCAGTATAGAAATAGAAATAATAATAATAATAATATCCATCACCCCCACCTGTCCCAGTAGTGATACTAGTGATAACTATGAGATCAACCAAACTACAGTTTCCAGTGGTGCTGGCAAACTATTGAGAAGCACAACCAGGAGCTCAGGGACTGGAAGCCGCTAAGGTATTGCCGGTAAATCAAAACATTGCATTTGCTACAGGAAATGCTAGGTGGAAATTAATAGGGCCTTCTCAGTAGTGTCCCCCTCCCTGTGGAATTCCCTCCCTGCAGATTTCAAGGAGATAAAGAACTACACAACTTTTAGAAGACCTTTGAAGGAAGCCCTGTATTTGGAAGCTTTTAATGCTTGATGTTTTACTATGTTTTTATATGTGCTGTAAGCCTCCCAGAGTGGCTGGGGAAACCCAGCCAGATGGCGGGGGGGGGGGGGAGAGAAGAAGAAGAAGAAGAAGAAGAAGAAGAAGAAGAAGAAGAAGAAGAAGAAGAAGAAGAAGAAGAAGAGAGAACTGCCATAAGGCTGCAATCCTTTGCATACTTTCCTAGGAGTGTGGCTTGTTGACCTCAGTAGGGTATGAGTGTGGACCTTCAGAAGTTGTTGGACTCCAAATGTTTAAGGAATGCCAGAGACTTCATTAGAGTAACAGGAACTCTTTTCTTGCCTAAAAATGACAATGCAACAGTCTCTCCAAAATCATTCATGCAGTCCCTGCCTATGAGCATTCGATTTCTCCTTGTGTGGGGAGCCCTTTATTGTAGAGCACTCTGTTTCCTTTCCATACTTCGGGGGTTCTCTGCTGATGGCAGCAGTATAGTTTTGAAACCTACGGAAGGCACAATGAGCATAACCGTACCATATTGTAATACTTGGCTTTAGCTTCCCTGCCAACTAATGTATACCCAAAATAGGATTTCTCCTCTCAAGTTGCAAAATGTGAGAAAGGTGAGGGTTAAGCTTAAGGGCTTTGGAAATTAACGTTGAGCTATAAAAAGCATAAGCCATTTGCATCTGCTGTCTTTGGCATGAACAGTTAATATCAATCTGTTCTCTAAAACATGGGAGGTGGGAAGTTTGGCATTTGTAGAGCTGACTATATATTTAGTCTATGCCACTTGGGCTCAAAATGCCTGTTGAAGGCATCGTGTGTGTCTTGTATTTTAATACAGACCTGGAATCCACTGGTAGGGATTGTCTTTAGACTAGAAATGAACAGGTTAAGCTGGGGCAGTTGCTGACCTTTGGCTCTTCAGGGTTTTCTGTTTGTAAAGAAAGAAAGGATGTGTGCTTGGATACTGCAGCTCATTTAGGATGCTTTGCTCCCATCTGCATCCTGGGAGTGATTCACTTGAACTCAGAGGCTTTCAGTCAGGATCTTTTCCAACCTAGTGCCCTCCAGATGTTCTGGATTCCACCTCTCTTCAATCCCAGCCATCATGGGGTGATGGGAGCCAGAGGACCAATGGTGTGCCACCTAAGTTTAAAAAAAAAAAACATGACTGCTTCCAACACATTGTCTCCCTCCTTTCTTCATTCCCTTTTCACAGGAAATCCAGACAACATCATTATCAACTTCTTACTTTCCAGTCATTTCTTCATTGCTTTGCTGTCTTTGGCTTCATGCACATTAAACCTTCAAATATGAAGCACGTTATTTCCCTCAAAGAATTATGGGTGCTGTACAGTGGTACCTCAGGTTACAGATGATTCAGGTTACAGACTCCGCTAACCCAGAAATAGTACCTCAGGTTAAGAACTTTTCTTCAGGATGAGAACAGAAATCACATGGCGGCGACAGTGGGAGGCCCCATTAGCTAAAGTGGTACCTCAAGTTAAGAACAGTTTCAGGTTAAGAACGGACCTCCAGAATGAATTAAGTTCTTAACCTGAGGTACCACTGTAGTTTGTTAAGGGTTGCTGGGAATTGTAACTCTGTGAGGGGTAGACTATAGTGCCCATAGTTCTTTGGGAGGAAAGAATGTGATTTGAATGTGTTTTAAAGGCATGGTGTATATACAGCCCAAGGCCTCATCTGAGGCTATTTAAAGAAAACCAAAAAGAAAACTTTCCAGCAGCAGCCAGCCCAGATGTCTCTGGGAAGATGACAAGTTGGGTGGCAAGGACCCTTTTCCAGATGATTTTCCCTAGGATTTGGTAAATGAAAGTAGGGATACTTGATGGCTTTATTTTCTTCACATTTTTAAGTGACTTTACCTAATTCGTGCTTCCCAGACTATTCTTGCTCATAGATTGGAACACAGCTAGCCTTCAGTTTTCACACTTCTCCAGATTTTGCAATACAGCTCTCAGTTCCAAAAGCATGCCAAAATACATATAAAAATGTTTTAGGATCAAATGTGTGCAAAAGAATCACAGAATATTTTAAGGCAGAATGCATAAAAAAATACATATTGTGAAAAATACATGGAAAGTCAGTGTCAACCAGTGAAGGTCATTGGAGGTTTTTAAGCAGAGGTTGGGTGGCCATCTGTCATGGATGCTTTAGCTGAGATTCCTGCACTGCAGGGGGCTGGACTAAATGACCCCTGGGATGCCTTCCAACTCTACAGTTCTATGATTCCATCATATATATATGTGTGTGTGTGTGTGTGTGTGTGTGTGTGTGTGTGTATATATATATATATATATATATATATATATATATATATATATATTACAACAACAGCAGTGCAGAACAATATGAAAAATGGGAAGGAATATAATTTTGAAATGAGTAGAAATGAAATTGGCATAGGCTGCTAAACAGCTAAGCAGCCGCCAACAGATATAGCTTCCACCTCAAGTTTGAACTTATCATAAAGTCCAGATAGAGAAGGACCAATTTTTTAATTTTTTATTTTTTATTTTGGCCTAATTACCCTACATTCTAATAGCAATCTCAATTCTCCAGGTGCCTGACATTGCATAGACAGAATGGCACTACTCATGCACTGGTAGAAGGCATCATTAGACTCTGGGCAACACTGAGGTTTTCAGAAGTATTGAAAAAAGGAAAAAACTATCAGGGTGCACACACACACCAAAAAATAACCCATTCCAGTAAAGACTGATCATGTTCAATGGCCATGGCTAGCTGACTGATGAAGGGGGATTGAAAACTGAGGGAGGAGAGGAAATGAAATGGCGTAACTGGAATAGCAAACAGGAATCACTCTACACTGGATCATTTTCTGCTGGTCCCCACTCGTCCTCTTTATCGCCGGAAAGCAGTGCATTGTGGGTCGTCCTCTCCATGCAGCTGTTCTGACTTTGTAACTATTTTACATTTTCACCATCAATTTCAGGATAGATTTGGAATACACTGTGTATGAGGTGTGTAAAGGAAGCTACAGCGTGTCCATTTACTTTCATGAGGTCTCTTATGCTGCCTGGTGTTTCCATCCAACTGTATCGTTCAATCACTTCCTGGCACTGGGAGCAGAGCAACCTCATTTTTCGAGTGGATGCAGATACCTGTGCTCCCTGCCTGATGGGCCCAGGGAGGTCTACACTTGAAGCCGTTGTGTAGTGATCGGCACCCTTCTCCTTATCTCTGCTATGCTTCTTTGGGAGGGGGCGGTGGCGCAGGAGTAGGTGGCGCAGCTGCTCTCAGATCATACCTGCAACAGGGACAATGAATCCAGTGAAGCTCTCTGGGTTTGCTCCAGCAGACTAAATTATCCGGTCTATTGTATAGTAAATTGAAAGTTTCAGAGTGGATAAAATAGGATTCAGATCAGTAAATTAGATATTGCAACCCAACAGCCATTTTTACTGGCAAAAAAAAGTTGGGGTTTTTTTAAAAGAAGAGGCAAACGCCTTAACTCTTCTGATTTCAGTAAATTCTTGCCATTTGATTTTATAGGGAATAACAACAGTAACACCCTTATGAATTATAAAACATATTGCAGTCTGATACACTGAAAATCAATGAGATCTCTCCCAAAAAACTCTTTAAAGCTGAATTGTAGCTACAATTTGGGTTTCCCACAGATTGGCGTTTGCTCCAATTGAGCTTTAAAGAGCGTGTTTTCGTGGGGAAAGCTCCAGAGCAAAAATAAATAAATAAAGTGTTGTAAGTGTTGTAAGGGACGCGGGTGGCGCTGTGGGTAAAACCTCAGTGCCTAGGGCTTGCCGATCGCATGGTCGGCAGTTCGAATCCCCATGGCGGGGTGAGCTCCCATCTTTCGGTCCCAGCTCCTGCCCACCTAGCAGTTCGAAAGCACCCTTAAGTGCAAGTAGATAAATAGGTACCGCTTTATAGCGGGAAGGTAAACGGCGTTTCCGTGTGCTGCGCTGGTGCTGGCTTGCCAGAGCAGCTTCATCACGCTGGCCACGTGACCCGGAAGTGTCTCCGGACAGCGCTGGCCCCCGGCCTCTTAAGTGAGATGGGCGCACAACCCTAGAGTCGGACACGACTGGCCCGTATGGGCAGGGGTACCTTTACCTTTAGGTGCTCATACATGGAGGTTTAAATCATTGGCAATGTCTGGAAAGAGCAAGGAGGGGTAAGTGTGGATAAGCCCTTAGACTGGGTTGTGTGTCATATAAAGACAGGCACTGTCTTTTTATTAATGTACTTGATTGTGCAACAAGAAAGTTTGAATTTTGTTCTCAGAATACCTTTTGTTGCACAGTCAACCTTGCTTATGCTGTCATCACACTGATCTGTGAGGATGAAAGCCGTGATTTTCGTAAAGCATTATCAGAAAACATCTGATTCTAATTTTTATTAAAAAAACAGAGTAAGGAAAACAAAATAGGGGGATGCAAACAAAGCTGTTTTGTTAAACCCCAAATTGTGATCAGAAGAAGTGTTGAAGTTCACAAGACAAATGTCAACTCCTTGAAATCACTTGAGAAGGATAGACATTACTCATTGGTAGAAGTCATATTGGACACTGATATAAATTGAGAATTGCTGCTTTTTAGGTCCTGTCATTTTAAAGACATGGAGAAATGGTTTTCGTTTCCATGACACCGGTCATGATCTTGAAGTCAACATAAACTGCCCCAAATCACTCATGGTTCGAGATTGTTGCAAGCTATGTCACTTCTCTGTTTCTTTTATTTGAAGGTTCCCCAGGCGAAAGCCTTGTACAGCTACAGAGGGCACAACCCCGGAGAACTGAGGTTCAACAAAGGTGACACCATTATATTGCACCGTCAGCTGGATGAAAACTGGTACCTAGGAGAGATCAATGGGGTCAGTGGCGTTTTCCCAACAAACTCAGTGCAAGTTATCAAACAGCTGCCACAGCCACTCCCCCTGTGCAGAGCACTTTATAACTTTGATCTGAAGTCCAGGAACAGAAATGAAAAAACAGACTGTTTGCCATTTCATAAGGTAAGTCTGGTGTTCACTCGCCCATGACAGAGATCTCATTTAAGCATGCCCAGTTCAGATGATGACCAATGATTTATTGTGGCTCTTATCTAGTCTTTATTAGGGAAGTATACCTAGTGGTTCTGTGTAAGGGCACAATATAACAGGCATGCTCACTCATTCAGTTACTACTATTAATGCCAACAACCGTCTAGATGACTAAGGTATAAGTCAGTGATCATCAACCTTTTTAGCAAGTGTAGACAAGTTCGATCCCATTTGAAATAGTGCCATTTTAATACAACCTTCCCTGATGCCTTAAGATAGTGTCTCTAGTCTGCTGAACTGGAGAACAGGTATCAGTGCAGCATGAGACAGTATCTGGAGAGACTGTTGCTCCTCAGTTAGTGCCCCACACATCTCAGGTACCTTTGTCACTTGCTGCATCTGTGTTACAGGTTTGCTGCCCATGGTTTAAGTAAATCTTCCATTTTTTAAATAATAAATAATACACCCTGTGAACATTCTGGGGCTCCCCAGATGTTTTGGACTACAACTCCCATCATTTCTAACTGCTGCCTGGGACCGCTGATGCAGTTCAAAACATCTAGAGAGCACTAGGTTGAGGGATGCTAATATACATGGATGTCCCAAGAAAAGATAGATTTGGGCATCTCCACAGAAACTTTCATCTAAGGATCTCAAAGCTTTGTGCTGCAACCAGTCTTTTGCAAAATGCCACCTCATTGAAAAAGCTTTGCATTATTGTAATCATGAATATAAATGATTATGAGGAGTTGAAGAAGACTTCTTATAAAATCCAGCACTGAACATTTAATGAGAAAGAAAAAACCCAATCAACTTTCCACAAAACAAAGATTGGCGTTTGGCTAACGGAAAGGTTGATTTATACAATCTTCCTGGAACAGTCCAACACAAAAGCCCACTGGGTCTGTCTTTGTTGTGGGTCGTATAGTGACCAAGATGTAAAATAATGATTGAATGATGTGAGCACAGCTCCAAAGCCCACCTTCTCTAGAAAAATGCTCATATCAAAATGCCCATATACTTGTAGCACCAGCAATTCAAATATAACCACAACTTTCCCCAACTTCTTCCTACCACTTTACTGCTCCATATTTTCTTCATTGGGCACCCCGTGACCCACAGTTCTGTGAGTCTGCATGTTGGGGGGTTGCCTCTGGGCACATTTCATGACATGTAACATAACTATCAATTGACCACAACTTTCAGCGCTGAAGAAAGAGTTTTCCATGTAATTACAGTTGGTTTTATACAGTGGTGCCCCGCAAGACGAATGCCTCGCAAGACGGAAAACTCGCTAGACGAAAGAGTTTGCCGTTTTGGAGGTGCTTCGCAAAACGAATCTCCTATGGGCTTGCTTCGCAAGACGAAAATGTCTTGCGAGTTCCTGTTGGTTCCCCCCCCTTTTTTTCTAAGCCGCTAAGCCGCTTATCAGCTGATCCGATCAGCAGATAAGCCGCTAAAAGCCGCTAATAGCGCTAATCCGCTAATCCATCAATGGGCTTGCTTTGCAAGATGAAAAAACCGCTAGACGAAGAGAATCACAGAACGGATTCTTTTCGTCTTGTGAGGCACCACTGTACTTGTAAACCACTTGTGAGACAACTTTACAATTTCAGTGCTATATTAAATTGATGGTGATGACTCAATTAACCCAATGCTGTTAGAAAACAAAACAGTTCAGGATTGAGCGAGGAGAGACAAGATGGCTAGGTCATTTCATCCTCTAAGCACTCTGAATATTCCCCATTTGCCCCACTGTTTGTATCAAACATTCTTTACTGTGGTCCAAAGACCCACAAAAACAGTTTTGAAAGCAAAATGCAGCAGAGATACAAGGAAAAGATACCAAGGCAGTCACTAGGTTTTATGAAGAGAATGCAGATTTCTATTTCTTATTATCTTCGAGAGAAATTTTGCCACAGCCAGGGTAATATCATTTGACTTACCTTTGAGAAGATACTTGACATGGAAAGTTTCAGAGTTTCCAGGTTAATTAACAAATAAGGGTTTAATTAATTGATTCCTGGTTTGTTTATACACTCCACAGTGTAGAAAGATATGCTTCTTACAACCGACAGCCTAAGAACATAAAGAGAGTCTATTCTTATAAAGTATGCCGGTCAGTCTGTCGTTTAGAACTTCAGATGGAAGTACATTTAATCTGGCTTTGGCAAACAGTCAGCAATAATTGGGTACTGACAGATTCGTAAGATACAAGGGTAATTGAAAATCACGCCCATATTGAATTCCAGACACAAACGGTTCGCAAGTTGCATGGATTGAGAGCAAAGATGCAATATCCCATAACCTCTGCCTCAAGGATTTAGGGCAATATCATAACCCAGATGCTGTAAAAAGGATGATGAAACTCCAATTGAGGAGACTTTTTGGGCCATAGTTTTCAACCATGAGCTGATAGACTTCTCCCTGGTTAAATGTAAAAGTAATCCCTTCCCCAGGCCAAATTCAGAAATCTTTAACCAGTATTTCAGAGCCGCCCACCATGCTTTGGTGGAAAGCAGAAAGTATGATTAGTAGGACTGTCATTAGTTTTTCCTAAGCATATGCCCCTCAGCACCTAGAAGATAAGAAGAGGAACACTTTGTAGTATGTAAAGGAGCAACTGGCTCACAGAATAACACAGAGCAAGCTTCATCTTTCGAGTCTATGGCCATGCTGTGGGAAATTGAATGATGAGGTCGAGTTACACTTTAAGGATCTTTCCCACACAGCCCTGAGATTAGGGGTAGCTTGAAGGGGAGCTGCAGGAGGATGGCTCAGATATCGAACAGCCAGTTGTTATCACAGCCTGGGATGAGGAGGAACCAGCTGTGAGCGCCAGTTTTCACTGCAGCATCTGCTGCTGCTCATTTCGACAGTATCAACACTTTTAAAAGTGGCTTTCCACATCACTGACAACAACACAGGGGACACAGAAAAGGGACAATTTCTTTTGCTAGCTGCAGACATTGTCTCCATTTCATGCCATCTGGATGTGCTGTGATTTGTTCCTCTTGCTATTTTTTCTTCTTCCTTTATTTGTCTTTTGTTTCGGTGGTTACTCATTCTGTTTATTTGCTGCTGGAGACAGAGCTCATCTCCACCTCTGTGGCATGGTTAGAATGCTGGGATTTACTGTTTCACATTTCAGCAAGGGGAGAAGAATTTATTAACAGACCCGTGGCTGGCAACGTGAGATCAACTTTGCAATTTACAAGGAGGGGATGTTCAACTCTTGCTTCTCCATTTTGAAAACTTCCGGCACAAAAAAGGCTGTGCCCTTATTATCTCTTGCCATGCTTAAGCAAGCCGAGTGAATTGTAGCAAGGTGCAATTCATACTTTTCAAGTTTTCAAGTGCTGTACTTAAGACTGGCCTTCCTACAAGGGGTCCAAGAAATATAAGGTTCTGTGAAGTTACATGAGTCAGGGTTACTTCTTGGCTGTGGTTGTGCTTAACCCGGCTTCCAAGCACCCTTTCAAAACAGCAGTAGAGACAGATGTTCTTTCCTCACTCAAGCATATATAGAGTCCACAAAATCCATTTAATGTGTTTGCCATCAGCATCCTGTTGCCATCATTTGAGCATCAAATGTGCTCATCCTGGGCAGAATTGTATTCTGATTTAAAGACCATTTGGGTTTCTTTATGGTCCTTGAATTCATTGTGAACCCAGCTTTCATCCTGTCACCTTGGCCTGCGCTTAATGGATTTCTGAGAGCCCCCCACCCTGTATGATTATTATTTTTAAGTAATGGGAGTTTCACAGTTTATGACATGATATAATATTCAAAGGAGGAGGGTTTTTTTTTAAAAAAAAATCCACTAGGTAGATCAGGCATAGGCAAACACGGCCCTCCAGATGTTTTGGGACTACAATTCCCATTATCCCTGACCACTGGTCCTGTTAGCTAGGGATGATGGGAGTTGTAGTCCCCAAACAGCTGGAGGGCCGAGTTTGCCTATGCCTGAGGTAGATTTTACACAGGTCACTTCCTCCTGTGCATCCCTCCCCTATTCTAATTTCATCCCAGAAGTCCTGCTGCGAATGTCTCATCCTTATCTATAGTGTGGCAATAAGATACAGAGCCTTTTGGGTTGTGATACCCAATATATGCAACTCTATACATAGAGAAGCCCACCTTACAGGTTCTCTCTTCAGCCATCAAAGAGCTTGATGAAACAAATCTTTACCAGAGGGCATGTAATCTTTCAGAGTCAATGAGAGATTGGATGGGATGTTTGTTGTTATTATTTAAATGATTTAGTTGCATGTTACCTGAAAAGTCCCTAAGTGACTTACATTTAAAAGCATAAACATAAATACATTATACCAAAATTTAAATTCATATAAAACATTAACATTTTTATACAACATACCAAAAGCAACACACACCCAGAACAGCCATGGGAAGCAAGGGCAGCACACTAACAATAGAACAGAATCACCTTTGTCAATCAAAGGGGATGAGGGCGCAGATTTGCCCCCCACATTGCAGGGACGCATCACATGGTGTGTCACATGACACGTCATGTGATGGGTCTTGCCCCCACCTAGCCTGCGAGCGCTCATGAACCAGGTGGGGAATGGGGGGCACAGATCTGAGCTCCGTGCTCGGCCTCCTCCTCCCCGTGTGACATTGGTGGGGAGGAGGAGGCAGAGCAGGGCCACAGGATTTGGGGGGAGCCCAGCCCCCTCCTTGGAAAATGGGGGGGGGGCGAAGACCCCTCAGCCCCCACCACTTGCTGTGCCTGAAAGGGAGAAATATAGGTCTCTCCCTGATGCTGAATGGATGTCTGTGAGGGTGTTGGGTGCACTTCACTGGGGAGGGCATTCCACAGATGAGGAGCAGCAACTGAAACGGCCCTCTCCCTTGTCATCACCGTCAGAACTTCCCTCAGAGGAGGGACCTGGAGAAGGGTCTCCAATGAAGTTCTAAGGGTCTGGGTAGGTGCAAATCAGGAGTTCCTGAGCTGCAAAGAGCTTTAAAGGTCAAAACCATCACTTTGAATTGGAATCATATGAGTAACCATGTGGAGGGGGGACATTACTCATCTTGTTTTTAAAACTACTGTTATTGTGAGCTGCTTCGAGCAATAGTCTAGAAGGCATTCCAGGGCAATCTAGGGCAAGGGTTGAGATTGTTGGTGACCTGTCACATACCAGAGCCAGCCCACTGCTAATCTCCAACTGCTCCTCCTAGGATAATATTGGTCTCCAAACTGGAGGGATGAAATAATAAATAATAGTTATGCTTTTATTTGCTGCCTTATTATTGATATATTTTTTTAACATAAAAAGGTTGTATACCACCTTGAAAAACAAATAGGTGAGATTTAATAAGCCACACTGGGGAGTGCCTTCTTGACTTTGCAATGATCATTAAATGATGCATTATTTCATATTTTAATGATATAAAGGCCAAGGCTAGCATGATTCATCTCTCATTGTGGTACAAGAGACAAACCCATTCGTTATCTATCAAGCACAGAGAAGTATGTTGACAACTGTCTGTTGTTGCTATTATTATTATTAATACTGATGCTATTACTATTGCCTTTCAGGGTGATATAATTACTGTCATCAGCCGGGTGGATGAGAACTGGGCAGAGGGCAAGTTAGGCGACAGAACTGGAATTTTCCCCATCTTGTTTGTGGAGGTAAGAACAATGTTCTGAAGCTACTCAGGGCAATAGCTATCAATGCCTGTACATGTACTACATGTTCTCGGAGATTATCTTTATGAGATCTAACAGACAATGGCTTTGCAGGGCCAGCACAGGGAGAAGAGAGGCTTCCAGTAAAAGCAAGCCAGGCTTCTTGAGGCAGTTCTGACACATCCATCCATTGGAAGAGGGAAGGGAATAAACAGGGGACAGGGCTGACGGAGGCTCAACTGACTGGAGAGTTAGGACTAGTCGGAGGGAGCAACCTTAAATAAATAAATAAAAAGCATCTGTCCTGTGCTCTCAAGGCAGCTGAGAGATGGTGGCAGTGAACTACGTGGACTATTTCCCAATTTTGTATAGAATTAGTAAGGAATGCTGCCACTTCTTTGAGTTCAGTCACATCTTTTCTCCAATAACACTACACATGTGCATATTGATAAATACTGGGGGGCGGGGAGGGTGGAAGGTAATAGAGAGACCAATACTGATGAGCCCAGGCATATGGTTGCATCAAGATTCTGTGTAGTGTGTGACCAATGCATACCAGCTGTTTACATATTGGGGGTCATAATATAGCAAATATTCGATCTTAATGAGATCAGTGGCATCAATATTATTTTCACGGGTTGGGCTGTGGAGTCCATACACACACCAGCCAAACAAACAAACAAGCAAACAAACACACAAACACACCAAATATTGGTGGAGTCATATGTAAAGATCTTTCCTTCCTTCATTCCTTCCTTCCTTCCTCCCCCCCTTCCTCCCCCTCCTCCTCCTTTTTGCAGTGACTTACCAATACCCACATATGCATCAGTAGCTGGGGTGGGGAAAGACGCAAAATACGAAGTGAAAGCTACAGCAAACTGTAAGTTCTGCAAACTGGAATTCAGAGGAGTGAACCCCTAGAACCAACTGAGAATTACACTACTGCATCTGATTAAGTGGGTCCTGTTGGGAAACTGCCAGGGAGATAGTGTCCATCATGAGCCCCCAAGCCGGAGTTCTGGACGTCCATCGGCCTCCCGTACTCACGCAGATCCAACAGTTAGGGGCACAAAGCCTTTGGAAATTCTTAGCCACATTCCTAGGCTGGTGCACCCTCTTTATCAGCAGAAACACAGCCAAAAGCTTGCATCACAGAAGAGCATAATTTACAGACTTTATTTAGCATTTAACAGAACAAAAGAAAACACGTCCATTCTGTCAGCGTGTCTGAGCCGACTGAGAAAACGAAAGGAAAAAAAACAGCAAGCATAAACATCCTGTGAATAGGACATGCGCAGACTCTGTTGCTTACAAAGCCTGCTCCCTTTAAGGTGGAACGGGAATATCCTAACATCCTCCCCCTTTCCGTGTAACCTGTTGTACCTGTGGTTCACCCAATTGCAACCTTTGTACATAAACCTTAAGTTGTTCTTTGTTAACAACCTTAGACAACAGATCAGCAGGAATTTCATTTCCTGCCATGTAGGACACCTGAATCAGTCCTTTCTGGATACACTCTCTTGCACGATGTAACTTAATCTGCAAGTACTTGGTTCTCTGCTTGCAACTCTCGGAGTTCAGCAAAGCCAAACACGATCTATTGTCTTGATACACTTGTACAGGACATTTCACAGACACCCTGATGTCCTTAAACAGTTGCATCAACCATTCACAATCCATGAGTGAAAATGACAGAGCATTGAGTTCTGCTTCACAGGAACTTAGGCTCACTGTTGTCTGCTTCTTGCACAACCAGTCAAACAGGCAGTGGTTGTACATGTAGCATACTCCAGAAGTGCTTGTACCATCCGTGGTGTCACTTCCAAAACTTGCATCAGCAAAGATTTCAAGACCTCCAGTCTTCTGACTGGTGAACCTCAGCCTGTAGTGCATAGTCCCTTTCAAATAGCGGGCTATGCGCTTCAGAGCTTTCCAATCCTGAACCGTAGGATTGTTAGCATGTCTGCTAAGCAGATTACAGCTTACAGCTATGTCAGGTCTTGAACATCTGGCAATGAAATTCAGCTTGCCTAGAATGCATCTGTACAGCGTTGTGTCTGAAAACGCTTCAGCAGTACTGTCTACCTGGTAACCTGTCACCATCGGTGTGTCTGCTGGGTTTGCATCAACCAAATTCAACCTGGTTAACACATCAGCAATTTTCTGTGTTTGGTGTACCAGAAAATTACCTGCTTGGTCTTTCTCCACCTGCAGAGAAAGATAGTTGGATACCTCACCAAGATCCTTCATGTCAAAGTGCTCCTTCAGCTGAGCTAGGGTGCTTTGATAAAAAGCCTGATTCTTCCAAAACATCAGAAGATCATCAACAAAACATAAACAATACAGTTTGTTTTGCCCCTCCTCCTTGACAAACACACATGGATCAGCTTTGCCCTGGTGAAAACCTAGAGAAAGCAATGTCTCAGTGAGTTTTGTGTTCCAACACCTGGCACTCTGCTTGAGACCATATAAGGATTTCCGCAGTTTACAGACCATTCCCTTCTGTATCTGCATCCCATCAGGTGGAAGCATGAACAACTCCTCAGTCAAAATCCCGTACAAAAAAGCTGTATTAATGTCGTGGTGGGAAACATGCAGTTTCTCCTCCGCAGCGACCTTGAGCATCAGTCGAATGCTCTCATATTTGACTGTGGGTGAGTAGGTCTCGTGGTAATCCTGTCCTGGTACCTGTGAAAAACCTCTGGCAACCAATCTGGCTTTGTGTCTGACTACCTTGCCATTCTGGTCTGTCTTGGCCTTGAAGACCCATTTGCTGCCAACCAGTCTCATTCCTGGGACTACCGGTACCAATTCCCAAGTTTGGTTCCTGTTCAAGGAATCAACTTCAGCCTTCATGGCATTAAGCCAAGGCTCAGCATCTTTAGAGGTCAACTCCTGAACCTCTTTGAAGCTTGAAGGTTCCCATACCTTCTCAGAGCTACTAAGAACAGCAGTTGCTGTCTTAGCAAACTCATCAGCATACCTCTTTGGAGGTCTGCCTTTGGTCGCCCTTTCAGACCTACGTACTAGACGCAAGTCTTCTGGACTCATCTCCTCTTTCTTAGGAGAAAAGTGACCAATGGTGAACAGTGGTTCTTCCAGTTCATTGTCAGACGCATCAGATGGTCTGACTGAGGCTTTTGCGCTCTGGTAGTCTGCTGTGTCGTCACTGTCACTGACATCAGCAGCAGCAGCGCCGCCCACTGAACTGGAATCCGAACTCTGATCATCATCATCATCATCATCATCATCATCATCCTCATCCTCATCAGCAGCAGCTTTCTCATCTTTAGCTGCTTGCTTGACATCACCTTCATCCTCCTCTGGGTAACTCTGGAAAATTCCCACATTTTCCCCCCACTTAGGATTGTATTCAACACTCCTTGTGAACTTGATGGACTTAGAGTCAGTCATCCATACCCTGTATGCACCTTTTTCGTACCCCATGAACAAACCATGTGCCCCACGCTTCCCAAGCTTGTTGGTTTGTTGTGTGCGTACCCACATGTCAGAACCAAAGATTCTCATGTGCTTGGTGTTGGGTTTCTTGCCAAACATCTTCTCATAGGGGGTACAACCAATGGGTGATGACAATCTGCGATTAACGGTGTAAACCAAATTCCCCAGAGCCTCCCCCCAAAACTTATCAGGGAGATTGGCATCATGCAACAAGGTCTTGATTCCTTGCAGCAATGTCTGATTTGCTCTCTCCGCAAGCCCATTCATCCATGGTGATCTGGACGTTGACATGTCATGCTGGATTCCCTTCTCAGTCAGGAAAGCTTCAAACTGCTGAGAAGTAAACTCCCCGCCCCGATCAATAAATAAACAAGAAATACGTTTACTGTGCACATTCTCCAACCAAGCACAGAATTCCTTAAACTTCGGAAACGCTTGTGATTTCTGTTCGAGCAAATACACATGAATGTACCTGGAAAAAGAATCAATCAGAATCATGAAGTACCTTGCTCCTCCTATAGAGGGCGCAAGTGGACCAACCAGGTCCGCATGCACTAGCTGGTAGGGTTTGGAAGCCTGCCTGCTAGACTCCTTGCCTTTTGGAGCAACCTTCACCTTGTTCTCTGCACAAGATACACATTTCATGTGAAATTTACAAGGTTTGATGTTCAAACCTTCAACCACCTCTGGCATCTTGGCCAGTGCCTTCCAAGAGAGGTGACAAAACCTTCGATGCGCATCATGAATGCAACCTGCATGAAGAACTTTGTTAGTTTGTGCAACACAACAAGAATCAGCTTTAGATACAACAGCAGTGTCATCATAAGTTATATGGAACAAACCATCCATAAACTTTGCATGCAAATAGTCCTCTTTGCCTTTACTGATGACACAGACGCTCCTCTTGAAGGAAATCTGAAAACCATGCCCAGTAAGCTGTGGGACACTCAACAAGTTGCTTGCAGCGCCTGGAACATATAGTACACCGCTGATGGTTGTGTGCAAACTTGCAAGTTTCACAGTCCCTTCTCCAGCAATTTGCAACGTCCTTCCATCAGCCAGGTGGATCTCACCTTCTTGAGGCTTGAAGGAGATAAAGAGATGCCTGTCTTTGGAAACGTGGCGGCTGGCACCTGAGTCCACAATAAACCTGCCTTTGGCTGTTGGAGCAGTCCTTACAGCAAGCAAACCCTTGTTTTGCACTGGTGTGGGCTTTTGCAGCTTGCCCCCCTGCTGCTCCTGGCCAGCAGACTTGTCTTTAGCCTTTGGTGAAGCTGTGCCAGCAAGCAACGCCTTGCTTTCCACTGGCGTGGGCTTTTGCAGCTTGCCTCCCTGCTTCTGGTCAGCAGACGTGCCTTTAGCCTTTGGTGAAGCTGTGCCAGCAAGCATTGCTTTGTTTTTCCCTGGCGCCGCGGGCTCTTCACCCTCCCTCTGCTCCTGGCCATCTGTAGACATCTGTTTACCTTTGCCTTTCCGGCCTCTGCAAAGGCGATGACCTTGGTTCCCATGAGAAACAGAGCTCTCAGCTGCCGACTCCTTGGCTCCCCCTGGAGGCTGGAATGCTGCCTGGGATGACGTGACGGTCAGCTCCCCCTGCAGCTTGCAACCGGTGCCCTCAGCATCCCTGCACTCAATCGCATTCAGGGAAACAGCTAGGACCTCCGATGCAGTCAAACTCTGGGCTGGGATTATTGGTTTGTGAGCTTTCAACAAAGCAGTCCACATTGCACGTGCAGTGGTGTTGCCAGCCAGCATCTTAATTTCCTCAAGAGATACGGATAGGACTATTATGTCAATCGCTCTCGAATCAGCTGATCTCCATTTCTCTGTCAGAGGAACTGGGGGGGTTTCAGAAACAACATGCCACACCCCAAACTGACGCAGTAAACTCTCACACCATTTTGCCCAGGGTTCATAATTCTGCCCATCCAACTTAGGGCACTGAGCATCTCCATCAGCTTGGAAAAATTCCATTCCAGCTTTTTACATGAGCCGTGAGCCCTATGCCTTGAAAGACTCCTTATCTTGGCAGCCCATTAATCACGAAGCCTTTCTGGCTCGGCTCCCAGGCCAATTAATCTGCCTTGCCGGAGATCAAAGAAAAGCGTCCCTTCTTTCTTTCGCTTTTCCCACAACATACCTCAAACGCAGTCTGTTGCAGCTTTACTCTCCTGTAGGTGCCGTGAATCTGGGCCCGAAACCTTGTTGTTGGGAAACTGCCAGGGAGATAGTGTCCATCATGAGCCCCCAAGCCGGAGTTCTGGACGTCCATCAGCCTCCCGTACTCACGCAGATCCAACAGTTAGGGGCACAAAGCCTTTGGAAATTCTTAGCCACATTCCTAGGCTGGTGCACCCTCTTTATCAGCAGAAACACAGCCAAAAGCTTGCATCACAGAAGAGCATAATTTACAGACTTTATTTAGCGTTTAACAGAACAAAAGAAAACACGTCCATTCTGTCAGCGTGTCTGAGCCGACTGAGAAAACGAAAGGAAAAAAAACAGCAAGCATAAACATCCTGTGAATAGGACATGCGCAGACTCTGTTGCTTACAAAGCCTGCTCCCTTTAAGGTGGAACGGGAATATCCTAACAGGTCCTAGTCTATGAACGCTTATGGCACAATAGGTATTGAAAGTGCCACAAGACTCTGCATCATTTCACCGCAAAGACAGTAACAAATACCACTGTGTTTTCTAACAGTATCATCTTCCTACCCCATCCCTACACACACACACCTGCCAGTTTTGTTTTACATTATGCCCAAAGAAGCTTTCTGCGTGGGGTTGATGGGAGTTGTAGTCCAAACACATGGAGGGCACGAGGCTGGAGACCACCAAAGAAGAAGAAGAAGAAGAAGAAGAAGAAGAAGAAGAAGAAGAAGAAGAAGAAGAAGAAGAAGAAGAAGAAGAAGAAGAAAGAAAGAAATGGGAATGTCCACTTATGCTAGCAGGGAAGGAGATACTCTATATCAGGGGTAGGCAACCTAAGGGCCGGGGGCCGGAGGCGGCCCAACTGCCTTCTCAATCCGGCCCATGGACGATCCAGGAATCAGCATGTTTTTACTTGAGTAGAATGTGTGCTTTTATTTAAAATGCATCTCTGGGTTATTTGTGGGGCATAGGAATTTGTTCATTTTTTTCTTCAAAATATAGTCCGGCCCACCACATGGTCTGAGGGATGGTGGACCGGCCCACAGCTGAAAAAGGTTGCTGACCTCTGCTCTATATTCTCTTGGTATTGGCATTGTGTTCATCATTTAAAACTTTAATAAAATGTTGTTGTTTTCTTAATGTGGACAAAACAAACCTAGGGTTGGAAAACTGAAAAACTGAGAGAAACCAAAATTGACAGAGCTAACCAACCATAATCCATAAGGAACATTTACCTACCTTTTTAGCATAGACTGCATACAAAGTTCTTGCCTGAAGTGTTCCAGCTCTGCCACATGCCAAACAGGAAACTTCCTATGTAAACACACTCCAGAATGTCAAATAAGACTGCAGAATGAAATGCATTCCTGCCACAGGATAGTTGGTAGATAATATTAGATCTCAAGACTACAAGTCTGTGTCAAATGCCAACTGGATGAATATCTCAGTGCTTATCGTTATAATGGTACACAGCAGGCAGCTAAGCGATTTGGATGTAAAGATTAACTACTATGATAGAAATAGAGGGCTGTTTTCAAATGAGAGCTGAGTCTAGCTGTTGTCAAGGGCAACTGGTCCCATGTAATAGCTGTTTTCTTCAGCTTGGGGTGCACAGTCCCATTTACATCCCAAAAACCCACCCCTGTTCGTTCATTTATTTAATTTATTTTCCTCCCAAAGGAGTCCAGGGTAGCAAAAATAATGTGATCAAAAAAGAACTTTAAAACAATTCCAGTGAAATATCGCGACTTAAATGGATTGCTGGTAGAGGAAGTGGGTGCTGAAAAGACAACACAGATTGTATTTTAAGGGGAGGAAATTCCAAGAGGCAGGTGCCACAACACTAAAGACCCAATTCCAATATTGTGTGGATTGGACCTATTCATAATATGGTATTCACCTGCAGAGCATAGTGATTGACTAGGTATATATGGGGTGAGATGGCCTTTCAGGTATCCAGATACCTGTTGAAGCCTAATAACTGCTTCTCAGTGTTATTTTTACCTAAGCCATAGAAATCAGGCCCAACCCTAGACTAAGCTGAGACTGAGTTCATTTGTATATGCATTAGTTCTGTGGGGAAATGCCCACAGCCTGGCTTTTCAGGGATTTTGGCAAGATATTGTGAATGCTCAGCCCTGTGTCCAGAGTTCACTGCATCCTGCAAAGTATTTGAAAAAATAGATTGGAGTAGAACATGGCACATCACAATCACAATGCAATCACAATCGCAGAGCATTTCCAAGTCCACTTTGCGAGGTCAAACCCTACACACACACATGCCCTTCACATGTCATTAGCATGTAGACAAAGACTCCAAAGCAAGCATTTCCTGGAGTTGTTGGCTTTGAATTCTTGGGCTCCTACAACAGCAAAATCTCATCTCCCTATTTTCCCCCTTCTTGTAGCCAAATACGACAGCACGGCATCTTCTTCAGACAAGCAAAAGTCACCAGTCCTCCCAGCTGAAATATGGTTCACCTTTGCGAAAATCCTTGCCCAGAACAAAGGGCACAGAGTCACCCACTTTCTCCGAATCGAGAAGGAAAAGTGTGAAGCAGTTCTCTATCACAACAGCCTTAAATACGCTCAACAGGATGGTCCATTCACCCATGGGGCGGCAGACTCTAGACATCAGCTCTCCTGTGCTCATCAGCTCCAGCAACCCCTCAGTGACGACCCAGAACCATGAGAAAATAGAATTCCCATACAGCACACCTGTTCAGGTAAATCCACATTCATTCCTGTTTAGTGTTGCTTATAAGGAAGACGCTGGAAGCACTAAGAAAACAATATGCATACGATTAAACACTGTACTCTTCAGAGAGGACTCTTGGTCTTTGGGAGTTCCTCTTCCACACCATTTCGTTTATTCATCTTTGGGAGTGCTCATTGTGTTGTGGGTCACTATGCCCCCACTGCCCTCATTTGATCTCTTCATGTCGGTTGAGGGTGGATAGCAGATTTCCCACCCCCATGAGTGAGCACTTCCAAAGACAACGTGGGGGAGGAAAAGTGATAGAGGAAGATAGAAGATAGGTGTTGCACATACATTGCCTGTCTTCTGGATTGCCACCTCCACTGAGTTTTCTGGTTTTACTTTATGTGGCTTGTAAGTATATCTGGAATTTGGAAGCCAGCTAGGATTGAGAAGGAGGTGGGGCCCAGGAGAAGGTGATAGACTGGCTGGCTGGGCAGGAAGGCTTGCTTGGTCCGGTCTAGACCAGTGGCCACCAGTTCACACCTCCTGTGTGAAGGGATATGTGCATGGGCTTAATCGGGCGCAGAGCTCCATGTTGAATTGGGCAACTGGATTTAATTTTCAGGGACAAAGCTGAACTAAAGTTTGAGTACCGCCCAGCTGTAAGAGCTGTTCAACAATGACATAAACTTGTTACGTATCCTGTCTTGGAAGCTTTTAAACAAAAAGCTGGATAGAGTTCATGATCTCAAGGACTTATTGTATTAGATAGCACTAGACAATCCATTTGGGTCTCTTCCAGCTCTGTGAGTCTTTCGCGGAAATGAAGGTGTATTTAGATGACCTGTTTATTGAGCATTCAGCCTGAGATGTTTGCAGGGAGATTAGAAAATGTTTGCTATTTAATGAGCATTTATTCTGATTTGTTTGCATGGAGGTTAGATGATGTTTCATCGAAGCAAGCATTTTTCCATACTTCCCAATCCATTTTCCCATCAATTTCCTTATTGTGAAATGTTCAATATTTGGAGGAAGTTGGTTTGTTACAAAATACCGCCCAACCAGCTATTATTGTGCAGTGTGAATTTGCTGGTAGTATATGATTGAATCCCACCTGAAAATAGTGACTGTCTGTAAGCCTCCTAAGTTGCACTGGAATCAAGGGGACTTACTATCAAGCAATAGGATATATTTTGCTGTGTGCTGAAAGTCCCTTAACTCCTGTAGAACCAGCTTATCCTGCTACATACCTTCATATACCTCAGCATAAAGGTTAGCTGACTAAGAGCAGGGCAACACAAGAACTACTCATTCTTCTAGATCAGTGCTGATTTTAAATTCTTAAAACCACTAGAGCAAGAATAATAAAGATTAAAGACTCAATTTAAGACATGCATGTGTCAGACAAAGCGGGGGGGGGGAGAGATAAATCACTAGCATTAACAATGCCCACAAGACAATGTACCATCCAACAAGTAAGACACTTTCCCCCCTCTCTCTCATTGAAATTGAAAGTTCTGCCTTATGAGTCACTCAAGCCGCCAATGATTCATAAAGGAGGAGCTGAAATAATACTCTTCATTCATTTGTGCTCTTATTTGTTATTTGACAAGACTGGAAAAATGAGGATGGAGAGAGCGAGAGTGTGAAGATTATGTTTGGAAATGAGATAGTCCATTATGGTGTGAAATAGCTTTAGTAGGACCACTGCACTAAACCAAGCTGAAGAGTTCAGACTTAACACCCTAAAAGGCTGAGGAGGAATTTCTGGTTCTGAGGTATTTAATGTGCACCTCGATTTCTTGATACTGCTTACAAAAAGAAAATGTGAAAAGAGAGTAATTGCCGTATTTTTCACTCTACAAGACGCACATTTTCCCTCCTAAAAAGCAAGGGGAAATGTGTATGCATCTTAGGGAGCGAATGCAGGCTGCACAGCTATCACTGAAGCCAGAACAGCAAGAGGGATTGCTGCTTTCACTGTGCAGCGATCTCTCTTGATGTTCTGGCTTCAGCAAAAGCAACGCAAATCCTCTTCAACAACATTTGATTCAGAATATTGTTTTTCTTGTTTTCCTCCTCTAAAAGCTAGGTGAGTCTTATGGTCGTGTGCGTCTTATAGAGCGAAAAATACGATATTTCATTAATCAGTCATTGGTGTTGAGTTTCTTCCACCTGTTTAAAAACTGATAACTTGGTTTTAAAAAATAATAATAATAATAATAATCCAGAACAAAACACAATATGCTGATGGAAGTTCTCCCGCATAAAACCCCCCCGGCATATAATACATATGTGCCTCAGCTTCTCCAAATAGGATGAATGTTATAATCCTTAATTTGAAATTTCCCCTTTCAGCACAGATAAAGCCTATCAAAGTCTTTAGCCACATACATGCATTTTCCTTGCTGCTTTGGAAAACAATAAGTAATGTTATTGTGAAATAGGACTTTGGGTGTGTCCCGTAATGCTTTCAACAGTTCTCTTTAGGCCTCTTTAGACGTTGAGCCTGACGACACGAGGACAGGCCAGCTAAAATTAATCCTCTGAAATGGATAGTCCTGGGACCAGGGAACCCTGGTTTCAACCCAGAGATTCCTCCGCCCCGTTGCCTCTAAAACTGCTGCTGAATGAGGGGAAGGGGCAACTAGGCCTTCTTCTGCCTTCATTGTCCTGTCAACTATGACATGTTACCAGTGAGGCATCCCTCTCATTACCACAGGGGGGAAAGGAATGACAGGACCATGGGTAGAATAGACAGCAGAAGCTTCAGCTCCCAATTCTCTCAATTCAGCAGCCGTTTTAAATGTAAAGGGTTGTTTTTTTATTCCATGTTGCAACCTGGCAACTGTTCCTGGAAGCCAAAGATACAATGACTAAAAATGACTGTTTTCCTTGAAAACAACCCATATAAGTGGATGCCTTTCGTTCACTAGAATGATGCCAGTGACAAGGCTCCAAAGTCTGGGGAAATTCACATCCTATCTTTTTCCGCCCAGAAAAAGCCCAGGTGTCATCAGTGAACAAAGGATTAAGTATAACGCAACTGGCTCCCCAAGAGACACGTGGATTGCAACGATCCAAAATCTAGTTTGCAATTTATTAATCTGTCTGAGAACAAATTGTATGCATTGCTCATAGACATAATGCCAGTGATCAGATTCCGGGGTGGGGCATAAGGAGCCCTAAATGAAATCCATAAGCCAACTCCCAACTAGTCCCCTACGCCTTTTGATTTAGCCAAATCACCCATCCAAAGCCTCAGAGCCGTAACTGGGGGGGGGGGGGGCTAGCCAGTACTTTTGCCCCAGGTGAAGCCTCCAGGGGGGTCCACTGAGGCTCCTAGCCTGTCAGCCATTTTACTGTTTGGGCTACAGGTGGAGCAGCTCTCCCTGCTCTGTTGCTATTCACACTGTTCTCAAGAGCCTTTAAGATATTTGACTGCTACCTAAGGTGAGTTCACTGCCTCTGGGTGGACTGCCGCCCTCTCGTAAGCCATGTCGCAGCCTCATCTCCCACACAGCTTCTGATTCCCTAGTCGGTTGTGGGTGAAGGTCCCCCAGTTTTCTGCAGACTCGCTCCAATCCACTCCTCCAGCCGCCACACAGCTGGCTGGTGCTACAATTTGCCAAGTGCCTTGGCCCTAACCCTACACAATCACACTCCTTTCCCATCTGTGTGGCTGGGCAGGAGTAATAAATCCTCGTTTATGTCCTGTTACCATTTTTAATGTCTTAAAAATATAAAATAGCCCTGCTGCGTCAGTCCTATCTAATCCAGCATCCTAGTCTCTGAATGACTAGCCAGATGCTAATGGCTACAAGCAGGACCTGAATGCGGCAGCAGAGGAAAATTGCTTCCAATGGTTGTGGGAGAACATAGCCATTGTGGCTAGTAGCCATCAATAACCTGCCATGAATTTGTCTAATCCTTTTATAGCTCAGTCAGTAGAGCATAAGACTCTTAATCTCAGGGTCGTGAGTTCTAGCCCTATGTTGGGTGAAAAATTCCTGCATTGAAGGGGGTTGGACTAGTTGACGTTGATGGAAAGATCAGACCTCCTTAACTGGGTGAAGTCTTATGCTGCAATTATAAGCATTTTTATTCAGAAGTAAGTCCCACTGAGTTCAATGTGACTTACATTCTGATATCTGCCGGATCATTCTCAGTTTCCATTCTTATTATTATATTTATATCTTAGCACCGAGGAGAGCCTTTCCTGTGGGAAGGGCTTGACATGCGGAGCGCGGAGCTGTGGGGAGAAGTGGGGGGGGGGGCTGCCTTTCCTTAGCAATATGAAGATGGGGGGGACGGGACACACAGCTACACATGAAACTGCCTGATTCTGTGTCAGGCCACTTGGTCTCTCCAACTCAACCATGCTACAAAAAATGTGCTCTGGAGTAAAAGGCTCAGAGGGACTTGGCAAGTTGGCATGCTCTTTACTGCTTTTCTATGGGAGGGGGGTGGATGGTTGGCTTGGTACATATTACCATGCCTGCCTGCCTAAAAGGAAAGGGGCTGAAAGAAAATGCAAGGGATCAAATAAAAAAAAAGGATTAGAAAGTACAACTTTGTATTCAGATAATATATTGCCTACTTTTTGTGCCCTTCAAAAACAATTGTGTTCAGGTGTGTGCGCATGTGGATGTGGATGCAAACATTGAGGGGGGGGGGAGAGGCGAACTGAGTATTTGTGAAAGAAAGCCTAGTTTCGCCTCTGCATAGCCTTCTAAAACAGTGGTTTCTGTTAGGGGCTAGTACAAATGATAAGCAAGCCAGGACCCCTTTGCTCCCTCTCTCTGTAATTTGAACACCCTGCAATACTTTTGCCTAGGTAGGCAAGCATGCTGGTCACTGAAAAACAGTAGCTATCAGCTTTCAGTCACATCAGTGCTCTTCTAAAGCTGAAGTAATGACATTAGATTAGAACAGGCTGCAATGAACTATTTTGCCACTCATTAATCCAGGATGGAGATTCACAACTGAGCTGTACATATAATGAAAAAGGGATGGGGAAAGAGCTGCTAAAAAGATAACACAGAGGAAAAAGCCAGCTTGTTGATGGCATATGCGAGATGATGATGCATTTCACAAGACTCTAATTATATAGCAAGAGACACATACTTCCCTGAGCTTTACTCAAGCTTTGGCTAACCATATTTATTAATTTGCATGCCTTAACTTAATTACAAATATTTGCTCCTTACTGTCATTTTAGAATAAAGCAGAAGGATGGTAAAAGAGGAAGATGTTTGTTTTATTGCAGTTGCTTCTTGACTTGCAGATGGAAAATGAAATTATAACAATGCTGGCTTTTTGTCCAGGGGAGGGGGAGAGAGAGAATATATATAGTGGCACTGTGCCAAGGGTCAGGCTGCTGCAGTTTATAGCAGATCAACTTGAGTAGTGCTCCTAAAGGGAACAAAATGAATGAATGCAGGTTTGGCTCTTTCCCAGTTGGAAACTATTGCACTTCAAAGTCCTTGTTGTTTCCTTCCATGCCAAGCTCTCCTTGCTCACTCTCCAGCAGCCACTGTGAGTTATCCAAGGGAGGAGACTGGCAGCAGCAGCCATAGAGAGGCAACCAGATGCTGCCTTGCCACCAGTGCTAAATTTACGTATAAGCTAAACAAGCTATAGCTTAGGGCCCCATTCTCTTGGGGGGACCCCAAAAAATTAAAGAAAAAACCCCCCTGGATGTACATTTCCAAAATATAAGCTAAAAAACAAATAAAATAAAACCTACATACAGCAACAGTGTTTTGTGATGTGTAGGCTACTATGATGTAAGTACAGTGGTACCTCTAGATACGAACGGGATCCGTTCCGGAGCCCCATTCATATCTAGAGGTAAATGTAACTAGCAACGGCATGTCTGTGCATGCACGCATCGCTTTTCGCCGTTTCTGCGCATGCGTGTGATGTCATTTTGAGCGCATGCGCAAGCGGCGAAACCCGGAAGTAACGTGCTCCATTACTTCCAGGTTGCCAAGGAGCACAACTCGAATGCGCTCAACTCGAAGCATATTTAACCTGAGGTATGACTGTAATGGGCCCTGCTTGCTTGCCTGCTCCCTAAAATATCACTAGTTTGCTTATTTCTATATATAGGGTACTTACATTCTGCACATGCAAATGGCTTTAGATATCTATTAGGTCCATAAAGTACCATATAGCATATATTCAACACATAAAACAATGACAATTTGTTGTTGACAAAGGACAGCTGAACATATAAAGGGCCCCATTACCTTCAGTAGCTTAGGGCCTCATCAAACCTAAATCTGACCCTGCTTGCCACTGCTGCTTGGGACCAGCGCCAGCTCATTCTCCTCCCTGAGCTTGGCAGCGGCAGCACTGGCAGGGGAAATAGGGACATTCCAAAATCAAACCAGAAGCCGGGGTGGCTTCTGGAAAATTAGGACACATGGAGGGTATGAAACTAGTAAAACGTATAGGAGTTCTGCTGGGGATTGAATGGAGGGGCTGGAGGGAGACAGTCACTTTTTTGGCAGAATGAGCTATGAAATTCACCCAGGAGATGCTTCTAAATGCCTGCTCAGAATCCTAACTACTTCAGAAATTAATAAGGAAGCTGAGTTCCTGAAGGCACCCAGGAGGTGTTTGGCCTTCAATGCATTCCTGAGCTTTGGGTGTGGACCTGGTAAATTGCTTTTTGTGCTCTGGTGAGTTGTGAGGCTCTCAGTTTCCCCAGCATCGTAGCTCAAGACTGACCACGTTGAGGCCAGCTTAATGGAATGAGTCCTTTTGGCTCTCTTGAGAGGTTAGTTTTTCCTTTATAATAATACAATCCTTTATTTTTAAATGCAAATGTTTTCTTTTAAAAAGCAGGGAGGTATGATTACACAGTTTTCTGCACTGATAGAAAAAATGGAACAAGGAACTGATACGATTATTTCAACTGAAAAGAGAATACAGTGGTACCTCGGGTTAAGTACTTAATTCGTTCCGGAGGTCTGTTCTTAACCTGAAACTGTTCTTAACCTGAAGCACCACTTTAGCTAATGGGGCCTCCCGCTGTGGCCACGCCGCCAGAGCACGATTTCTTTTCTCATCCTGAAGCAAAGTTCTTAACCCGAGGTACTATTTCTGGGTTAGCGGAGTCTGTAACCTGAAGCGTCTGTAACCTGAAGTGTATGTAACCCGAGGTACCACTGTACATTTCTTTGTCTAGTCCCTGAAGCTTAAGGCTGGTCAGAATTTGTCTTGACTGTTGACTTATGTTACTTTCCGGAGGAAATTCTGTGCTTGGGAACATTTAGGCTGTAATCCTGTGTACACTTATCCAGGAGTCTGTCCCACTGAATTCAATGACATTTTCTTCTGAGTAGACGGGAATAGGATTGTATGGCATGCTGAATTCAAAATGCTGTCACTGGTTCATAGAGAACAGGCTCCACTGCAAAGAGCTCATGTGTGTTTCATGTGTATTTGATTTATCATCTTATGGTAGATTTTACTTTATTTGGATCTGTGCAAAAAAGGGGTTAACTCATTTCCACAGTACGCCATGGGTTAAGTCTCATCCAGGAGATTATATTAAATATAAATATAAATGAAATGAACTCAAACATTGGCTATATAATGATATTTCTTATCTATCATAATCACTGTTACTAGGAATCAAAAAATTTAAAAAAGAAAGATAAAGGAATGCTGTTGTATTGTGAAATCATGTTATTAAATACAGAAATACCACATTGGCAAGGGAGATGGACTCTGTACATGCCCGTTTCCTATACAGTGGTGCCCCGCAAGACGAATGCCTCGCAAGACGGAAAACTCGCTAGACGAAAGAGTTTTCCGTTTTGGAGGTGCTTCGCAAAACGAATTTCCTATGGGCTTGCTTCGCAAGACGACAATGTCTTGCGAGTTCCTGCTGGCCCCCCCCCCCTTTTTCTAAGCCGCTAAGCCGCTTATCAGCTGATCCGATCAGCAGATAAGCCGCTAAAAGCCGTTAATAGCGCTAATAGCGCTAATCCGCTAATCCTTCAATGGGCTTGCTTCGCAAGACGAAAAAACCGCTAGACGAAGAGAATCACAGAACGGATTCTTTTCGTCTTGCGAGGCACCACTGTATTACAGAATATCATAGTTCCTAATTAAAAATTTTGCACTATACCTTGTGAAGTTCTTTACTACTCTTAGGCCATTTTGAACCCCTTTTGGATCCTCAGGTCTATAGTGGATCCGAATGAAAAGTTGGTTTTGCAGGAGTAAGAAGACACAGAACTAGAATGATCGGGGAGGGGGAAGAGGGTAGAAGAGGTGTAGCTTATCATGCAAAATTCCCTCTTCTATACTACCATTTAAAGCATGATGCAGCACCCTTGTCTCCTGGCCACCTTAAATTATAGTTACTTGCCAGCTATCAAATTGGTGCCACATAGTCTAGCTTCTGCACTAGTCCTCAGCCTGTTTACTTAGAAGTAGGGAAACCAATGGAACTTCCTTTCAAATAAATATATGTAGGACTGGAATGGGGAACATAATCGAGCATAAATTCCACACAGAGGGGGTTTGACAATAGCATACTTAGCTGTACTTACCCTGTTGAAATGTCACCGCTAAATTCCAGCTTTCATTCAAAACAGAAGCTTCACTTGCATGATTGCATGCATGAATAAGGGTCTAGAATGAAAATGAAAAAGGGTGGAGAGGGGACCTTCAGCATGCATATTAAATTTCATTATTACAATCCAAAACTCATACTTTTCAAGAGGAAGGGGAGTTAACTCATAATTTCTTAATCTTTGGCCTTGGCAGTCCTTTTGTTTAATTAACACCAGATGCGACTCCATTATTTCTGCCTTTGGCTCAACAATCCCAAGGGTGGCCTCTTGCAAACAACCATTTGTTTTCTGATTGGAATTCTCCATGCAGTTCGGCCAGCTGTCACATCTTTCCCCCCAGCTGTGGCGAGCAAAGGAGGCAGATGAATATGCTGTGAAACTGTCGCCTGACACCCAGTTGCAAACTACAAACTGTCTCAGAGGGACTTTCAACTGTTCTCCCATCTCGTTGGCAAGGGCCAATTAGCCCTTTATAACAAAGTCACCTGCCTATAACCAAGACCTTCCACTGTAATTTGCCCCAAACTGCTTTCTTTGTCACATTATCGCTGGGAAAGCTCTGATAATACTGGTCCAACCCCTGATGTATGGGATACCTGCCTGCTGCTCACATGCCAATAAGGTTGCAGCTCCATTCGAAAACTTGCACACTCAGTTCAACAGGACACTTTCACTGAAATGCTCTTAGGATGAACTTCCATGAGCTGGGCATGCTCAATTCTCTGTGTGTTTACTTAGAAGTGAAATCTACTAAATTCGGCAGGGCTTGATCCCCAGGTAAATTGCCCAAGAATGCAGCCTTAAAGGGTTTTTTTGCACCTCTTTGAAATGCAAATAAGCAACCTACATTGGCCAGATGTTCATTTGCATTACAAATGCCTCTCTTCCTCTCTCTCTCTCTATTCTGTATGAACAGTAATCACATATTCACATAAATGGTACAGGAGAAATTAAACCTCTGTGTGTGAAAGCCACCTCAACTTGTTTGTGGCATGAGTGCTTGGAGGCAAGAAGCAACTGCATCAGATGTATCATGAAGTGTGTTCTTGTCTACAAAGTTTCATGTAGGATTATGTTAGTTAACCTGCAGTCCTAATGGGACTGACTTCTGAGTCACCAGGCATAGGATTTCCCTGTTAGACTTGAGATGCCACCAGACTTTCTCTTCTCTGCTGCAACAGACCAAGGACCACTTTGAGACATAAGTATGACAAGTACAAAACACACAGAGATGAGGATTATAAAGACATACATGTATCAGTTATTGAGCGTTTTTCTTTAGATCAGCATTCCTGTGTGTGCTACATATGGAGTAAGCTCCACTGAACTCTGGAGGACTTTCTCCTGAGCTAAAATACTAAGTATTTTGACACACAATCCGCATAAACGGGAGTCCAGGCTTTCCCCAGTTATATATTTATCCATGTGTTGTTTTTTTAAAAGTATCTAATTAATATACATGCTTTTTTATAGCTGATGAGATACATTTGCATTTCCTGCTCTTGTACCTGAGTGTAACACATCCAAGATGCTAAGTATTTACACTCTTCTGCAATACGCAAACAAACCTTTAATAAAAACTGAGGATGTAGGACGCACCCTTTAATTATAACGAAAGGTGGTAGGATGCAATGAGATATAAATGGGCTAAAAAAACAGTTGCGCTCATGGTATCTTCTTTTGAGTTTTCTGCTCATTCTCTAGAGGGCTGCCGAAAAGTCCTACGTTTTTCTGTGGATAAATAAAGCAGAAAATAAGCTCAGAACAAAAGGTGTGGGTGACAGTGTTACAGTCATCCTGCACGCTGTGTAATAATATCCTGAGTAACCTGTGGGGGGGATATGTCCAAAACAACTATACTCTCTCTGTGGGACTGGAAGTAAGGAGGGAGGAAAAAATCCTCTCTCAAGATAGGTGAGGCTGTCATTTAAAGCCCTAGAAGTCAACATGTACTCTCTGCCGCAGGGTGCCACTCCTCAAAAGATGAAGCTTTGCTCCTATAAATGATAGAAACTGCCCGAGTCAGCAACGCCCACAAGTCTTTGGCTTTGTCTGTCTCTCTCTGTGGCAGCTGCTCACCTCTGCACTGAAACCAATTGCTTTTGAAAATACTGTAGTGTGGGTTTTTCTTTTCCCTTCCCTCTTTTGCAGCACTGTTTCATTGTTCTGTACACGAGGAAGAGGAGAAGAGACCAAATTAATTTGGCTTACTGAAAGAAACAAAAGGGTTGGCTTGAGTTAATTTGGGTTTGCATCCAGGGGAAAGACATAAAAGTCAAATAGGGATAAGCGTAAGAAATGATTGTAGTTATTATTGATTGACAGTTATTATTTGCCAACAGGAGGGATATACTGTTATTATTGGACTGCACTGGGACTTAGCTTAAAACATGCCTTCCATTAGGGTCCTTTGCACCCCTGGCAAGGAGCAGCATCAGCACACACACATACCTGAAAAAACATCACTTTACCACAACAGCCGCATTAGAAATTTCTACATTTGATGTGACCCAAGTACTTGAAGCACCTAGAATCAGGGTGAGGCGAAGCACAGCATTTCTGTTGCTGTGCAAGAAGGATGGGAAGCTTCTCACACATGATGTTGATGTTGCCAGGATAGCGGTGGCACATTGCCACACACATATACATCATACACCCCTTGGTCTGATAGGTGTTTTAATTTTGCATCCCCCACCCAGGCCTGCACCCCCAGTAGGGTTTGGTTTCGCCAACCCCTAGGTATGCCTCTGTATTTCACAGACAAAAATGGGGGCATCCCTGAGCATGAATGGGTGGGGCTGTGAGTGGTGCCTAGGAGTCCAACAGCATGACCTGAAAGACAGTGGTGGGACCAATACAAGTCAAACTCAAATGCACCACATGAAGGAAGCCTCTTGTATGGTCTGTGGATAATAATAATAATAATAATAATAATAATAATAATAATAATATATTATTATTTATACCCCGCCCATCTGGCTGCGTTTCCCCAGCCACTCTGGGCGGCTTCCAACAGAACACTAAAATACAATAACCTATTAAACATTAAAAGCTTCCCTAAACAGGTCCGCCTTCAGATGTCTTCTAAAAGTCTGGTAGTTGTTTTTCTCTTTGATATCTGATGGGAGGGCATTCCACAGGGCGGGTGCCACTACCGAGAAGGCCCTCTGCCTGGTTTCCTGTAACTTGGTTTCTCGCAGTGAGGGAACCGCCAGAAGGCACTCAGCACTGAACCTCAGTGTCCAGGCAGAACGATGGGGGTGGAGACGCTCCTTCAGGTATACTGGACCAAGGCCGTTTAGGGCTTTAAAGGTCAGCCCCAAGACTTTGAATTGTGCTCGGAAACATACTGGGAGCCAGTGTAGGTCTTTCAAGACCGGTGTTATATGGTCTCAGCAGCCGCTCCCAGTCATCAGTCTAGCTGCTGCATTCTGGATTAGTTGTAGTTTCCAGGTCACCTAACACAATAAATGCTTTTCTGTTGACACAGAGGAAACAGGAACTGAAATTCCAAGAATAAGTTGCTTCCTGAATATTGGCAAATAAGTATTTCCCTGGAACATACCTCTGTGGCTATCCTGGCTGAGTTAGGACAGTTGTTGGAGAGTACCCCCCCCCAAAAAAAAGCCTCTAAATTATCATACTTTGTGGTTAGTGTTTATTAATGCTCAGTGCCTAAGGTAGCTCCACTTATTGTTTTCAGGTGGTAACCGCCAACAGAAATGGAGTCAAAATGGCGCCACTGTGAAACAAGGGGTAGGCATTAGCATACTCAGGGTAACTCCTAGGTTTGCGGAATATTTATAAAAACTAAAGAGGCAAAAGGCCTCTCCAACCCTCACTCCTGCAAAAAACTACAACAGTCCAATGAGGAATGCTGAATATCAGTAGGAAATAGAAAACAGGGGGGAACAGCTTTGTGCTTGAGCTCTTTACAGCTTATAGAACCTTGGAAGAGGTCATGGCTAACCATCTGAAATAGGAGTGCTTCTGTTAGGAGGTGAGGGGCACTGCAATTTGCTTGTCCCAGGTTCCACTTGTTAATTCTACAGCTGATTTTTCCCTTATAAATGATCCTCACTGTCACTCTGAAGAACTAAGGAGGAAGAACAGAAGCTGAGATACTTCCCCCCAAATGTTCTGACTCTTCTCATCACTGGCCATTGTATTTTTTTATTTCATTTTTAACCTTAATATTTTTTGGTGTTTCGTTTCTATGTAAAGAAAACAAACATTTTGCTGTCGGACCATTCAAATAAAGGAATGTTCATCCCTTTTATTTTTAAGTGATGGACACCACAAAGCTTATCTGCTCTTCTTCAATAGTGTCCTGCCATTTTATGTAAAGGCTTGCTATTGGAGAGAACAGAAAGCAGAAATCCAACTGCATGTGTGGCTGAAACATTCTGCATAATGCTCTAATAATTCAAACCCCACTGAAGCCACTGTAGCAATTGCAGGATGGTTACAAGAAGTCCCTTCAATTATCTTGGATGCAAAATGTAGTGCAGGTTGGCTAATCTTGCCTTGCTCCAAGTTCAAGAGCAATGCAAGGGGAGATTCACAGTTTCCCTATTTTGTTACTGCCAGTAGAGAAAGTGGTAGGATTTGTGATTGAACAATAAGCACTTCCTTCAAATGCCAGTGAGGAATAAATGCACCAGCCTGATAATTAAGCCACATATTTTTGAAGCGATGAGAGGCAAAGGTCCAAACTTCCAACTACCTTGGCATTAGAAAGGGAGGCAGAGAAGAGAGAATGTGTGCAATATATTAACTCTGGCTCCGTGGATAAATTCCACTATAATTGCTTTTTCTCCCCTTTTCTTTTTTTGCTGATCTGAAATTCTTAAGTATTTTCCATTACTGGCGATCTCTCTTCACTCCCTTTTCTGAAAGCAATTCAGAAAAGTGTGTCTCCTGAATTTCTCCCTACTGCAGCAATAGGCAGTGCTGGTAGGATGTAAACCTCCGATCAGAGCAAAGGGCCAGATTGGGAAATTAGTAAATTTGTGGGCACAGGAAAGGAATTAGGGTGGAGGAAGAGTGCATTGGGAGGAACAAGGAGGAGACAACACACAACAGTATCAACATTTATGAAACATGCCTGCCTTAAGCATTGTAATCTTTAATCCTGGGAGTGTGTCCACAAGTGTCTCTGAGGATAATATATTTATTATGATCCACTGTGTCAGGTACTTGTAGAAGTCGTTCTTCCGACATTACAGTTCCTGTCCTGAAAACTAAACTTTTTATCAGGATTCCAATAATCTCCATGAGTCACTTCCATATAACCTACTCCTTGAACATTCATCTTGATTTCTTGGCACAAAGTTTGTGGGGAGGTTAGATGTTGTTGGCTATTTATTGATATCCCCAAATGTGGGGTTCTTGAATGTTTCTCCATCTGTTTTCCCCTTCACTCTATCACATGCTGTCCCCTGAATACACATTCATTCATTCATTCATTCTTTCATTCATTCAATCAATCATTCACAATGCTCACAAAGGCTCATACAGACCCTATTCATGCATGCCATTCACATACCACTCTCTGGCTACTCATGCAACAGCCACAAGCAAACAGGCTACCTACTCATTGACCAACCCTTGGACAGTTTCTGCCTCCTCCCTCCCCTGCTGAACCTCTCCTACCAACAGCACTGTCACCTCATTTGATCCTAGACCTTGTGTACTAAGGACAAAAATTCACATAACAAAGCCTTGGCTTCTTTAAAATTAAAAATGGTTAAACCCCTGAAAAGCAGCTGTAGGGGATTTTGAGCTGAAAAATAGCGGTTTGGAGATAAGAATAAGCACTCCCTGTCCTCTGCCACTCCTCAAAATTGCAGCTTCCACAGACTGCTTTTCAGTAAAGAAAGTTGGGGCTTTGTTACAGGCGGTTGTGTGCAACATGTAATTTAGTCCTGAGCCTATAGTAAGGAGGATTAATTTAAGGCAGCTAAAGCCAAAGAACATACACCCAACAGTGATGGATATTTCACTTTTATGTTGAGTCTATGTCGTTTGGATGGTAAAATGGCAAAATCACATTTTGGGGCAGATCTGTAGCACTCTCGTGTGAAAGAGGACATGGCTGCAGTGGGAGGCACCCAGACTTTCAGCTGAAGAGAGCCTGATAAGCAGTTGGCTGCAAGCTCTCTTACATTCAACTGGGTGAGCTACAAAAGATCCTTCTTCCCTGCACCATACATGCTTACTAAATGTGTGAAGAGACCTTGTGTTCTTTAATTTGCTACTTAATTAGTCTACAACCCTGCAAAGATTGTTCAAAGCAGGCTTTGGGCAAGAAGACACATAGAAAATAATGCATTAGATTGGATCAAAATGTGTTATGTACAATCCTTATGGAAAATATCATGTTCCAGTGGAATCTCCCCCCATCACCACCCACCTCCATAACAACACTGTACTGGGCAGTAAGGGCTGCACTGGACATGTGCTTAATATAAAGGTAGGTCCAGTCGTGGCTGACTCTGAGGTTGCAGCGCTCATCTCGCTTTATTGGCCGAGGGAGCCGGCATACATCTTCCGGGTGATGTGGCCAGCTTAATATACAGCATGACTAGTATGCAGCATGTGCTTAATATACAGCAGAGTTAAAAGGTAAAGGGATCCCTGACCATTAGGTCCAGTCCCCTGACCATTAGGTCCAGTCGTGACCAATTCTGGGGTTGCGGCGCTCATCTCGCTTTATTGGCCAAGGGAGCCGGCGTACAGCTTCCGGGTCATGTGGCCAGCATGACTAAGCTGCTTCTGGCGAACCAGAGCAGTGCATGGAAACGCCGTTTACCTTCCCGCCGGAGCGGTACCTATTTATCTACTTGCACTTTGATGTGCTTTCGAACTGCTAGGTTGGCAGGAGCAGGGACCGAGCAACGGGAGCTCACCCCGTCGCAGGGATTCGACCCTCCGACCTTCTGATCGGCAAGCCCTAGGCTCTGTGGTTTAACCCACAGCGCCACCCGCATCCCTCCACAACAGAAGTAGGGGAGGCCAATTCTCACTAGGCCTGCTGTCTTGTTTGCGTGAAAGAATGTATACTTGTTTATTTCTACAACTCAGCTATTGCATACTCTGGTACACAAACTGTTCACTTGCTGTACATTATTTGTGAGTAACTGTATGAGTGTACAGTTCAACTATGTGTGTGCACAGGTACACAGAATATATACTCATGGAATGTAACATCTGAACACCACTGTGAGAGTGGCAAGGGAGAAAGGGGAGGAGCCTTATCTCTCCAGTCCCCAATAACAACCAGAATGGATATTTCACATTAACACACACACACACACACACACACACACACACACGCCTTGCGTGAAAAGTCCCTGTTGATCCAATTGGGACTTTTCCCCTATGACTCCTCTTTCTAGTGGGACGGACCTCCACTCCAATTACAGTGGCAGAAATGAAGAGATAAGCTTCTGCTTTCTAAGGGCTGCCATTGCAGTAAAAATTGCATTGGTTAAAGCATGGGTAGGCAAGCTAAGGCCCAGGGGCTGGATCCAGCCCAATCGCCTTCTAAATCCAGCCTGCGGACAGTCCGGGAATCAGCATGTTTTTACATGAGTAGAATGTGTCCTTTTATTTAAAATGCATCTCTGGGTTATTTGTGGGGTGTAGGAATTCATTCTTTTTTTTTCTCCAAAAGTTGGTCCGGCCCCCCACAAAGTCTGAGGGACAGTGGACCAGCCCCCTGCTGAAAACGTTTGCTGACCCCTGGGTTAAAGAAAAACAAGATACATAGCTGTCTTCTATGTTTTCAGCACATGGTGGCGAAGGAGTTTCTCCTCATTACAGTGGTAGCTTGGGTTACAGACGCTTCAGGTTACAGACTCCACTAACCCAGAAATAGTACCTCAGGTTAAGAACTTTGCTTCAGGATGAGAACAGAAATCGCATGGCGGTGGCACGGCAGCAGCGGGAGGCCCCATTAGCTAAAGTGGTCCTTCAGGTTAAGAACAGTTTCAGGTTAAGAACAGACCTCAGGAACGAATTAAGTAGGTAACCAGAGGTACCACTGTACATGGGAATGGTACCAGAGTACCACATTAACCAGGTTCTGGCTGCAGAAAGCTGGTGTGCATTTTAATAGCCAACTACATTTCTTGTGTACTAAATTACATCACTCTTTAGTCAGAATTCATTGTAACAGGCAGTCTTTTTACTGAGTGGGTGTTGTTTTGCTTTGCCATTTATACAGCTTAAGCTTTCCTAAAGCTTAAGTTCACAAAACAAACAGCAGCAGTTCATGAGGTGAGTAATTGCTGAGGCCCTCTAGTTATCTGCTAAATGTTTGTGGTAGCCCTGATGGTTCTATACGACCTGCATTTCCAACCGGCATTTTCTAGGAAATTTTTATTTGATTTAGCTTCTTCTCAGAGACCCACGCCTGCCTGTGTCTTCTCTGATAAGTTAACTGTGCTGTTCAGTGACCATTCGTCTCTCAAGGCAGGCAAGCAACATCAGTTATCTGCTAAAAGCTAATAAAAAAAAATACAGGCTGGTTTTGCAGACAGCTCTAACACTGGGATAAATACAGATAAGAAAATGAGTGACATGAACTCTTGGGCTGATTACCCTTCTCTGCTGGTTCCATGCAAATAAAAAGTGGATTAGAGGCTTGACTACAGGGGGTATTTCCATCTCTTCCTCTTTTTCTCAAGAGACATAAGAGAAAAGGGGGCTCCATTGTGAATATCCCTGTGAGGAATCGGTAGTTTAGTGGCTTCAGCAGAGACAGGCAAGTGCATACACCAGCACTGCCTTCACCCATGAGATGGGCAGTGGAATTCAAGGTGGGATCTCCAAGCTCACGATTCTCAATTACGACTTCTGCAATGTCATAAGGGTAACTTACAGTGACTTGGAGTACCATGTCCAGTTCTGGGTGCCACAATTTAAGGAGGATATCATCAAGCTAGAACATGTGCAGAGGAGGGTGACCTAAATGATCAAGGGCCTAGAAACCAAGCCTTATGAGGAGCAGTTGAGAGAGTTGAGTATGTTCAGCCTGGATAGGAGACTGAGAAGAGATGATATGATATGATAGCCATCTTCAAATATCTGAAGGGCTGTTGCATGGAAGATGGAACATGCTTGTTTTCTCCTGCTCTGCAGAGTGGGACTCAAACCAATGGCTTCAAGTTACAAGAAAGGAGATTCCAGCTAAACATCAGAAAGAACTTTCTGACAGCAAGAGCTGTTCAACAGTGGAATGGACTCCCTCAGATGATGGTGGACACACTCCTTCCTTGGAGGTTTTTAAGCAGAGTTTGGGTGGCCATCTGCCATGCATCAGAGGCTATAGACTCTCTCCAGCATAAGAGTTTGGTGCTTTGGTACTGTGCTTGCCATCAGTCTTGATCAGGGATAGGCATTTGAACTACTCACAATAGGCACAGGAAGTGGCCCAATTCCTGTGTTGGTATTATAAAGAACAACCAGTAAGGCACTTGAAGAAAATGACTGAGAATAACCTGTGGCAATGATAACCTGGTCTCACTCTAAAATGCTGAGTCATTTTCTTCACCAGTGAAAACCATTCTGTATTTCCAGCACTCAGGCAGAAACCCATCTTGATAATCCAACATAAAACAGTCTCTGCTTATTTGCCATCACTGTCTAAGCTCTTTCCATGCTTATTTCACAATGGATGGTCTTCACTAGGAAGCTACTGAGGAATGTGGGATGAGAAAGGGCTGCCTTAGCAGATATGCAGCTGAATAAGCACTAAAGGCCTGAAGAATTCAATATAATGGATGTGTGGGAATTTTGCTGCCTTAACCCTTGTCAATTACAAAACGCTTTACAGAACAGGAAAATGCTCAACTCCTCTAAGTATTTTAGGTTTGCTTGCTCAATCCTACAGTGCTTCTTAAGGCATTAGAACACTGCAATTGACATAAGGGTGGGATGGGAATGTGAAAATCCATTAGGAAAGGAGATGGGGAGGGCAACCAAAGTTGCTTTTCTACACCCTCGGTTGCAATAACCTTTTACTGGAGAAAAATCATCTGTTAATGCACTCTTTAATTTCAAGATAGAAGGGAGAAAGAAAGAAAAGAGGAAAAACAAGGCATCTACCTCAAGTGGAAAAGGCATTTATGTTGGCTGAGAACATATAGCCTGCAATATAAATGAACTTTTCTTGGAGATTCCTGCTGAAATTTAATGAACATTTTTCTTTGTTCACTCCTCCAAACAATCATGTTCCTTGCTCTCATCGCTCCATATATCCCAAAGGCTTATAATTCATTATTTATTTATTTATTTTTAAAAAAAATAATCCTAAATGGTGTTGGGAAATTCCTGGTTTGCAGATCAACATCATAATGATTTTGAACCCAGCCCATGTTTTCTGGATGATAGCATCAGGACTCCCGGTCATGGCAGCAGTCAGATGGAGAGAAGGGATGCAGTCCAGTTTTCATCGTGTTTTGTTTTGTAAAGTCACTTTCTCAATCATGATATATTTTTCACTGGCCTCAGCATTTGAGCAACATCCTTAAACCTAATCATGGAAGAGCCAAACAGGGCAATGCAAATGCTTCATTTTTCTCTTTCCTAGCATAGAAGCAAAGGCAGTAGCTAATGAAATATAGGCAGTAAGCTGCTTGGGCAAGGGCCTATCTTTCTTGGGCTTATGTTACTCTGAAGAGTGCAATGAACACTGGTAGTGTTATATAAATAAAAACTATAATTTCATATAAGGAACAACTAGTAGGAGCAGTAGAACCTGAAGAAATACACTGAAGTACCCATACAGGGGGGAGGAAACCCACTATCTATCTTAATGCAAAGAAATCACTTGGACAAAACTACTTTCTGAAGTGTATCCTTATTGTATTTGTAAGAAGTGAGTTGTTGTTGTTGTTGAAACATAAAGAAAGCATCCTTATTGGTAAGAACTACATCTTGGAGACACGGTTTGAAGAGTAAAATTCCATTAGTTTGGGAACTGAAGGACTATATCAGCACACACAGCTCTCTGATTTTTAGCTAAAACCCCTCTTTTAGCAAGTGGTCTCTCATTTCATTTTCAGCCCAAATGCTGCTCAGGGCCAAACTCTATGGTACACATGACAATGTGTAGGAATACATGAATATAATTTTCACTCTTTTGCAGCTTTTACAAATAGCAGCCAGGGCATCAACTAAAGACTGGGACTATGGCATGGGGGGCGGGTTTAGTCTCCTTCACTGTTTTCCCAATAAATACACACACACACACACACACACACACACACACACACAAGTTGCTTGTGGGCATATGTGGCACAATCTTGTGCTTAATTGTGGCTTCTCCAGTGGATGCATATACATTGATCAGCATAGGTGACAGACTGGAACCTTGAGGGAAGCCACATTTCAAGTCTCTCAGGGATGACCGCATAATCCTCATCATCCCAGACATGAGAAAACAAGCCAACCAGTCGAACGTGTTCGTTGCTCCATCAGTGACTAAAAATTTAAAAGCCCCATTAAGACATTTGACCGCAGAGACAGCAGAGTGAATCAGGATTATTCCATTTAACAGGATGCACTGCTTTGCCTTGAGGCCTGTGGCTTGTGGGTTCTTGATGTTCAGGCACACTTCCTTTGAAGGGAGAATATAATAAAGGTGCTCATTTGGATTCTTTTATTCTTGTTTACAGGTCAGCACTTCCTATTACTCGGCCCCTGGGCCCCTGGGGCAGCCGACAGCCATTGTCACCCTGCCTCATTTACAGCAACACCTGCCGGTGAATATGTACGTAAAACTCAGTCCTTATTCATTAGGTGGGTAGGGCCTTTGGCTAGGGCCGGAGATGTTGTTGCCTAGCAACCATGCCACATGCTGCCAGTCCCCCACCCCCACCCGCCCACAGGAGTAAATGAATACAGAAAAGAGGATGAAGAAGAAGCCCTTGTGGGGTTACTGTCCCACAAGCACCAGCTAAAATTGAGACAACTCTTTTTACAGAGATACTTCATTCAACTTAATCTGAAATTTAAACTGGCTTCTGAGAACCCCACATGGGCATACAAAACACTTAGCATGGGCCAGAAGATCGGTTTAAAATTCAGCTCCCAGAATTATGAGACCCATTAGTAAATGTGATCGCTTTTGAGTTGCAGAACTTGAAGAATCATAGAACTCTGGGGTTGGAAAGGGACCACGAGGGTCATCTAGTCCAACCCCCTGCAATGCAGGAAATTTTTGCACGACATGGGGCTTGAACACACGACCCTGAGATTCAGAGTCTCATGCTCTACTGAATATCCATGACATATCTGGGGTGAGGGTGAGTTTTGGGTGGTTAGCTACTGAAATGTCATGTGACAGGAAGGAGGTACCCAGGCAACAGACCTGAGGACCAAAAAACAGGGGCTGAATCATTAGGTGTAACCTCCCTGCTGCAGCCTTCCCAGTATGTGCCATTTGGGGCTGATGGAAGTTGAAGTCCAGAACATCTGGAGGATTCCAGGTGTGCGAAGGCTGTCCTACTGCTAAAGGTTTTGAAAGGAATTCTGTTCTTGCCAACTAATTACATAGCTGTTTTATACTCAGCTACCTATCTTTCCTTTGATCACATCCAAGCCATACATTAAAAGCACACATTTCCCCCCGAAGAATCCTGGGATCTGTAGTTTACCCATGACAGAGTGAGACTTCCTAGCACTCTTGACCAACTAGAATTCTCAGGATTTCTTGAGGGAAGTTGTGTGTCTTAAATGTGTGGTGTGGGCATGACTTTTGTGTTGTTCACCACACCTCTTGTTTGGGCTGGTATTCGTCTCTTCCTCCACTCATGCATCTCAGTGCATTTCTGAACCCTGACCTTATTGCTTTGGTACGGAGCACATTAACCCAGCCCATTTGGGAGTGCCCTGCCCTGTACATTTTTTACCCATCCATTCAGCATTCTTGATGAGTTGCCTTCCCTCAGTCTTATTCAGGAGCTATTGGGACATTCTTGCATTGTGTAGCAGAAGCGTTGTTTGAAGAGGGCTCAGGCACGGTGCTTTTGGTTTGGCAGAAGTCACAGCCACAGATCCCAGCGTGGTTTTGGAGCAGGTAGTTGTGTCATAGCCTCGTCGCATTGCATAAATGGAACTGCCTCTTCCGAGTACGTAGCGTCACTCTTTAATTCCTTCTGTTTCACCAGGTGCGTTGCTCTGCACTCCTACACAGCTCACAGTCCAGACGAACTAGAGTTGCAAAAAGGAGAAGGTATCCGTGTTTTGGGAAAGTACCATGAAGGCTGGCTAAAAGGAATGTCGCTGGTTACAGGAAAGGTTGGAATCTTCCCCAGCAATTACGTCGCTCCACTTTTCAGGTTTGGCTTATGTGTTTTATATATGAACAATGGGGGTAGAGGGAGATATGTGAGTACAGTGGTACCTCGGGTTACAGGCGCTTCAGGTTACAGACTCCGCTAACCCAGAAATAGTACCTCAGGTTAAGAACTTTGTTGCAGGATGAGAACAGAAATCGTGCTCCGGCGGCACAGAGGCACCGGGGGGGGGGCATTAGCTAAAGTGGTACCTCAGCTTAAGAACAGTTGCAGGTTAAGAACAGACCTCCCGAACGAATTAAGTTCTTAACCCGAGGTACCACTGTAACACCAAAAAAAGTGTCAAATTGAATTTTATTTGGCTCAGCATGACTGGATAATGACAGGAATGGGGCTGTAGGTCTGCCCACACGCATTTTAGAAACTCTAAAGTACAAATAATCTAAACAAAATTCTAAATTTATTATAACAATTAGTTAATCGACCTAGCACAAAACAGCTTTGTAGTGGCTCAGCAATGAATCAAAGCTATGGCTAATTTTGTTTCTTGTAAGATAACACAGCTAAAGCCCAGAGAACAGAATGAGATGTTCATCCAAGAGTTGGTATGAATCGTCAGTGACACTTTATGGCACAATACGCCTTATTTCATCTGTTTTGCAAGTAATCATATGAACTGCATGGGAGTTTTACCTATGTCTGAAAGATGAAATCATGGTTATTCCTAGCATTACTGTTATTGCCAGCATCCACTGAATCTGTAAGAGCTGCCATATTGGCTATACAAACTGACCCACAGCACAGATTTCTTCCTTTACATTTGAAGTTGACTTTTTTACAATGCAGCGTATTCATTGGTCCATCCAGGCAGGGGCACCAACTATAGGGGGCTCTGGGTGCCACCAGAAGTCAGGTTCTAAGGCTGGGGGGCACACGTGGCATCATGACATCACACGCACTGGGCTCCCATAACCCAGGGCCCAAGTCGGCTCCCCTGCATCCAGAGGATATTTCAGATGAGTCATCAGGAAGCTAAAAATATATACCACTGTGTTTATACTAATGAGAACTCACTTTTATATTCAATATGAAAGAATTCTCCAACAGTTAGCACGGAAGGAAGCCAAATAGGAAAATGGTTAAAGCCATAAAATCAACCACCAAGTAATGAGGAATGGGATGAGCAGCTCCCAGTCACTGTGCCTCTTTCTAGAACATCTCCTGGAGGCCATGGTCGCTTCATGAAACTGACCAACCACTTCATGAAACTGAGGGGGTTTTTTATATTAAAAAAAAATGGGCTAACAAAACTTTTTAGCTCAGTCAACTAATGTAACGAAACGTGGCACCACACTGCGGGGGCCAGCACTTACCGCAGGGCCTGCAGCGTGCCCGAGCCACGGGAGTGACGTGGTGGCTTGGGCACCTGCAGGCTCGGCGCTGCCTAAACCGGCAGCGTGGGCCTTGCGTCTGCCCACTGCCTCTCCCTCAGTGGCCCTGCAGCTGTGGGGGAGGTAGCAGAGAGGCTCCACACAGTGCGCCCCACCCCCATGAGCAGCCTGCCCCACCCCTGGCTGCAGGATGTGCGCGACGCACCGGGCACCTGAATGGCTAGCTACGCTGCTGCCAACCAGAGGTTCAGGTTAGACAAAAGCAAGGATGTTTCACATGCCATGTGTCAACGAACAGTAATGCACATAAGCTTTAAAATAGTGTTGGATAAAAAAATGTGGAAGATGAAAGTCATATCCCTATAGCTGTAGTCCCTTTCCAGTCTGTCCTTCAGATACTGGTCCATAGAGGCTCCCAGAAGAAAAAATGAGAGGAAGGGGCAAGTGAAGATAATAATAAATAGAGGGGAAAGAGGAAAGAGTCAGAAACTGTGAAAAAGCAAAGGATGAATTAAGAAGCAGCTTGTTTGTGTCCTCCTGCATCCTCCTTACCAGCAACAAGATACACAGCTATTAATCATGATACCTATCCAAACAGAGCCTCCATGTTCTGAGGAAGTTTATATTTGGATAGTGAAGTTACCTTTGAAGTTCATTGCCATTACTGCTTAATTACCACTGACGGAAGCACTCGTCTTCTTGTCACCAGAAACAAATTAGCAAAACATTTATCTAAACAATGTTGATTGAGTCAGATAGAATAAGAAATGATGATAGAGATGCCATGACTTAGACCAGCCTTCTCCAACTTGCTGCCCACCAGACGTTTAGGACTACCAATGGCTGTGGCTGATAGGGGTTGGAGTACCAAACTTCCGGAGGGCACCAGGCTGAGTTAGACTATAGAAATGCCGGCCGTAAGAAATAACATTGTTGCTTAAAGAGGGCAGACAATTCCGTGATGTAATTATTTAGGAATGGCTCCTCTTCAGCAGGTTGGACTCCTGACAAATTAATTGTGGATTGTTCTAGCTTCCAGCAGCACCTATTACAAATAGACACTGATAGATAGATGACAGTGCAGGCAGAATATGTGCAAAGATGAACAACTCCCCAGATCGACTAACTCCATTTTCATATGTAATCATAACAAACCAGCATGGCTCTCTCTCACGCACACCAAACTGTTATGGTAGGAGTCAACTAAGTTTTACTCAGAGGAGATCCAATGAAATGAGTGAATATGACTCAGCCAGATCATTATGCTCAATAGGCCTACACTGAGTACCTCCCTTACTCTGAAGTGAGAGAGCAGAAGAGGTGAATGCCATCGTAAAAGGGAGTTGTTGAAGTTACTCCAAGGAAGTAGATGACATGTAGAAATCTGGTCAAATGCAGGCTGGGAATCAAGTTAGAAAAGTGCAAATTTAATGAAGAATATTGATGTGTGTGTGTGTTTTAAAAAACTATTCGGGGGGGGGGGTTATATACTGAGTTAAAATCCACAGTGGACTTTAGTCTGCTCCTGCTGTGGTTCACCTTACAAGTCTCATCCAGTCTTTGAAAGATTTCCTCTTCATAATAAAGGCAGTTCTGTCTGAAATCACTAGAAACTGCTAAATGCAGTACAATTTCCTACCTGTTTGAGGGTCAGTCAAGTAAGACGAGGGGAGTTGTCATTTCATTATTTTTTGGTTGTTTTATTATGGAGTTCTTCATTGTTTAAATGTTATTTGTTGGACTTGTTTTTATAGAGCCTGTAATTTTTGTATAATGTTTTCATTATCCTGTATATTATTAGTAGTAGTATTTTATGTCATTATTGCCCTGCTCCAAGACTGAAACATAAAAAGCAGGTGACAAAACAAAGCAAAACATTTATTTTTTCCATGCATATTTAAAAAACAGTAATTTCTATTGCTACAAGTCAGGTTTTGTTGTTCAGGTTTTCAAGAGCCTAGTTAGGAGAATGCAGGAATCTTTGGGTATGTTCCCCACTCCATGCCTCTCATCCCCCTAGAAACTGATGTTTACCTGTAGCCTGTAAGACATATTCTGCAACTGATCTTCCCAGCACCTTAGCTGAAGTTTGGAATCCCTTCTCTCTTTGTGGACTTACAGTGGTGACATAGGTTACTTGTATCTTTATGGTGAATAGACTCTTCAGAGCAAGCCTGTCAGTTATCTTGTCAGTTAGAGGAGGTTCAGTTCAGTTGTTTGAGGTTGCACCTATATGGGTGTTTTGCTTGTTAATGAAATACCTGTTCCGAATAATTACAGTGGTACCTCGGGTTACATACCATTCAGGTTACATACGCTTCAGGTTACAGACTCCGCTAACCCAGAAATAGTGCTTCAGGTTAAGAACTTTGCTTCAGGATGAGAACAGAAATCGTGCTCTGGTGGCGCGGCGGCAGCAGGAGGCCCCATTAGCTAAAGTGGTGCTTCAGGTTAAGAACAGTTTCAGGTTAAGAACGGACCTCCAGAACAAATTAAGTACTTAACCCAAGGTACCACTGTACATTGAATCTGGAACTTCATACTGCTGCTGCTGCTACTACTACTACTACTACTAATAATAATAATAATAATAATAATGAAGCCACAGTTCTACAATGCAATAGGGAATGCAATGTGAAAAGAACGGTATTCTCCAGGACAGAAGCACTAGGTGGAAAGGGTGCTTGGTAGTTACAAGACAAGGAGGTCACCATGGTAGAGGTCTGCGTGCAAGGAGGGAGGGTTGCACAAAAGGAGAGGCAAGGAGACATGGGGCTGAAGGTGAAAACAGGGATGCAAAGTGGAGGTGCAGAATAGAAGCGGCTTCGGAAATGGGGTTGGGAAGATGAAAAGGGAGCTTTATCGCTGCATGAGATGGGAAGGGAATGCTCTAGGGGGTTAATGTAGGGGAACAGCAGGAAGGGTGGGTGAGAAGTGCAAGTAAACATAAATGCAGGGTTTCACAATGGTGAAAAACCTATGATAGGGCTGCCATACATCCAGAATTCCCAGGACATAGCCTGGATTCGTCTTTCCAAAATGGCGTCTAGGCAGAATTTTCAAATTTGGTTAAAATGTCTGGGAGGGGGTGGGAATCTTAACAGCTTTTGTGTCTGGATTTTCACTTTTTGAAATATGGCAAACCTACATAAGGAGATCTGTAGCTTCACAGAACAAAAGAAAACAAAAGCTCTATGGACTTACTTGGGGCCTTGTCATATTTTGTGCCTGACAAAATGGGCAATAGAAACAAAGGAAAGGAAAGGAAGGACAAGCCGAGTCATTTGGCCAGTGCATCTCAGGCCATAATCCTATATTCACTTGCCTAGGAGTAAATCCCTTTGAACTCAGTGCAAATTACGGCTGAATAGACATGTGTAGGATTGCACTGTCAACCACGATGCTGAATACAGAGTTAGTTCAGATGGGTCTCAACTCTTTCCACATCTTGCTTTAAGTTCAAGAAAACTATTTGTCTTTCTTAGGCACAGTGTAGCTTAAGTTGATTGTGATCATCTCAACCGCAAACGTAAAAACTGAGCAACCCAATATGAAGTACAGGAAAACTGAATGAAAAATGCCAAGTTTTAGTCTTTTGTCAGAGATATGGAATGCCTTAGTAGAAACCTAACTATCCATGTTATTGCTTTTACTGAGGACACGCTTTTACTCATTTCTTCCCCTGCTTATATTTCACCACATGAAATTGCTCTGTTTAAATTGGAGACACCACAGCTACTTTGGGCCTAGAATTATCCCTTCTGCTATCCACTAAACTCCTTCACATTGAAATGAGCCGGTGAGTATTCTTCATCTCTCTGGCTCATTTCTCCAGGATATGGCCTCTGAAAACACCATGGCCCTGCTTCACTGATAAAACCAAACAAACAATCAAAAGCAGAGCCCAGAGACTTCGGAAGCAGCTTCATAAAGTGCCTCCATCATGAACACCAATTTAAAGGCCTGCTATTGTGTGTCTTCCTTTGGAAATCACCTCATAATAAATGGATGCCTGGGTTATTTTGATGAATCGCTGCCCCATTATTAAATCATAAATCATTTTTTTCCAGAGCACAGAACAACGACGGGAAGGTAACAAAGGAGTGACAGAAGTTGCTGCCTTTCCCCCAGCCAGCCCCTCTCTCAGAAGAGTTGGCACAAACACTTCTCCATGGCTCAGTTTCTCCTGAGCAAATTAGGAGCTCTGAGGAAGCTTATTTAAGCAGCCTGCTCAAGGTGGAAGATTGATGGCCTTCTCAGCAATTTAACAGATTTAGGTGAAAGTGCTATGTGGCCTCGTCAGGGAAAGCAGATGCAGAAAGAAATAATCAGAAGTGACAGCAACACACTTTGGGGAAGGGGGGGGGCATTGCTTGGGAAATGGAACCACAAGTTGCAAAGAGCACAAAGACTCCCTCAGATATTTCCTTCAGGATCGCTGCCCTCCTTGGCGCTCCATCAATCGGTCCATCTAAATTTAACTCAGGCAGTTAAGGAGAATTGGGATAGCACAGCCCGTCATTTTTGCCTATTAAGCAGCACAGGTTGTTGTTGTTTTTCACCACCGTAAACTGTGAACAGCAAAACAGAAAAGCAGCAGTTTATAAAATGAAGCAAGATTATTTCACCATGGCTAATTTGATCTTTATGGGACGCAGGTGGCGCTGTGGGTAAAACCTCAGTGCCTAGGACTTGCCGATCGCATGGTCGGCGGTTCGAATCCCCGCAGCGGGGTGCGCTCCCGTCGTTCGGTCCCAGCGCCTGCCAACCTAGCAGTTCGAAAGCACCTCCGGGTGCAAGTAGATAAATAGGGACCGCTAAACGGTGTTCCGTGTGCTGCGCTGGCTCGCCAGATGCAGCTTGTCACGCTGGCCACGTGACCCGGAAGTGTCTGCGGACAGCACTGGCTCCCGGCCTATAGAGTGAGATGAGCGCACAACCCTAGAGTCTGGCAAGACTAGCCCGTACAGGCAGGGGTACCTTTACCTTTACCTTAATTTGATCTTTAGTGGTGCGCTGGTCTCTTCCCTGAGAAAAAGATTAGAGTAGCTTGAATCCACCAAGAGGTCACATTTTATATCTGCTTCCCTGCTGTCTTAAATTTTGATAGACAAAATAAATCCTGCAGCTGCTCTCCTGCTCACCCCTCTATGCAAACTAGGAAAGATGAAATTAACTCTTGATACGTTTGCACATACTTATTACCTTCACTGCTTTCTCCCAACTACTCATTTTTTTTACTTCAAAGTTATTTACTTTGCTCTCTGAAACATTAGTGCACAAAAATGTCCATTATTTGGTCACCCCGCCACCCACCCATTTTTTTTACTGTTGGCTAAATACCTGCCAACATCAGAAACAGCAATGGGGGAGACTGTCACCTCCACCTGTTGTGCCACCATCGCCCCATACCTGCAATCCAGTAACCTTTTTTTTTTTTTTACATGTACAATTATGAAAAAGGACACTGTACACAACCACAGATTGTAAACATTTGTGCACATTACAGCCGTCTCAAGGGCAAAAAACATTTGGGTGTGGGCTCCTCCAAACGACCTGTTCATTGAGCGTTCATCCTTGCACAAAGCTTTTATGGAGGTTAGGGCATGTCTGGTCTTTATTGAGCATTTGTTCTGATTTGTTTTGGGGAGGCTATACGACAGTGAGCATTCATCCTGATTTGCTTGTGTCTTCCCGTTAATCATTTGTTCGTTCCACACTTTTCAGTGCATTTCCCCATCACTTTCCTAACCACTAAAAGTCAATTTTTTTAAGGACTTTGCACTAGGGCAACAAAGCACATTAATCTGCTCCAACTGCCATAACTTAAATTTTCAGAGTGTGTGTTTGAATCCCTCTCTCAAAATACTAACAGGCTAGAGGCAACCTCAGGCAGTATGTTATCAGCTAACAATGAAAGATCACCCTTTTCCGAGGATTTATTCTTAGCACTAGCATGCAAGCACCAGGAGGTTTCTTGTACACATTCAAATTTTCTCACACCACAGAAACATTTGTGCTGCAGATTTGAACCAGAGTAATAAGTAATTGTGAGGTATAGTCTTTAACATGCTGAAATGTAATGCAAATGCCCATTAGTTATGTGCCATATTGCATGGTCTATGTCATTAAAAGATGGTGTGGTGGTGATTATTATTTTGCTGTTGTTGTTTTGTCGGAACATAGCCTCTGTCATTAATATAATTACTGTGAAATTCCTGCTTGGGGGACGGGGAGAATTCTGGAGAAAGATTAAAGTGGAAGGATATTTCAGAATGTACAAATGCTTACTGATCGGATTTCCCACTTTGCCCTTCTTTTTCTAACTAGGTAACAAAACTCCTGGATTTGATTTGTGCAGCTGCATTTGCTCCCTAATTATCTGTTTCTTTCTCTCTCCCTCCCTTCCATTTGACTCTCCTAAACAACCAGGAAGTCCTCAAGCTTCCCTGATTCAAGGATGCCTTCCCTCTATGCGACTTGGACATTATCCACTTCCTCACTTTCCTCCCAGGGAAGCATCTCAGAGAACGGCCCAAGGCAAAGCAGACCTATGAAATCTGCCTTCATGCCCGCATCTTTGGCCTCACCTGTGAGGAATGTCTCTGTGCCAAGCACCTCAGGGCACACAACTCCGCAGAGGAGAGGACGTGGCAGCAGTAGGAAGAGTAAGTCCTGGTGAGAGAGAGAGACATATGAACCTGTTCCCAAGTGGCTGAGAGATGACTAGAAGCCTTTAATTAGCACATTGAAACTTGGGGCTGATGCAATAAACAGAAATGCTAGGCTAAGCCTCCTGGAGAGCTGGTTGCATGCATACAGCTGGGCTGAAAGCTTGCCTTGCCAAAGGCATGGATATACTAGCCAGAGCTAGAGACAAATCCCAAAATGTGTGGTAGAATTAATCGTTCAGACACTACCCAGGGATAGCCAAATCTGTTTTACTATTCACTAAGCAGAGAAATGCAAGCTAATTATTATTATTATTATTATTATTATTATTATTATTATTATTATTTATACCCTGCCCATCTGGCTTGGTTTCCCCAGCCACTCTGGGCAGCTTACAACACATAAAAAATTGTAAAACAACAGACATTAAAAATTTCCTGATACAGAGCTAAATCTCTGTGTACCTCATTGGATATTTGGGGTCTTTGTTTACTTTTTCCCATTAAGAAAAACTGAGATTGCCGGGGTAAAGTAGAAGCGTTGGCAGCAAATTTACAAATATGGAGTTGTAATATGGTGTTCACCAAGGTTGCTACAGAGCAGTGTTCATTCTGGAAACTGTAGTATGGGGGTCACCGAGGTTGCTACAGAGCAGTGTTCATTATAGCTGTCCAAAACATAAATGTTGATATTTGAGTTGTTGAATGGCCCACAAGTGGGTTTCAGTGGCAACAGGACTAGTATTATTTATATAGCACCATCATTGCATGTGGTGGTTTAAAGAGTAATAGAGATATGCACTTGTTTCAGAACAAATGAGGGCCCATTCAGTTCACTTTCCCTTTGTTCCGAAATGAATACACAGAGGAATGGAAGGAATTCGGGACTCCCATTTGTATTCATACCTAGTTGTATGAATATTCAGTGGGATGTGTGGCCAGGTCTTGCGTATATGTCTCCAGCAGTGTCAGCAGTGCTAGCAGTGCTTTGTTATTTACCCACAATGCCCTGGGTGTCATGAATGTGGGCATTTGAGGGGAGTAGTGGCCATGATTATGGGGAATCTTTCTGTATGTGTTTCCTTAACAGGGCGCTGCAGAACACTACAAGGTGTGGTGCATTGTGAATCAATAAAGTGGCAGCTGACGAGAACAGCCACTGAAAACAGATCTCCTGCCTAAAACCAATTTTTAAAAATAAAGGAAATAGTGCCACCATGAAACAAGGGCAGTGAAGCCAATGTGAAATCTACAAGTGGATTTCTATGAATTGATTATGAAATAAATGGCGTCTTTAATAATGAAAACAAATTGAAAAATGGGGTGGGGAAGATGACAAAGAGTTCACGTTCATTCCTACAGATTAACATAGGTTAAAAGCCATGTCCGCGGGGAGAAACATGAAGGGGGTGGATGTGAGCAAATATATAAGACACATATTTGGGCTTATATTTCAACCAGAGTCTGAAGGAAGGGTTTAAATCCAAGGCTTCACCAAAATGCACAGGAGGTGCATTTTGAGGCAGTAATGGAAGAAAGTGATGGGTGCTCTAGGAAGCTGCTCCAGGAAGATAGGACAGAAAAGGAGGCAAATGTGTGAACTCTTTTAAAGGAGCAGATTTTGAGGTGACGAATAAGAGTTGGAGGCCATATTCAGGATTATAATGCGAAAAAGGTTGGGGAATGGGTTAGGATCACAGTCATGGAGATCTCTGAAAGCAAAGACAAGGAATTTGTATCAAATGTACATGGTGGAGACCAAATAGGTGGCCCTGTTTCTGTTACTTTAGCTGCATAAGGAAAGTAAGAAATTTAGTAGATGAAGATTTTTCTGTCAGAGGGATTAAAGTGGTTGCGGGAAACTTCATCCTCTACCTGCTGGCGAAGGACCAGAAAATAAAGGTAGCAAGCTTCCAAAGAAGGTAGAAGGAAAGAGAGCAGGTTTACAGAGGAAGCATATTTAACTACAGAAACTGGTTGAGCAATTGCAAGTATTACCAAAAAAAAGCTGTGGGACACCAAATACAACCAGCTTTTTTAGTAAATTTCAACCAACAGTTGAATAATTTAGAAGTCCCATTAATAAGTTAGTGAAGACCAAATAGATGGCACCACTTCATACCAAGTCAAGTCCTTGGCCCATCTCTGGGGTCCCCAGCATGGCATCCTTGTACCCCATGGTGCCCTTGGACATCCCCCCTCCCAGCACCCACCAAGGCCCTATATCCCTCTCGGTTTTTGTTTTTGTTTTTAAATTTGGGGTTTGGGCACAAAGGAATTGCCTGCTTTTGGTGCAGTGTTCTGCATTTTTGAGAGGAAGTTCTAAGCACCGTTCATTTTTCTTCTGTGAGAAGAAGTGGGAATTTTCATAGAGTCTCAGAATTGTATAATTGGAAGGGACCATAAGGGTCATCTTGTAGTGCCTGTGGCAGTTTTCAAGATTTCCAAGTGTGCCTCCAGGCTGGAGACCACTTGGTCTATCTGGTTCAGTATTATCCAGTCTAAGTGGCAGGCAGGTGCTCTCCACATTCTCAGGAAGGAGACTTTCCCCACCCCAGTACCTGAGGTTCTTTTAACTGGCGATATAAAGGAACACACCTAAAACTTCCTGCATACAGAGCATGTGCCTTCCCAGTGTATTATAGCTCCCTTGCAATTTTCTGTCTACCCTTAAAACACTAAAAGTATTTGGAGTGACTTCCAACAAGCCTGAGGACTAAAATTCAGCTAAGTACTGCAATTCAGCAATTTTGGCCCATCCTTTTGATATAAAATTTCAAAAATGAGCTGCAAATGGGTTATTATCATCTTTTAATCCCCATCTCTTCTTGAATTCTGCCTCCCCAGATGGATCTTTACAGAAACCTTTGCAACCAGGAGCTCTTATTCCATTTGTCAACTCCCTCAGGCGAGCTCCTGCCACCCAAACACGAGTGCAGCAATCTCCAACATATCAACATATCTCCTCTCTGCCCCGAGGGATTAGCACGGCTGACACGGGAGCCAGGCAGAATTCCTCCCATGATTCTTCATTCATATTAGTGCCCCGAAGCGGGAATAGCCGAGCTCCTTCTGTGTGTAGCTCAGTAATATTGGACACCAAGGAATTGCCTACAAAAAATGAATCATCTCTAAAGCCACCTGCATCTGCTCCACCCTCCATTCTGGTGAAGCCAGACACATCCAGGAACACCACTGAGAAGGTAACAGTGGGTCTAATTCATCACAGGGGTAGTTTTATTATGAAAAGCTTTGGGGTGGAGGTGGGGATATGGAATATTAGAATTGCAGGACAGGACAAATCCTAGTCAACGTACCATTACCTGGTAGGGAAGGTGGAGAAGGTCTTCACTGAAGAACTCAACATTACAATGTAATGATTACATTGACTTTTTTGTTGACAGAACAGGACTAAGATTCTATATCATGATCCTGTATGTGTCATTCATGATTTCTCAAGGAGCATGTCCCTATTGTGAGAGCATACTCCCCATTATGTTAGTTTCTCATTAGACCCTCATCACCATAAATTCAATGCTCACTCGCTCTCTCGCTCTCAACCTGCCAAGATATTCATTCACTTCCCTCTGCAGTCTGCTGGCAAAGATCATCCATGTCATGGTGGGTTTGTGGATTGAAATGAAAAGATGGAAACTGTAGACATGATTTATCATTGCCACAGGAAGTCTAATTGCTGAATATGTGGTAAAGTTCTTCTATTTCCTGAAGGTTGGTTTTTGGGATACATCGTCTCAGACACCCAGGCCAAAAGGAAATAGAAGGCACAAGGTGTAAAGATAGATAATACAAAAGCAAAATAATAAATAATCACTAAGCATCTACATAGCATTTGTGAGGAATCAAAAAACTTCACATACATTTCCCCCCTCTGTTCCTTACAAGAACCCTGTAACATAGAGGTGTCTCCATGATTAAATAAATAAATAAATGATGACTTCCTTAAATGCACCTAGTGAGTTGATGATTTCTGAATCAGGAAGTCTCTGGTGCACAGATCACCCACTACCAAGCCGAAATATGTATTTGTGCTGACCCTTAGTACCTTTTGGAGTGGAGTGGACCAGTAAGCAAGTAGTCGAGGAAACTTTTGCATCTCTCAAAACTCTAAGCTTATATGTTACTCGGTTTTACACCAAATGACACTCTAAAATCCACTCAGCTGTAAAATGGGTAGGTGATCTATTGGGATTCCGAGGAAGGCAAAGGTGATTGGAAACAGTGCTGACTATATTAGCTGACACATATAGTGTACTTTTCAGAAATATGTCCTCCTCTATTTGTTGTTGTTTAGTCGTCTTAGTCGTGTTCGACTCTCCAACTTCCTAATGTTTAGCTGAAGGAAGTGTAAAACTAGTTGTAAAAGAAAATGTAAACGTTGTTTGTTTGTCATGTCCCCAGACAGCAAAGACAATGCTGGTGGCAGCCTTGTTGGAATGAAATAACTCCTGGTTTCTCTTCCCTTTCAGCAAGTGAAAACTGTGAGATTTCAGAACTCCAGCCCACCACCATCCAAGAGGCACAGCTCCCTACCTTTACCGACCCTCTCCAATGAGCAAGGAGGGGTCACAGAAGCACCCAAGAGCCCTGAGATATCAGCTCTCTACTCCCACCATATTATCATCGCTAGTCCAGTTTCTCAGAGGAGGATGCCACATTCCAAGACCTCATCACTGGACCTTTCTGGCCAAGCAGGCCACCTGACCTTTCCGACAAAAAAACATTATAATAGTATCTCTGAAAATTGAGACGGGTAAACATAGTTTAGATTGCTTACAGAGGAGAATGGCAACAAATGTCCAAAGTGAAGCTAACAGCCACCACATACGCCATAGATCTCAGATCCAATCTGTCAACACAAATGTAAGTCTCGCAGAAGAGCTGGGCTTCTTTCAGGCATCTACACCACTGTTCGCTATGTAGTGGATTGGATACCATTTCCCCCCCCCCCATATTGGACAGAAGCGTCTTTTTTGAGTGGCTTTGATCTACAACTCAAGCTGCAAGCGTGCATCAGGGATGTGTCGTTCCCCATATGCAAAGACTACCACAAAATTAATTCCATTGCCACAAGTAGATAAAAATATGACGGAGAGGGGAATAGATTGTGAGTATGGCAGGCTATTCAAAAGACAAACTGCTCTAAGAAAGGTTCAGCACTGTACAATGCAATCGGAAAAGCAAACCTGTCAGAAAAAGACTTCTTCTCTATACCTTCCTTTACCTTCTCTGTACTTTGGTTTTCTTAATTTTAGAGTGGATGAAACCGCTTCCTATCTCCACCCACCCCCAGCTCTGGCTCAGTTATCAAATTCTCCTTATATTTTGTTTAGCTTCACATTATGCATTTAAAGTATGTGGAGATAATTTATATGAGGTTTTGAAGCAGATTTTCTTTTTCTTTTTTTAGAAATATAAAATGTTTCCCAGCCTCATCTGTAGTAAATCAAGGGAGATAATGAAACACAATCCATTAACCACATGTTCCCAACAACCAATTTTGGATCCTGCTTCCATGGGATTGGCTGACGTATTATAGTGTGAATTGCACCAAGCAAACCTAATAACCCTATGATTCAAAACCAAAACTAATTCCAAGTTATCAAAAACAAACAAACAAATAAAAAACAAATTCACAAATATGCTTTAAGATATGAGAAACTCATCCTGAAAACCTAGGGAGGAAGGTGCATGGTTTAAGACTGAAATCCTACCCACAGTTACTTGGGACAAAGCCTCATTAGAAGCAATGGGATTTACATGTGAGTAAACTAGCATAAGAGCAGGTTACACATGTGAGCATCCCATCTTGTCACATGTAAGCATTCCAGTTGACCTGGAAGTGGACTAGGGGTGGAGGACAACTTCATTTGGTTCACATTTAAAACTAAACCTAATTTGCACCTACCAAACTAACACAGAGATCAGAACATATTCTTAGGATTCTCAACTCAAATATATATATATACAGAAAATATTTTTTTTAATGTACGGTTTATTAGAAATTCATACGTAGAAAGAAATTAAGTTTTCAAGTATGTATACGTATTTCTAGTGCTTTTTTTCTTTAAAAAATGTTTAGGGGTACTCTCATTTTGACTCAAGAAAATCACCATTTTGTAGTTCAAATCAGGAAAAATAAATAGAGTAAATGGACAAAAGTACAAAGATCCACAAAATGTTTAGGAGTATGTGTACCCCTGCATGCCCCCAGAAAAAGCACTGCATATTTCAATACATACTTAAATATTTATTTAAATACAAGTTCTTGTACAATCTTTTTTTATATAAAAAGAAATCAGATTGTTGCAAAATGGAACAGAAGGGACTTATGAATGAACACATTTGAAATTGACATGGATTGACCCATCCACCCCATTGTCCATCCAGCTTCCACCCAGGTCCTCCTGGTCTGTAGCCACACCTCTGCCTGCCTCCATCTTTATCCACAGGCAGCAGCATGATGCTACTGGAAGACCAGCCAGTTCCACCCCGCAGAAGGCCCCTCTTTTCCTCAGGCCCACCCGCTTACCTTATCAGCAGGTCTCACACACAGAGTGCTTGCTTACTCCCAGGCTCTCTCGATCTCGCTGGCTAGCTAGCCTCAGCAATAAGGCAGAATCAGAAACGCCATGTCATTTTAACCCAGCTACGACTGATGTTTAGAATTGTGCTCTGTGATAGAATGTTGTTTATTTTTCTTCCCACTGCTAGTTCAAAAGCCACGCATTCCGGCCCAAAGCAAGGGAGCATGAGATTTTGTGATGGAACCTGCTGTGTCATTTCAATAAAAGGTTGGGAACTTACGCTCTTGGATGGTTGCACAGAACAAACAAAAGTCACACAATAGATGTTTGCCGCTCACGCCAGGTTGGACAACACTTGAGAGGAAGAGCTTTCATTTGGAATCAGAACGAGGGGTTGCTAGGAGTACCCGTTGGCTTAACATCAACCACATTTTCATCTTCATTTGTAGCAAAATGCCACATTGACCCCTATTTCGGAGGCAACCTACCTTTGGAGCCAAAATGCATCCCCATATTGCTCGCAGAACCAGTTTTCTGACCTTTGTAGAATTGTGCTCTTTTATTTACCCATGTTAGTTTTGTGAAGTCAAGTATGCTTTAATCTTCCCGGTGCATACAGAGTGCAGAGGGGAAGTTCACAAACTACTGAATGCTTAAGGAATAGAGTAAAATGATAAGGTAAGGTAAAGGTAAAGGACCCCTGGATGGTTAGGTCCAGCCAAAGGTGACTATGGGGTATGGCGCTCATCTCGCTTTCAGGCCGAGGGAGCCACTGTTTGTCCACAGACAGTTTTCTGGGTCATGTGGCCAGTATGACTAAACCACTTCTAGTGCAACGGAACACCATGACAGAAACCAGAGCACATGGAAACACCGTTTACCTTCCTGCCGCAGCGATACCTATTTATCTACTTGCACTGGCGTGCTTTCAAACTGCTAGGTTGGCAGGAGCTGGGACAGAGCAACGGGAGCTCACCCCGTCGTGGGGATTCAAACTACTGACCTTCTGATCGGCAAGCCCAAGAGACTCAGTGGTTTAGACCACAGCACCACCCTAGCAAAATGATAAATGAGGCTGATGATTCTAGCTAAGCAATATTTGTTTCAGGTCTATTTCACACATGCCTTTCATATGCAGCTGTGGTTTGGTGGGAGAGCGTATATCCCTCTACAGCAGCAGGAGGGTCCTCGAATGCAACCCTCTAAGCCTCTCTAGCCCTTCAGACTCTCCCCACACCACATCTTCTCCTCAGGCCACACCTCTTGCCAACTCTGCTTTGCACCCTTGAGTGATTTCTCCTGGGTGGGATGTGTCCTTGAACCCTGATAATGACTCTTGCTTCTCAGGAGGCTAGAGAGGGGTGTACATCAGAACTCACCTACTGGGCAAAGTTAAATGGGGATGAGGGTGTAACTCAGTGGCAGAGCATCTACTTTGTATGCAAATGGTCCCAGGTTCAATCCCCAGCATCTCTACATAGGGCTGGAAGAGACCCTGGAACCCTAGAGAGCTGCTGCAGTCAGAGTAGCCAATACTGAGCTAGGTAGACCAATGGTCTGACTCAGTCTAAGGCAGCTTCCAACGTTCTTCATGTACATTCGTTTCCTTGTCCATTTTTGCCTCTGGCGTCACCCACCACCGGCATGTGGCCTTGGAAGGTTGACCACAAAGGAATACAGCCATCAGGCTTAAGAAGGTCCCCTCATCCCTGCCTTACAGGATCATGTATGAGGAGGAAAGGTCTGTAATCCCCCGCCTACTCACACCAGGATGTGGACTGGGGGCCCCGTCCCTGCCATTTGCTCTTTCAAAAACACACTCACAGACTTGTTAACTGGACAAAGGGTGTCACAGCCCAATTGCTAAGAAATATTTTGGAAGCGGAATGTATCTTGGTCAACCTAATAATAATAAGAATAAGAATATATTTCTGCACCAGGGATACTCAGCCTTCACTCTGTGTCCACAAAAGCATCCAACTCTTTCCGAAACCTGGTTTTTGGGAGAGAGGGTCACTTTGAGTTCCTCACTATATATAATGTGCATACACATTCATGAGACTCACTTAGGCCAAAAATATTCACCGCTCAAGAAAAAAATATGCAGATGGAGCCACTGGCAAATGCTCTGCTCACTGAAAATAGTGGTGGGTAGATGCCAGCTGCAGGAAACCAACAAAAATACATGGTAAAGTGGAGCTGGCATTATTTTTTTTGTGGGGGGGGGAGACTCCTCTTTCATCCATTTGCATTAGTGTGCTTGTTTCAAAAGCCAAAGCTGGCTAATTCGGCAATGTCGGGGTTTGCGGAGCTGGAAGGGCAGTTTTGCTGCATCAGATGAGGCCCCTGGGCCAAAGATCTGACAGGTCTGATGCAAAACCATGACAACCTTATGATTGCTTGCCTTGAAGCAGCAGGAGCCCTGGCACTGGGAAAGCTTTAGCTTACTATATGCTACTGTAATTATCCGCCAAGAGGAGTCATTTGAAAATAAAGAAAAACCTTTCCAGTTCATCGGAAGCAGCTGCTCAGTGCTGGTGCTGTGGCAGATATGAAAACAAAGCTCATTGCCTTCCCAAATCAACCCAGCTGTGTTGGATGACAACTCCTATCAGCCACAGTCAACATGGCCAAGGGTCAGAGATTATAGAGGTTCTCATCCACACCATCTGGCAGCTACCTCTGCTCTAGACCATCCTGCACTTACAGATAATAAGCTACATTAAATCACCAGCAACACCTTAAAGGTGTCCCGGTTCAGGCACAATGTTGCGAATACACAAAGAACATGCCTGCACTGGTGCTGGCTGTTTCTGCCATTGTGATGACACCATCTGCAACAAGGAAACAGGCTACTATGGTGATTACATGGATCAGAAATGCCTGGGGAATTCATTTATGATTCCAGTTTGACCACCACACTTGCACTTGGGAGCACAACCAAGCAAAAAGCTCTTGCACTCCTGGTTCAGCACCTTGGGCAGTAACTTTCTGGCGCCTCATCTCAGAACTGCTTCCTGGACCCAAAGGATGCATGAATAGATAGTGCGAGGTGAAGTTACAGAGTGTGGGGCTGCGGTCCATAGGGTTGTGGTGTGTGCTGGATGTGTATTGGTTCCTTTTCTTGAAACCAGTACACAGATGCACTCTGAAAGATGAGAGACATTTCATACGGCCTATAGGACAAGTGCCACTTTCTGCTGTCAAAAAAATCAACTGGATACTGAAACTTTGATGAGTGCAGTCCAACCGTCACCCATATGATGTGAACACCATCGAATGTGTTCCCACCCACTGCCTTATGACAGCAGGCAGCAATAGCAGGATCAGGTGGGAAAGAAAATGCTTGGGGTTTGGGGGGTGTTTGTTTTTTGCTTACATCTAGTTGTATGAATTTAAAAGCAGGAAGAAGGGAAGAAAATGATGATGAAATAGTTCCATGCTGTTCTACAAAAAGGCTCTATTTTGAGGCAGGGCAGGAGATATCCAAAGCCGGCTACATGTGGAGGATGCATCAGCGCTTTGATGCCATGGTGATAGGTTCCTTAGAAAGACCAAAAATAGAGCAAGATGGATGAGAGGAGTTCAGAGAGGGGGTGGACATGTTTTACAGTGATGGATCTTTTTTAAAGACTGCAAAATACACCCACTTTCCTGGTTTAATAACTGCCTTTTCCTCAAAGAAGAGAGAAGAACGAGGAACAATGACTACTGCACCTTTGGTGGAAAGGAACAGTAATATGTTGAATGAAGGTGCCGCCCACTAACCATTTGGGAAGGGAAAAGTCACATAAGCAAGGCCTTGACCTCTGCTGCTCCCCTGCTTGAAATGAAGCTGGTGTTCAAATAATCACTGAAACAGATATAATCAAGCTGGCACAGAATTCCACAAAGCTCAGAGTTAACCCTTAGCTAGGTCATATCCACACATTTTGGGAAGAAGGGTTATGTCAGGGAACTGTCATCAGCTCAGAGGCGAGAGGTGGAAGGGAGCCTCCAAAGATTGTGAGAATCAGCACTTCCTCCGTGGAGGAGGGAAGCCATGCCTCCAGTGAGGAAGGGGTGCAGGGCTCAGAGGATGCAATGGAGAGCCACAGCACCGAGCATGAACAAAGCGGGGGGGGGAGGCAGGTCCCCCTCTGCCCACGCCCTCTTTGTGCAGTCGGTTTACGCACAGAGAGGGGAGGCATAGGATGGGGTCAAAAGACTACTCTGCTGGGGAAAGTTTAAGGACCACCCACTCCCAGATTCTGCTAGCGACTGAGCAGACATGGAATTGAGTTGATCTGCATTGTGAACGTTTTGGACAGATAATAAAGCCTTGAAAAGACCAACAGGGAGTCTTGCCTGTTTGCTCTCAAGCAACCATGCCGGCACACATAACAGGTTACAAAACTCTTCGTTCTCTCTCTCTGACCATGTGAAACCTACCAGGAAGGAAGTCTAAGCTGGATGCTCCAAGCTTAGACTGCATGGCTTAAGCAAACCATCTTTGTGATTCTATACAAATAATTTAGAAACATTTACCATTTTGAAACCTAAGTTATATTGTCTGTCTCTTCTTGCTGCTGTATGGAAAAGAACATGAATCAGACCTTTCAAGACTTTGTAAGTAAACCATTTTTAACTTACCAAACGTGTAGTCTCTTTCTGTGCTACTTTGGAAGCAACTTAGAATGGGATATTTTGAAGGTCTAACAGCCTATATTGCCACACATTGCTGTGCTGCATGCTTTGTGATATTAATTCTCTGCTGGAGTTCTCTCACCAAAGAGTACTTGTCCCAAAACTGGATCTTAGGCATCTGGGGAATTTTTTATTTTATTTTACCATGTCTAGTATATTTTTCCTTTTCAACCAAATATAAAACAAATTATAAGACCAGCAGTTGGAAGTGTCTCAGTGTCTCTCTCATGGAAACACAAAGGTGAAAAAAACTTGATCTGACACATGAATGCATTATTTATTTAACAATATAACCAATTTTGTCATTGCAAGGGGAAGAGGAAGACGCATCATGAGCCAATCACCTCTGAAGGTTTTCAAACAAGGGCATCTTCAAATGGAGGAGGAGGAGGAGATGTGTGCATTTCGTAGACCTGGAATGTAGGTCTCCTCTTCATTTCCCGGGCCATTTGACAGACTGCAAAAGGCCAGCAACAATGAACTGCCATCCAGTCTTCACACAGGGTTCCCTGCAGGGGGGAAGAGGAAGAGAACCTTTCCACACAAGGATGATTGAGAAACCATTTTTCCATGTCACTAAGCACTGGTCTCATTAGGCTCTCTGTGCACTACCTCATCACCCTGATTCCAACCCTTTTTTAAAAGAGAGAGACAGAAATCATGGGTTTCTTCCACACTAAACAATATCATACATCATCCATTTACTCCATTTATACATAAAATCCAAACCCCGATGATGCCAACCCATTACATTCCTCTGTGACAATTAAAAACGACAACATTAAACTGCAGAGCCCTCCTTTCAGTGGGGACTAGCAAAGTGCTGTTGAGGCTTCCCAGGGCTACTGGCTTTTTTCATTTTCCAGCTTGACACCTGCTTCCCAGCTCCTGACATTTCAACTAGTTGCAGCCTCTTCACTTGAGAAGCAATGGGGATACCGATATCAGCCAGTCATTAGCCACATCCTATTCCCTGTGAGGCAAAAATGTTTGTTCGTTCATCTCTCTTTTTTATGGTTATAACTACCGTATGTGATCTTCCCACACAATAGTGTTTTGTCTGATCATGTGCCTTTCCCATCCCAGCTTTTCTTTTCTTTTTACCTTGGGATCAAGGCTTTCCTCACATTTTCCAGCCTTGAAATGAAGATCACACCTGTGTTTTTAAAGGTAGTCAACAAGCCATTTCCCTATTTCCCCACACCCTGGCAGCACAGGTTTCTGAACTGCATGATGCTACCCCTGCCCCACAACCAGACACTGTTGACTATAAAAACAACAGCCCTGCAGCACAATTCTGTGTGTGTCTAATTCAGCGCTAAATCCCACTGTGATCAGTGGGGTTTATGCTCAGCCAGAAAACTACAGCCCTTGGTCTCACAGAACAGACAAACACTGATAGTGCGCCTCCTTTTCAGTGACAGAAAAGTTGAGCTCGTTCTCCCCACACAGCCCTAATGCAGGGCAGATTGGTAAGTTAGATTTCCAGCCTTGTGCTGCTGGAGAAAAAAGTGTGAGAGAATGTATCTTCTAAACCACAGAGAACATACTGCTGAGGGTGGTGTCACATAGTATATATCAGGCTTCCTCAGCCTCGGCCCTCCAGATGTTTTTGGCCTACAACTCCCATGATCCCTAGCTAGCAGGAGTTCAGCAACATCTGGAGGGCTAAGGATCCTCACTCCTACTCTAAGCCGACATGGTGGTCCCCAGCTGTGTTGGATGACAACTCCTAACAGCCACAGTCAACATGGCCAAGGGTCAGAGATTATGGAAGTTCTCATCCACACCAGGGGGTTGCCAAACCGGGAATGTCTGCTGACTTGGTTGCTGATTACTGGCTGGTGGCTAAAGGGGGAAGAGGTTGCACAGAATCGATGCCATGCCCACATTTACCTAGGAGACATGTTGTGTTCCACGCTGCTTTTCTCTCACCACCACCCACCACAACCCCAATTTCCTGAAATGTGCATGGATGGGAAAGAGCCATTTTGATGGAGATAGTTCCCTGTGAAAATATGCACAGCAACCTTATCAAGTCCATGGCACAATATGACGGGTGCTGGTGGTTCTACCTCATTCCTTGGGGCGCAAGCTTCTGTTTGCCACATACTCGTTGTTCAGGAGCGCAATGGTGCAGCTCCAGGGTCTATTTTCTTTCAGTGCAGATGTGCTGCTCCTTCATGCAGCGTATGTTGCACCTACATTCCCCTACTTCACATGCACTCAGTCCTGGCACTCCAGCCTTTAGCCCAGCCTAAGATACACTGCCAAGGAAGTGCCCCTGTTTCATTGGATAGATAGCTTCTTCTGAATTCCAAGTTTATTTCGCCAAAGAGTAGAGAATTTCCACTACAGACACATCCTAACTAAAGTATCCCACAAACATCCCAGAACTGATGTACTTTCAACCTCACAATGCACTCAGTGGAGGCAAATAGAGCCCTGCCCCACCAGCATCAGTCTGCTCTCAGCTAGCCCCCACCTGGCAGCCATCTTGTCAGGGGCTCTGCCTGACAGTGGCTCTGGCTCCACCTACCCTCCCTATCTTCTGCCCCACCATCCAACGGGGCCCAGTCAGCACAGAATGCACTCCCACAAAATGTTAAATTAATATGACAACTTTTGCCTTTTGCTTATCAGGATAAAAGCTATGTGAGAAAATACACCACATTTCCTTGATTCCTTCTGGCATCTTTTCCCTTCCTTCTTCCTGAATATGGGGCAAATGTATATTTCGCCCTCAAAGGGATATTTTAAAATGTGCCGTGCAGTTTTGAAGCTACAGCAGAGAAAAACAGAGCTGCTCTTTCCCATTACTTTTAAAATATGGGTATTGGCTTGGCATGTCATTATAAACATAAGCACTGCCTTTTCCTTAAGAAAAAAAGGCTATTCCAAAGGTTTAATGCATTTGCTTGACTTTAAGGAGGCACCACACCAGCAGAATAAGAGATATTTGCCCCATAAAGAGTGGAACAGTGGTGGTTTTGGAAAGGCGAGGGATGCATACTATGAGGCACAGAGATTTTATGCTGAACTTTTCACCCTCAAAAATATTTCAAGTCATTCATTAGCAAACTAAAGATCCCCCTGCCATGCCAACAGATTTTAAACTACAGCTATGGCCTCCAATACAGCGGGGAGAGGAAGAAGTGTTGATGCCCAGATTTGGCTTTCTTTCAGATTGTAAAAGGCCATAGCTCAGTGGTAGAGCATCTGCCTTGTAAGCAGAAGGTCCCAAGTTCAATCCCTGGCGTTTCCAGGTAGAGCAGGGAGAGACTTTTGCCTGAAACCCTGGAAAACCATTGCCAGTCGGTGCAGACAAACTGAGCTAGATGGACCAATGGTCTGATCCAGTATAAAACAGTTTTCTGTGCTCCTAGATATTTCTTAGCCTACTTTCAAGTCTAAAACCTTGCCAAGGTGCAGTGGCATTGCATCCTTTACTGGCACCCAGGTACACACACACACACACACACGGCAAGGCCACGGTCTGGGAGCAGAGGATGAACAAAACCTGTCACACCAGCTGAACCCTCACTGCTGCCGGGCGGGTGTGGGGCATGGAGGGTTCATGCTGTGCCTCCTACCCACACAACGGGGAGCCCGGTCAACCAACGTGGCTCTTGGTGGATGCATCCCCCCAACACTGGCCAGGGGGCCCAGGGTGCAGCAGAGTGGCAGACAGGGAGGGGATCCCTGCATGAGTGTGCCTGGCTTGTGCCCCCACAAAACCATGCACCTGGGGCTATGGCCCCCCTGGCCCTCCCCATGCTACGCCCCTGCCAAGATGACTTACAATTGTGCATACCTAGATATGTTGGTGTGTGGACATTCTTGTGAACACACACAAGTTCATTTGTAATAATGTTTTTAACCATGAGCGCAGGAAGTTGCCTTATATGTTTGGTCCATCTAGCTCAGTATTGTCAACACCGGGTGGCAGCAACTTTCAAGGGTTTCAGGCAGGGGGCATTCCCAGCCCAACATGGAGATGGCAGGGATTGAACTGGGGACCTTTTTCATGTATGTGCTCTACCGCATGATCCATGGCCCTTTCCACAGTTACAAGAAAGCAACCAGTTTAAGAGAAGCCAGCTATAGGAAAATACAGGTCAGCACACAACAAAGCCCTGAAATCTGAGGTAAAACCAACAAGAACCCAGGAGCAGCAAATGTAGCAATACTTTTCAGTGAATATCCAGAGAAAATAGGCTTTCAGAGATGTCTTAAAGGCCATGACTGCTGGAATCAGATACACACACACACACACACACACACACACACACACACGGAATTCCACAGGGTAGGAAATGCACCACTCCTACACCGTGCATTGTGGGTGCTGGACAGAACACTTACATGGACTTACACGTATTTTGTGACTCTCCCTGGTGCCGACTCTCAAGGCCAAGGTGGAACCCAGCAGCAGAGGGAAACAAAAGCACTCCCCGAATCGGCTTGCGATACTGCATTCCAGGCACAAGCTGCACAGTGAACCACACACACCTGTCATTAAGCACAACCACAGGAAGGATGTGATCACATGACGAAAGCTGTATATGTACGTTGTGTGTTCATACTATGAAGTTAGAAGGGACCCACATGTCACTATGTCCAACTTCCATGTCTAACATAGGCTGGAATCCTCCATACACTGTTGTTGTTGTTGTTGTTGTTGTTGTTGTTGCTGCTGCTGCTGCTGCTGCTGTTGTTGTTGCTGTTGTTGTTGACATCTGCCCAGATCTTTTATTCAGCTGGAACTCACTAGAACTCAGTTCCAGCACCTCTCGGGGGGGCACCATTGCCATTATAAGAGAACAAGGGAGAGTTTCAACACCTCTTTTTCTAGGAAAAACAGCACTGCATCTGCCTCAAGTGACAATGAAGTGCACCCCTGGGGAGGAAGTCAAACTGCTGTTTTGCAGCACCGAAGTGACCTCCCCGGGGCGCACACCTGGGCAATGTGTATGGAGGTCATGGGCTGCCCAGACCCCTCAGCCTCGCTGATATGGTCCAAAGGCAAGCAGAGCAATATGTTAGGCACCAGCTTGACTGCAGGAGTTGCCAGAATGAGCCAACCATCTTAGCAACTCCACTTCAGATTTGTGTAGGCTTTACTCCTTAGCCATTTCTTCTCCAGAAGATATCTCGCAAGGCAGCAGAGGTTTAAGATCAGAGTTTTCCTTCTCCTGGATGGGCTACCTTCCTAGGCTGATGAACCCCACCTGCCCCTCATTTCCCTCTAAAGCACATGCAGAGACCACCTTCTTGACCGTTGGACCCACTATTAGTCTTGCCTGCTCAATCTGCCTGTCTCCACACGCAGGGGAAGTCTCTAACTCACTGAGGGTTTGAGACCCATCGGCTACCCTCACCTAGTTTAGTCAGCTAGTCAAAGCCATTTCCCAGGGTGTGGCCGCTGTCACATGCTGATAGCTTCTAGGAGCCACAGGTGAGAGCTGAGTGCAGTGTGTGTGTCCCCCATTAATCTATGGATAACCCAAATGATTTGTACTCCACAAGCAGACTAAAGACATAGATAAGATGCACTATGCCAAAGATGATTGCAAAGGGGGCCACCTTTTCATTCAGCTCTGTTATATCTGAGGTCTAGAACTGAACAAAACCAAACCCATTAAAAGTCAGTTTCACAACAATATTTTTGGAGCCAGGATTGTACTTCGCTGGAAGCAATCATTCCCCAGAGTTGCAGACAGTTGTTAAGGAAACCTTAATGTGACCTTCTCTATCCCTCAGAAGTATAGTAGTGAAAATCAGGTTTAATATTAATACAACAATATCTTGATAAGAGAGCAAGCAACCTGCTTCCTGATGGGTAGTTTGTTATAAAACACAGTAGATGAGGATACAGGCAGACCTGGGTCAAGGATCCAAGGACAGCCCTTTACTCTTTTTTCCTCCAATATCATCTCAACTCCATTAGCTCAACCGCAACTTTTATGGGATGAAGCTCTTCAATCACCAGTCTTGAAGTAGGTCTATTAAAAAGAACCTCATCTCTCCCGTGCACACCAGGGATACAGCTTTGAAAGAAGCAATTGAAACTCTTACAGACTCTTTTGTCGCTGCAGACATCAAACAGGCCAGTGGACCAGTTGCCTCCAGTACGCACGATGGTTGTGATGGTAGTTGTGACACCACTAGCGCGAGTTGGTTGTGTTGTCACAGGCCCTCTGGAGTTTTTGTTCCTGATTTTTGAAATAAAGAATAAGATAGATGTATAATATATACACAAATAAGAGGGACCCTGGGGTTTAGCAGCAAGGTAGCTCATAAACCTCCCCATCTTTAGTCTGAAAGAGGCAGGAGGAAAGAGGTTCCTTTTTTTAGTGCTACCCATTTGCTTTGTTTTATAGCAATCATCCCCTTTTGCGAATTCAATTTCTCCCTGTTTGTGTCAATACTGTTTCCCACCCTCCGCTCACTACAAAAAACAAAAATAAACAAATAAAAGTGCCTGATTGTCGGTGCCCTTTAGTCTCTAGTGAAGAAAGAAATCACCCGTGATCAAAGCACTTGAAGGACAAATATACAAACTAGGTACATTTTTCTGTATTCACCTGCCTAATGGTAATTTTCCTTTTCCATGCTAAAAACAACAACAGCCAACTGTTCAGAGCACAGATCTAGCAATACAGTAAATCGCTAAATGATTTATAGTTTTAAAAGGTAGGGGAATGTGAATTGCCCGTGTGGATTTTCTTTCAAAGTTGCATTTTTACCCTTCCCAGCTTATTGGCATCATTCTCTGTCTTTCAAGAAATTCGTTTTAACTAGGATTGAGGACTTAATGGTATTTTGAAAGATGTGTGTGTGTGTACACACAGATGTGACTTATCTACTGGGCTTTGTTCTGTTGCTCAGTTTTGCCTCCAAAGAAGGGCCTGGGCACCAGAGAGGAGGGGGTGCTGACCCCATGGGGCATACCCAGCAGGCCTTTGTAGTTTTGGAGGATTTTTTTGTCCTAGACAGTAGTCCTCCATGTTACACAATCAATCTATTCTGAAACTCAGGCGTGTATAAAAAGCAATTTGTGATATGTCACATAGATTTGCTGTTAAAATTGACTTATTATTGTGACGCATCCTGGGAATTTACTTGAATGGTACGATTAATATATGTATATATTCCATTCTATATTCCTGAATGATTGGGGAGTTGGACAGGAGAGGGTGCATGGGCCTGCCAGAATGATTGCAGATGTTCTTCAATTGTCGCTCTAACTGGAATCTTCCATTAGGGAAACAACAGAGAAATGGCTCAAGAAGCGTAGATGATAGCTGAAAATGGCGACTCCTCTTTAATCTTCACTGCAGTCAGAGTGAGGGGACAAGGTAACTAGAAAACAGCAGAAGCAGAGAGCAGAGGGAGCCACCAAATTGGCACATTTTAAAAAATGGGTGCATTCTTCAACATGTCATTGACACAATAATAGTGCATTGGTGATGGATTTTTACAGGACTGGCCACACATCATTTCAGTTTTGTTCTCCCCAGTGTTATAGCATTATTACCACCTGGAGGAGCACCATAGTGTAACAGAAGCAGGACAAAAATTAAACCGGAACATTTGTGGTACAGGATGGGGCAAGCACGGATTGGAAATGAAGCAGCATGTTCACCCTGAAACCGCTGCAGGTGCAAACAGTATGGAAAGTGGGGTCACATATACCTACCCCACTACTGTCATGAACACAAATCATCACAAATGCACAATACAAATTCTGACAGGGCCCTGAAAAATTGCATTCCTACAGATTGCGTTACCAGTATCTGTTTTGCCCTCTCTCTGTGTTCCTGCTCAGTGGCTGCCATTAACCTAATGAAATGAAGGCTCCTAGTGCAGAAAACTGCTCCCCACCCAAGATACTGGGGTCAGTAAAGACTACCCCTGCAGTTGCAAACTTTTCCTTCCCAGTAAAATCACCAAAAGCATTTTTTAAAAAATCGGAGGCACCCAAATTCTTTTGTGAGTGGATCGTGGAGGTGCAGAAACTTCAAGGAGGTTAATAAAAATTGAGATTGAACTCCTTTGGCATTCCTGCAAAATGATCTCTCTCTCTCTCTTTCTAGTTTCTTCCCCCTGAATTGTCTTTTCTGGCACTTTTGTACAACTGCAGGATCTCTGTAAATCACAATGGTTAAACTGACACTCCAGTGCCCTGCAGGGACTATTTCCCCCACCCTCCCACCACAGCAGAAGAACAGAGTCGTCCCAAAGTAGCACTAAATCAAGGTAGCTGCCTCATGTGCCAATATCAATAGTTTTCAGTCTTAAACTATAACACTCTGGAGGGAAGTCCTGTACACAGACCTTGGTGTTTTTGAACATTAACTTTGTGCAAAACACTGCAGCCTGATAACGCCTTGACTTATATCCTGGGCATCTGTGAAAAAAAATGTGTATGCACCAAGATAAGCAGAGGAATCTACTGGACAGGGACTTTAAAAGGGTAGCTGGAAAAGTTACAGAGGGCCATATAATGCCACAACAGCTGTGCATATGTGGCATGATACATATTACTATCAGCATCCACACAGTCGTCTCAAGGTGACATACCATTAAAAACATCAAAAAATACATTTTTAAAAATGCATTTAAAACAAAACTAAAACACTACAAAATAGACACCCATGGTCAAGTTCCATTTATCCAGTTAGGAGAGCCTGCCAGAACAAAAATGTTTTTAGCTGTTTCCTGAAAGCGCAGACAGCGGGCACATTCCATATTTTGACAAGAATGCTATTCCACAGAGCAGGGGCAACTACACTGAAGACCCTGCTCACAGTTACTGCAGAGGGAGCTTCTGGGGTCTTTGCAACTTGCAAGAGAAATTCTCCTGCAAACCACCATGATCTACTGGGTATACAGCACTGGCACATATTCCCAGTGCTCAAAAACCTGCACTGGTTGCCCGTATACTTTGGAACTCCCTTCCAGTTGAGGTCAGACAACCCTCCTCCCTGTCGAACTTCCGGCACTGACTAAAAACTTCTTTATTCCACTGAAGCCTAGCTTTATGGTTTTCACCAATTATCTTTTCTGTCTTTTATCTCTAGTTATAGAAATTGTTTAAATGAAGGATGAATACAAGAGAAAAGGCAGTCTTTCAAATAATAAAGAGTTTTTGTCAGAAACCAAGGATTGGCCTTTTTCGTATTTTTAAGGAAATGTAGCCCTGTTCAGACATTGATAGCCCACATAGGAAATGTAAACATGAGCAAAATGCACCACCACTGACTGACCTTGCATGTGTCAGCCACTGAGCATTTCACCTCCGAACATCCAACATTGTACAAGGTTTGAATGGGAATTAAAGGTAAAGGGACCCCTGACCGTTAAGTCCAGTTGCAGATGACTCTGTGGTTGCAGCACTCATCTTGCTCTACAGGCTGAGGGAGCTGACGTTTGTCTGCAGACAGCTTCCGGGTCATGTGGCCAGCATGACTAAGCCGCTTCTGGCAAACCAGAGCAGCGCACAGAAACGCCATTTACCTTTCCGCTGGAGCGGTACCTATTTATCTACTTGCACTTTGACGTGCTTTTGAACTGCTAGGTTGGCAGGAGCTGGGATCGAGCAACGGGAGCTCACCCCATTGCGGGTTTCGAACCGCCGACCTTCTGATCGGCAAGCCCTAGGCTCTGTGGTTTAGACCACAGCGCCATCCGTGTCTCTTGAATGGGAATTATAAGTGATTAAATTTACCAGGGTTCTTGATTTAAATCTGTTTGACATCAAGGCTCTCGATTCCATGAAGGCATCTAAGGGCATTCAGCTGAATGTGCTCAACATGTGCATGTTGGAGGCTGTCATGAGCCAGGAGTCAGCTTCACCTGCTGAACAGCAGCCTGAAGGGGGAGAAGGCGGAGTGACTCCACCTACAGCTGATCAGCATTCAAGGACACAGAGGAGAAGGCACTGATGGCCTTGACCCTAGGACTGACCCTAGGACTGGACTGGACTTTGGATGCTGACTCTGCCTCCAGGCAAGTACACCTCAGAGACTCTTCTGATTGGCTGGCCTCCCACTCCACTGAGCTCTGCACATTGTTGCTCAGCAACAAGACTATGGCAAGGATGGGGTATTCAGGGACCAGGCAAGTGTGGCACCTCTACTTGTGCTCAGAGTCCTTGTTCAGGCCTAGTTTGTCTAGTGTAAAGATGGACATCCATTGGTCCTCCAGATCTTCTTGGGATGCAACTCACAGCAGCTTAGCCAGCGTGGTCAACAGTCAGATGATGGGAGCTGTAGTTGTGGAAGGGCCACAGGTTCCCCCTCTTTGGTTTTCTCCTTGAGGAGAAATGGTTGGAGAGGAATGGGTTGCTTGCGTATTGCAGGTGTTGGAAGGACAAGAGAACCAGGGTGATGCAGGTTCAAATTCACACACTGCCATGAAGCTCACTGGGGCCATTTGCTCCCTTTTCGGACTAACTTACCTTAGAGGACGGCTGTGGATCTAATGCAATGGTGGTGGGAGAATTTTGAAGAAGGGTAGCATAAAAATATACCAAATAATCCATTAGGAACCTGACAATATGTGATATAACCTAGCATTAATTTGCTTTATATGCTTTGTGTAAATTAGCCTAATTTTTTTATACAGAATTAAGCATTTTTAAAATTTAAGTTTTGTTTTGAAAAAGCTTGGATTTCACAAATGAGAAAAAGCATTTCCATAGTATTATACCAATGGTTTCAATGTATTTATCTTCGGAACTGCTCGAGCTCAGCAGTAGAGAGGATAGAAAGGAACAGCATAAATGGTTTTAGCCCAAACCAGAACGTTGCTCCGTCTGGTTCAGAATTGTCTACTACACTGGCTGGCAGCAGTTATCCAGGCTTCAGACAGATTTCCACACGTAATAGGGAAACCAGCTGTGACCATCTCAAATGCAGGCCCAACCGTGCTTCCCAAACAAATAAATAGCTAATTTATTTCTTACGGCATCATATGCAAGGAGCCATTCCAGCTGTCAGATGCTGGCAAAGGAAGAGCCAGTGAGGAGGGTAAAATCTCAGACAATGGGGTTTTCTCAGCTGTAGTAAAGCAGTAGCCTACAAGCTTGTCCATTGGAAACAAGGAAGTAGGCAAAAGATCCAGCTTTGACTGAACAGTGAAACGGGAGTTTCTAGAATGTTTGCACAAGACTGATGACATCACAGCATTCTCCATTTTAGTGTCACAATAAATTAACTTTTTATAGATTACTGTTGTGAACTGCAAACACCGCAGTAACACTCATTTTACTGCATGCATTTTTTTGCTGATTTAAAGATAGAAAGACCATCTTTAGAATATTTTAGAAGGATATACATGGGAAATGACGTTCTGTCAAAATTTTTGGAACAATCAGCTGCAGCAGATAAGAAATAGGGGAGAAATGTGGTTTGCTTCACATTAAAATGTGATCATATCTAATTTTCAGTTCCCAAAACAATATATAAACAAATACATCCTCCCACATTTGTGCTTCTCTAAATTTTGCCATGCAGTTCTCCAACCAAATTATATTTATTGCATGAAAACACAGATCCTAGTAGATTTACATAACACTAACATATGGAGATGCATACAGAAGATTGTTTTCAAATCTGGCCCTATCTGCACTATGCATTTAAAGCAGTATCATAACCCTCTAAACAGCCATGGCTTCCCCGAAAGAATCCTGGGAATAGTGGTTTGTTAAGGATGCTGAGAGTTGTTAGGATACCCCTGTTGATTGATTGTTAAACCACTCTGACTGCTCAAAGTGGTATGATACTCAGAGCCAGCCCATGACATTTTGGTACCCAAGGCAGACTCCAAAATGGCACCCCGCTCCCTGCCAGGGAAGAAGGGGTTAGGGAAGACCTACAGCAGGAACAAGGTGGGGAAGAAAGGTGAACAATGGGATCTGCTGCCCCAGTGGACCCTGCCACCTAAGGTGGTCACCTCGTCTTGCCTCATGGGTGGGCCAGCTCTGATGATACTGTCTTTGTCTGTAGTAGAGATGGTGTATATTGTTTGTAGAAATGCTAAATCCTCCTTCTCATGGTGGCAACCACCGCCGGATGAAATTGGATTGATGGCTACTAGAGTTTTTTCCCCAGTGTTGACTCTATATCTACCAGTACATCTCATCTGCTGCAATCTTAAATATCATTTGGTGCTTCTTGGAGCTATTGTGCAGTTATTCTGTGCTGCTGGTTTCATTTTGTTTTGGGTTTAATTTCCAGATGGATCAAAACAGTGCACTTACACTCTTCCAGCACAAGCATTCCAGCCTGCCAGATGGAACAACCCCCTCTCCTCACCCCATGTGAGATGCATCTAGAGATTGTACCGACCTCCACCCCAAAAAGCAATTATAGGGGGTATTGCAGGGGGGTAGAGAGGGAAAGCCCCATTGCTGACATCCTCCTGCAGGGTTTCTGCTGGCAAGACTCCTTAGGCATTTTTTGCTGGTAATCTGCCCAGAGAACATTTGTTCTTGAGTGGCATGGAAATATTGAAAAAAGTATTGCATAAATAAGGGAGAGATATATGGCACTGTAGTTAAAGTTTTGTGTTTTATGTTGTTGCTTTACTGGTTTTAGGTTGTGTTTTTGTTTTAAGTGTTTAATAACTGCCACTTGGAGGTTTTTGGAATATTAAAGTTTTTGACACCTGAGCTAAGATTAAAATTCAAGGTAAGACCACGCACTCAGCAAGGTTTATTTATTGTTCTGCCTTCTAATCTTTGAAATATAAAGTTGCAAAATGTTGAAAAGCAGGCTTAATATTAAAATGTCAAAATTGTGGAAATGCAACTGTGTGAAGCTTCAGTGTTTGGCTAAATTGAGAAACTTTTTCAATGTGGTGTTTGATCCAATTTTAGGACTTGCAGCTTGTTACCAGCCTTTCAGAAGCCTAATCAGAGAACTCTAGAAAAGCAACATTAGAAAACCAAGTTAACAAAGCCATGAAGACAAGATAAAATTTCATATTAAGGAGGGAGGAATTGAAAATGAAGAAATTAAGGGGGGTGTATATTAAGTAGAAATGGCAAGCCAGCTGCTCTTTACAGATGACTCAAAGCTAAACTGCTAGCTCAGGTATCCCTGGAATAACTCCATTCAGTATGCCTGAACCCTTCTGTATTAGGAAGAGCTGTGCCCCAACTGGGGAGCCTTAAAAGAGCCCAATGTTCCCATAATAATGTGTTCTACCATTGCATAATTTAAAGAGGAAAATAAGATAATATAATGTAATTACATATCCACTAATGTTTCAAAGATGACAGTAGGGGCATCTCTTTATTTTCTTACTTTATTTCACTGCCTGAGCCTGCCCCCATATTATGACTCATTAGCTCTCTTGAAGGTATGTGTGGGACATGGAACTTCGTTACTGGGTCCTGCCTCTAATATGATGCATGCACAGCCCCTGTGTCCTCAACCTCTCTCTGTATACAGCTAGCAGACCTTGCAGCTTGGGCGAATTGTATTGGAATCATTTACAATTTATGGAGTTTAAAGGCTTTATGCATGCAGGAACTATTTACAGGTTTAGTGGGGATAAGAGAGAAAATAGCAGACACCTTGTCTGGAGAGAACAACAAACCAAGATGGCCGAGCTGGAATTAACTTAAACAGAGAGGCATAGAAGCAAGTGTTGGCTTGATCACTACAGACACAGTGCCCTCATGTGGTCTAAACTGACACATGCATTAACTAGAAGTTCAGGAGAAGGAAATGTATTTGTTTTTCTTCAACTTGTACTGCATGCTGTATGCCAAGGGAAACCTGTGCAAGGTTGGCTGAATGCCTTTAGGCACCGCACACAATCAGACTTTCTGTGAGATTGCATGGAACACCTATACACATCCAAATGAACATGCATAAGTGCTGCTTCACAGACATCACACTGAATTGCATATATATCAAAGAGGAGGGTCAACATGGTCTTCCTCTCTTCTTCACAAATACTTTGTATACATGAGCCCCCTTCAAGTGTTACCATGGTGTACTAATCAAATAAGCAAGGGGAGACTGCAGAAACAAGCATGCTAGGTCTGACCCCTCCTCATTATTGTCACACTCTACAAATGGGAAAGAGGCTGTCTGTATATGCATGTGTGCTAGAGTCAGTGTTCCTACCTACCATTCAGAAATTTAGGGCACAAGCACACGAGGAGTTAGTGGCAATCAAGTCACATTGAGAGCAGTGGGATGGAAATTAGCCACGACTTACTGAAATCCCATTCATTGCAATGGGGTTTCCCTGCAATTCATTGCTTTGATAGATTGTATTCCTCGTTTATAAAACAAGGCCTAGAAGAGAGGACAGAAACTAGCACACATGTGCACAATTCTTTTTTTAAATGCAGCCCCAGAAAAGACAAAAAGAGAATAAATAGGAAAAGTACCAGGAAATAGGCACAGTCACTGCCTATTCTTGCCTGCTGCCACTATGTCAGAGCCCATCCCTCTTGCCTCTGGACTTTGGCTGCTTCTTCCCATTCAAATTGTTCTAGAGTATAAAACAAGTTTGTTTCCTCATCCACTTCATTTTACTTTACATCAGTATGTATAGATAGACACATAGACAGACAGATTATTCCTTGTTAAAAATGAACCTACTCCAATTTCTTCCGACAGACCAATAGAGTGTCAATGGTTTTGTAAACTGCATGGAGATTTTTATCCCCAATAAATATCGCTCTTCTCTCCCCACCCCCACATCCTTAGATCTTATCAGTTCCAAGGGGCTAAGTTCCTGACTTACAGTGCCACCTCCTGGACATCAATAAAACACAGAGAGCAGTCCATTTAGCTTCTCAGTTGCTGCTCAAGCATTTCAAGAAATGGTCCATTTCAAATGGGTCTCTTCCCCACCCCTCCCCTGCCTAGCAGCAGGAGTGCACAACACGGATTTCTCTTGCTAGGTCGGGTCCAAAATGAACAGAACAGTAGATAACAATCCTTGGAGCCTTTACAACAAGTACTAATTTCCCTTTCTAACATCAATACAAACCCATCTCTTTATTTCTATGTGTTAATCCAAAGACAGGTTCTTCAATGACAAAGATAAAACAGCCCGCTCTGCTGCCAGACGTTGTCTAGTCTGCCCCTGCTTATCTTGTTGACTGTAGACTTTTTCTTGCTGGATTCCAATTTTCTACAGGAAGCAGGCATCAAACAAGGGAAAGTGTTGCTTCTAGGGAGAGGAGAAACTATCTACAAACCTCAACCCATAAACACTACAGTTTAGAATTCAGTTCATTTGTGAATAGATATTGATATTGCTACAAATGTCTATATACTTGCTATGATTCCAAAGTAGAATGAAGCCTGATCCAGTTTCTGGGTCAGGAAATGGTTAAGTAGCAGGAAGCAGAGAGCAGGAATAAATAAATAGTTCTCCCAATGGAAGGATGTAGAAGGAAGATTCCCCAGACTCCGTATTAGGACCTGTGTTTTTAAGTGTTCTAGAGTCAGGGGTGAGCAGTGAGGTGACCAAGTTTGCTGTTTATATTAAATTGTTCAGGACTGTTAAAACAAAAGAAATTGTGAGGAGTTCCAAAAGGATGTCTCCCAGCTTGGTGAATGAGCCATAAAATGGCAAATGTTACTCAGAGTAAACAAGTGTTGGGGCACAAGAGACAGGGCCTTCTCTCCAATGAAATGCTTTATTGAAGTGTTTTTGTTGCTGCTCATTGCTTTTGCTTTTATATCCTTACTATTTTTATGCCTTGTAATTTTTAATTGCTTTCTTCATTGCCACAGGCTTCATTAAGGAGCAGTGAGAAATGGCAAAAAGCAAGGGCAGGGAACCTCCGGCTAATCTTCCATGGGTCACATGACAATGGTGGACACAGTGAGCCAAGCAAGGATTATAAAATTTACAGGTGAGCTATTTCCTGGCACTCACATGCCCCTCTCCATATTGCATTGAAGCAAGCAAGAGGCATCATCAAAGATCAAGGGCACATTCCAGACACACAGAATATACTGTAATTCCAGCTAAATGGTAGGAAGAATTCTCTGACATTAAGATCTGTGGAATGGACTACGACTTTTAAACAGAGGTTGGGTGGCTGTCAGGGATTCTTTAGCTGTGATTCCTGTATTGCAGGGGGGTTGACTCTTGGAGGTCCGTTCTAACTATATAGTTCCATGGAAAACAATTGAGGGCGTGAAATAGGGCTGGTGAGGGATGTGACCAAGGGCCAGACAGAGAGACCCAGAGGTCCGCACTTGGCCCCTGCTCTAATCATTCACATTTTTAAAAGTTGCAAAGGCCAGTAATTGTTCTGTATGTTAAGGAAAGCAAGCAAGCCATTTGGCAGTAGCACATATTGTTTGCTGTAAATATACCGTGTCGACTGTTCCCACCGGCCACTGCACACCGCAGCTACACAACAGGAACGCGGTTTGCACTATGACCCGTTAATGACTTACAGAACAGCTCTTGAGCTGGCCTGGCCCCGGAGGAACTGGGAAAGAGAGAATCAGGAGTAACACGGGCTGCGCAGGAATGCTAATGCAAACTGAGAGAGGGACTGACACCGTTCTAACAAGGTCAAACTTCAGAGCACCCAAAGGTGTAGACAGGCAGCAGTGGAGTGGTGGGCAGACAATACAGGAGTCTAATTAGATATACTGTATTTTTCTGTGCATAAGACGATGCTTTTTGCAAAAAAAAAAAAAAAAGAATAGTAAGAAATTGGGTGTCATCTTATACACAGATGGTGAATGCATATGGGTTCAGGTGTGGGTGGCTGGGCTCAGGCTCTTGAAATATGGCAACCCTAAACTTGGCAACCCTAACTATTTTAAAATATTGATTTAATTTTGGGTTCAAAAAAATAGGGTGTCTTGTACACGGGGGCATCTTATACACTGAAAAAAGTGGTAATTTTCAGAGCCACAACTGTACATATTGTAATACCTGTGGCTACTAGGTTAGCACATTGCCACCCTTTCCCTCCTTTTAAAAGTATTTCCCTCCCTTGCAGACAGCATCATCTGCAAAACAATGGTGGTGCTGCCTGTTGGTTCCCTTGGCTGGGTTGACAATCTGTGCTGCCTTTCTCCGAGTTTTATGTGTGCCAACAGGGGATCTGGGCCAAGGCCACCTCTGTTTCTGCCAGCTCTCTCAAGCCACAGGGCGCAGTTAGCCTTCTGCCCTGGCTGTAATTTGTTCTCCCTCCACAGTTTGGGCTCCTCTTGCCGCAAAGGCAGGCATTCAGCAGACAGAATAATTGCAGAGTTAGAACTGCTCATTTTCGTGCTGGCATGCTATAGTTAGAGAGATGCTGGGAGGCAGCCTGGCTGGCTGCAGAGAGCATGATCAAAGTATTGAAAAGAGGAGAAAAGAGAGGATGTAGCCTTTACCCACTCGTCTCCTTTTTTTGGAGTAGGAAAAAGGAACTGGTTAGTAAGTAACTTAGATGCCTGCTGCGCTTCTGAGGATGGAAGATCAATGAATCAACAGACCCACAAAGGCAAAGGAGTGGGCTTGCCTTGCAATGGCAAACAATGAAAAAGCATCTCTTCTGATGGGGTGCACATAATCCTACTTTAACCTTTCCTCCTCCTGGTGTACTATGTTGACTCCCAAGGAGCTGACACTTATAAAAGAAAAGGCAAAGCAAGATTTTCCTAGGTATGAGGAATTTTGTTTTTGTAGGAAGACTGTAGGGTGCGGTTCCGAGTATCCACCTTCAAACATTCAAACAATTTCTGGAAGCAGGAAAGAAACTCCCAATTCAAGAAGTGTTTGTGAACAGCATTTTACATTGATTCCAAATCAGACATTTTGGTAGATGAACATCATGGTTTGTTACACCAGCTTTTCTCTTTGATGTTGACTACCACTTGCATTTTTTCTTACAAAGGCATTCTTTAGAATGGCTTCTGAGCTTTAGGAGAAAGTTCCAACTTTTGTTTTCAAACCAGCTCAGCTTCCCAAGCTGCAGCACACCAGTTGTCACTGTGGTGGAGTTAAAACACCATCAATCAATCATCTTCTTCTAGGTGCTTTTGCCTTGCAAGGTGATGCAGGTGGAATTTAGGGAGAGTAATACCAACCCAGATCAGACCTGGGATTGATAACATTAAGTGCCAGGTTAAAATGAAAGTATGCTCCACAATTAGTGTTTTGAGTCTTATTTGTTTTCAGCAGAGTTTTTGCCACTGCCAGCGATAAGTATTTTACTTGTACAACTTATTGGTAAAATTGTATGATGCTCTGGAAATAGGAAAAGGACCCCATTTAAGTAAAATAAAACTGAAACATGTTCTTGTGAAATGCCCAACTTTACCTTCTTTATCACCTCCCCTTTCTAACACACTAATATCACAGTACCACCATAGAACCAGGTCAGCACTATAGACTGAATGCAGTGGAGACCGTGCCTTGCTAGAGTTATCCAGCTACGGAACAGCTTGGTCAGACACAGCTTCCGATCCTCAGTTACAGAGTTGGAAAGAGTAGACAGGTAGGTGAAGGGATTTATGGTGCAGTACAGGGATGAGGAACTGCTGACCCAGGGAGCACAATAGACCCATGGAGCCTTTTCATCTAGCCCATGACTTCCCTTTGATCCCAACTCCTCCTGAGGCTTGCTAGGTTTCATCTTCTGCCACAGCAGTTGTGCATGCCTCACTTAGTCACCAGAAGGGACTCCCCCCAACCCACCCACCACTGCAAAAAAGGGCCAGAGAACAAGAGAGGGATGGATCTGGTGCAAGAACAAAGTGATGAAGTCGAGGGTGGAAAACACAAGCAGTGGAATGGCTCCTCAGAAATTGCTGCCTCTCCAGACTGCTCTCCTTCCTCTGCCCCATATATATATATAGTAGGCTGCTAAGGAAATGCAACCACATGCATGTATGGCTCCACCATCTTTCAACTCTGAATATTCCAACGTGAACACCAGAAGTCTATCACAGCCCTAAGATGTTCGTATTGCACACTCTTTTGTGTGTCATTTTTCATGCATTTTTAAAAAGGTGTTTCTGAGATGTCTTGATTTAGGTCAGTGAGATTATTTTCAAAAGAAAGTCACAGGGGATGGAAAATATATTTATTATACCACATTTAAAAATGAAGGACCCTGATCTACATGCAAGATTAAGTTTCCTTCCCCTCCCCAAGCAAGAAATTAAATTTGTTGTGGTCCACTAGATCGCTTGAAAGCTGTTCATGTTATTTAAAAGATTCATAACCCAGCTCAGTGCAAAAATCTAATTAATGATATAGACTAGCGTATCCCCAATATCTGTTGTTCGTCCATTCTCAGTGAGACGAACCCGCTTTTCAGCAAGGTCTATGTGAAAGACAGCTTGATCTAAAATGGGAGATTTCTCAGCATCTTCTTTACCAAGCACAGGAACACGACGTGGGCCCAGGAGAGGGTCATCAAAACGCATTAGTTTCACTTTGGAAAGATCTGGAGGGCAGGCGGGAAAGAAAGAATACACTTGTAAGACATGTGCATTTTTATACAACAATACAAATCACAAGGCAGTTCAGGCAAGGTACCTAGCAAGGAGAGAGCATTAGCCTGGGCTGCTGAAACTCTAACTGCCCCAATTGCTTGAATAGCGCCTTGACAGATGTTTACAAGCTGTTGTGCAGGCCATTTGCCTCAAAGGCTACAGAAGCCCTTAATAACCAAGGCTTAATTAAAAGGCAGTGTGGGTTCAAGAATATCCAACATGAATGCACTGACACTGAGGTGTGCCTCAGCATAAAAAGTGAGCAAACACTTCCAACGGAGGGATACATAAAGACCTCCAATTTCCCTCCTGCAACAGCAGGACAGAAACACTGAGAGGTGTGTCTAATTTTATGGGTGTTTTAATATGAGGTTGAATAAATTTACTATGTAAAGTTTTGTGTTTTAACTCGGTACAAAGCAAAATGGCTTACAGAAACTTTTCAGTAGCTTTCCTTCATGCAAATTATGATCCCAGAGAAACATCAGCTACTTCCTTAGCATTGTGCCCTCTATCTATTAATACTGCAGTTTTAAATTAGCTGTTCAGAGACCTGCGGCCATTCACTTGGGCAAGAAAGAGGAAGAATGGCTCTAGAGAAAAAAGTCAAAGGTGTCCTCCCAGTTCACCATGAACAAATGAACTATGTAATTTCCTCTTCTCTACTGCAATCAGGCCTGATGCCAGTGGTTGACCAGGATGGGTTCTGGCCACGGGCACCAGGGCTCACCAGCCCAACCTGCTGCCCACTCACTCACCCCTGGATCTGCGTGGCAGGCTATGGGCACCATTCACAAACCAACCTTGGCTTCCAGCCAGGGGAGCAGGGGCAGGGAGCCCATTGGAAGTCTGGCAACAGCTCTAACTGCAATTTTAAGTTATACGCCCTTGCAGTTTCCAGTTATACGCCATTCTTTTTCAGGCATGACTAACAGCCAAAGAGGCATGGAAGTAAAAAAAAGGGTGGTGGTCAAGAGGACGTTAATAAAATCCAGAGGAATTAAATAAAAAATGTATGGAGATGTTTCCCCGGAGAACCAAGTAGTTTACAGTATACGCTCCATCTCATATCTTCCTCCCCAACAACCCTTCTTTATCGCTCATTCCTCTCTTTTATGTCAGAAATATTCAACATAAAAGGGAGGGAGGAACATCGCCTGCATAGAATTGTGAGAGGAAAGATGGTTAAAACTAGAAAATGTTTTAATACAAGCAGAAATGTTGTCTCGGTTTTGTTATTAGAGGCAACTGTTTTTTTAAAAAGAAGTCCTTTAAATAAGTTCAAACGATTTCTCAGTAAGAACTGCGAAGCAGAACTTTCCTAATGAGCCAGCTATTTTAGTCTGCCTAAGTTGCTGCTCTTTCACCACTAGCTTTTATCAGATAATCTTTTCAAGTGCCTGCCTAACAGTGACATCTTCTGGAAACAACGATTTGGAAGAATTACTGATTTACTCTCAATTGCTTTTCATTCACTTCAAACAATCAGGTTGTGCATCTCTAGTAATTGCCTGCCCGAGCCTGAAATGTGCAGTACTCCATTTTTGCTTTGCAAGACAAGTTATAGACTTCTTCCTCTCAGCTCTTTTCTGAAAACACAACTTCACACTGTAATATAAAAATTGTCTCTCTTCCTAGGATCAAAACACACAAGCTGCCAAAGTGATGAGGAAATAAATTATACGACGTGAAAAGTTTGGACCAAGACATAATTCCCTCACAATTGCTGGAATCAGCAAAGCCAGCAAGCAAACAGGAAATTGTCTCTGCTTTTTAAAGAAATTCTGTCAGTTCTGTTCAGCAGAGCAACCTGAACTTCAGGCTTAATGCCTCGCTTCCTTTAAACAGTTTAATTAGAAGGGCGGAATGCCTGCAAAATAAGGCCATTAGCAACTGGATAACAGGAAGGAACTCAAGGTGTTCTAATTTGAGGACACACTTAAGAATGTAAACAGAAGTCACCTCAAAATACACCTTCTGTAAAAGCTGCTCACTCCTGGGGTTGTATCTAAAGTGCAGCTGAGTAACGCATTCCATCAGTACAAGGATTTCCACTTTTGCTGCAGGCTTCTCCCCAAATCTGTTCTAGGTGCTTCTCCAACACTCTGGAGCAGATTTGGGGAAGGTGCAGGGTGCATGCAGGGAAGGAGGGGGAAAGCCCTGCTGTGCACTGACACCTTAACTGGATAACGCCCCCGGTTAGCAACTAAGCTTGCTAGAAGACCATTTAGACAAGAGGTACAGGGGGTGAGGAGGAATGCACAAACGTTGCTCATCCACACAGTTTTTTACCACCTCTAATCACTCAGGAGGGCAAGGTTGGCCCTGGAGACTACAGCTGCAGAACCCTGTTAACATTTACTCCCCACCCCCAGCAACTCCCATTGCAAACAAAAATAATCCTTGAGTCACCAAACTCTTTCTCCCAGGAGGTTTGTCAAAGCCCGAGCATCTTTCAGAAACAATGCAAAACAATTTTGTTTTGGTTAACAGCATTTGATGGTGCAGACTGAAGCCAGCATGCGGGTTTTCTGTGAGCATATTAGTTAGATCTGACAATTAAGATTTTCAGTCTGAATTTTAAAACGAAGTCACCAAATTTAAGGTTTAGAATTAAAGAAGGTTATAGTGAAAATTGAAAATGGCACCAAAGGAACATCAAGAGTAAATAATCTCAGGAACTTTGGGACACAGAATTGGTAACATTTTATATTTTTAAACACAAACAATTTTTACAAATTTGTTTTCAGCCTTAACTGACAAATAAATAATTTGTTGAAGCTAACTTCTATATTACAAGAAAGAAAGAGATATTTTTTCACAGCAGCTATGGATGTCAAATCTGGCTCTTGAGTGAGAATGTGCATTTGCTTTAATGCCTTTATGCTACAAGTCATTACTGCTGGTGAACCCTAAGTGCTTTCAGGGAGATGGAGCTAATACTTACCACCTCTAACACTGTATAGTTTGAAATTTAAGACTTGAAAATAATGTGGTTCATGCATTAAGAAAGTGTGAGTTGAGTGGGAGTGGGTGGCTCAGGGGACTTGAAATGGATTAATGCATCTTTCACATTTAAGTTGCAGGATCAGGCCTGCAATAAGCGAACATTAGCTGGTGGAGAGGGGGCTGACTTCAGATCTGGAGGGAGGGAGGGATAAGTAGGCTCAGAAATCCCCAGGTGAGCACAATTGTCCTGTGAAGTTCTGGCTCAGGCTCACAATGGCTGCGGCTCCAACCCTATCCCAGAAATTCTGGGTTCCTGCTGCAGCAGCATTCCAGAGCACAATAGGGGCTCTGGTACCAGATGCATATACCTGCTCCCCAACATGAAGCTCCTCCTGCTGCAACAGACACTGTGAGGTTAGTTTCAAGAAAAGGGATAAAGATGATCATGGTGGGCTATGCTAAGGCTGTGCTGCCAGTGAGGTTACTTAAGAGTATGAGGGGGCCAGAGTCTTGGCATGAGCTCAAAAACAATACAATTTAGTCTCTTTTTAGTTAGAAAATCATTGCCGAGTCCATCCTGATTCAACATCTTCACTAACAGTAATTGATCATTGCTGTCAACAGGCATATCTACAAGAAATGAATCTTGGGCTCTGCTCCAAATTCCGGACGACTCCAAGAGGAAGGAATGACTCAAGGCAAGCTGATCCCACAGGGATCTTCTCACCACAGGGGGACGCAGCTAACAATCTGGTCACTGTTCAAACCATTACTGATACCATAATAAAGGTAGCTTCTATAAAATCATGCACAGTGTATACACAATTGGTGCTCTTTTCTAACCAGCAAACCTCCTGTAAGAATCACTGTAGCAAAGGCCTCTTTTGGTAGCATCTGACAAATCTTAGATTGACAAGATTGTAAAGTGTGTTGCACACAAACAGTGCCACAGAAAACCAATAGAAATAGTAGCAAGTGAACAGAGGCCTGATTTTATAGTTAGAACCATGTGAGACATCCAGTGAGTAAGAAAACACATTTTTGACAATCAGCATTTACTGGATAAGCTGCTTTGTAGGAATTTTAACATCTAGCTGGCTGAATTATTTGACCTAAATTTTACCTTTGATTCCTCTGTCCATCTTCATCAAGCGCCTGATTATTGCATCTCGGCCATCTCCTTGCCTGACCTCTATTTTTGTAGAAAAGTGGCCATTTGCTGGTTGAGGATTCACCAGAAAAACAGACACACCAGGCTATAAGAAAAACAAGAGGTAGAAGGTGGAAAAATGTCAAATATCCAACCTGATGGTAGAGACTTGTTACCATGTATCTTGGATCACAACTTGCCAATATGGCTTACTTCCACCTGTACAAAATGATATATAGAAGTCTAAACATTTCAGCTGCGGTTGATACACTTATGTATACAGATGTCTCCCCACTTACACAGGGGTTACATTCCAGGGTACCACACATTTATGTGAAATTGCATATGGTGGAGGAAACCATCTAAAAAGTCTGTAAACACCCTCTAAACCTCATAGAATTGCAGCTGCAAAGGCTCCTGGGATTGCTACCCATTTTCCCACTCTTTTCATGCCATTTTTGCGGTTTCCCCACTCTTTTCAGGCAGTTTTTGTCCCTCTGTGCCTTTTTGAAGTTTAAGTCTTTTTAAAAATTATATCCGGAAGTCGCACATATACATGGCGGCACGAGAGTTGAATATGCGCAAGTAGGGGGACGCCTGTATTCATTTGTGTGTGTTTTAATGTATTTGTTACATTTTTATCCCATTTTTTCTCCAAGAATCTCAGAGTAGAATTCATTGTTCTCCTCCACACATTTTATCCTCATGATCAGTTTGTGAAGTCACTAAAGCAATAGCGACTGGCCAAAAATCACCTCCCGTTACCTTAGGGAGCTGAGCTTGGAGCTCTGTCCATTTGCTGAAGGGCTACACCTCAGTGGCATAGAATCTGCCTTGAATTCAGAAGGCCCTGGATTCAATCGTTTGTACGTTCCCACCAGGGAAAAGGAAAATATTTCTACACACACTCCCCTCTCCATCCCCCAGCCCAAGGGCATATTCCAGCCAGCCAAAGGCACCCAGGGAGGCTGCTGCCTGTGGATGGGAGTGTGGCCTGGGAAGAGTCTCAAGGACCAAACCAAAAGGCCTGGCAGGCTGCACTCACTCACTGCATGATGTCAAAATAGCAGGCTTTTCATGCATCAAGCTATGCATAAAACAGTCCCCAGTCTAGCATCAAGAAATGGAATCCAAGGATTGGAGCTTAGTCTCAGTGGTTCCTAACGAGTTCTATGGGTAGAATTAACAGGGTGCAACCTTAGATACCACTGAGAAGTGGAGAAAGGACTGGTGCTCTTACCAGATATTACTGGCAGGTCTAGCCCCCATCCTTCAGTGATGCATCTTAGACTTTTCTCTCAGATACATGGACAGTTTCCGATGCCTCATGCAGGGCACAATAAAGTACAGTGGTACCTCGAGCTACAAACGCCTCAGGTTACAAACGCTTCAGGTTACAAACTCCGATAACCTGGAAGAGTTACCTCAAGTTGAGAACTTTGGCCCAGGATGAGAACGGAAATTGTTTGCCAGCGGCACAGTGGCAACAAGAGGCCCCATTAGCAAAAGCACGCCTCTTGTTAAGAACAGGTTCAGGTTAAGAAAGGACCTCCAGAACAAATTAAGTTCGTAACTAGAGGTACCACTGTAGTTAAGTGGGGAACAAAGTCTCAGAAATCAGTGAAGGAAGTAGACTTGCAAACTTACTTCTACTCTGAATGTGCAGAATGGTTTTCCAGGACAACAATCTTCTTTGATTTTCTCATCTCCCTCAGAAGAAAACTTCAATTCTATATGTTCCAGCTGTGGAGGAAGAAGAAGGAAAGTTCAAAACATTGGTGGTGCAGGGGGCGATAGTACAGCAATCACAGGAGTATGCCAACATTTAATTCTCTTGAAGCACATTCATGTATTTCTTTGTAGCAATTAAGATTCTAAAGAAAGATACTGCTGACAGCAAGTTGTGCCCAAGACTGGCCCAAATCAGGCACATCCCATTACATAAATTTATCTCCAAGCAACTGACAGCAGCTCTGACTTACAGCTAGATGCTGTTACATATACCCTAAAAGGTTGGCTACAAATCCATTCAATGATGATGATTGTGTTTACAGGATATATCTTGAATAAATTCTCCACTAAAACGGTCGAGAATTTCCAAACCATCTTCTTACCTTGAGAGAAAATCAAGCTAACTGGGGACAATAACGTTATTCATGTAAAAAGTAGTAAGATGATAAGAGAGAGAGAGAGAGAGAGAGAGAGAGAGAGAGAGAGAGAGAGAGAGAGAGAGAAAAGCTGGCTACATTTGATAAAATCTCTCCTTTCCATTGAAGGTCAATGATACTGAATATAGAAGTCCAATTTAGGGTGCTCTTGGTCACTAAAATCTGGAGAGCCTCTTGGCACCTTAAAGACCCCCCCCAAAAAATATTATGGCATATGTCTGTACAGGTTTATGCCATAATAAATTTGTTATCTTTGAAATGCCACAAAACTTTAGGTTCTTTTTTTACTGAATACTTCCAACATTCAAACTATCAAGCAGGATTGGACCCAGATAATCCAGAGGCCTTTCTCCTTGGAATAATAGGTTCTGAATTACCCAAGAAAGATGTAAAGTTATTTTTGTATGCCACAACTGCTGCTCGAATTCTTATAGCCAAGAAATGGAAAACACAAGAACTACCAACTATGGAAGAATGGCAGATGAAAATGATGGAATATATGGAGTTGGCTGACCTTACTGGAAGAATCCGTGACCAGAAAGAGGAGGAATATCAAGAAGAGTGGAAGAAATTTAAAGACTATTTGAATAAATAGTGTAATATTAAAAATTAGAAATTACTTGAAAGTACTAAATTGGCCTAGGAGGAAATCAAGAGTTAGTAAAATAATTGAGATGTAGAACTTTAAGAAAATTTTATTTTAATTGGAATACTATGTTTTAATAATGATATTGGAAAACTGCTAATATCATGGGAGGGCTCAGAGGAAGTCAAAACCATGTTTATGATGTTAGAAGTTTAAATAACCAATTAATTTGTATTGTCTGGGTGTTTGTTGACATGTATTTTTCTTTTTCTATTTTCTTCTTTGTTTATATTTGTGATTTTGTTTCTTTCTTTTTTGTTGTAGTAGGTGATATATCTGTAAGAAACTTAATAAAAACTATTCTTTTAAAAAAAGGGGGGGGGGAGGATTGGACTCAGATACAAAAAGTGATCACCAACGTAATCACGTAATTCTATTAGGGACTTCCCACCCCACACACAATTTGTAAGCTAATCCACTGATAAAAAACTTCTGCAAGCTTAACAATTAAATGTGCACGGGCAACCTTAAACCAAAAAAGACATATATAGACATTCAGTGTGTCTTCAAGCTCTTTCGACTTGAGCCATTAACTCCATGACAAATGCTCACCTCCAAGGAATTTGTCAGGTAGACTATATTCTCCATGAGTACGGCCCGTTCATCAAACTCCAGCTCCAGATCAAGAACACGTGGCCCTTTCTTCTCCAGATTCTCCTGTGATGCCAAAAATATGAAAAGCATATATTTTAAATTGGGTCATCTCTGTGAAACCTGAATAGTGCAGCTGAGCAAGCCCAAGACAGAAAACATCTGGCAAAAATTCATTGCGTACAGCAAATGGGTCTAAAGCTCCTAGCAAAATTTAGTTTTTAATTAATTAAATACAGTTCCCGCCTCTAAACAGGAAAGAATCTAAAGCTTTAGTGTTTAAATGACAATAGTAGTTTTATGTCAGAAATTTTGAAACACACATAACAATCTTGTCTTCTTGCATACCCAGGCTATGTGTATTTATCAAGCTGCCATTCTATTCCTTTACACCAAGATGTCCAACAGGACTGAGCTTGAAGGCCAAATTGCAGGCCATAGAATCTTTTGTCCCCTGTGCAGGCAGAATGCACCCACTGCGAGCCAAATGTACAAAGAGGTTGCCACAAAAAGCAACGTCACTAAAATGTGGCTCATGAGCTATGTGAGAACATCTGGAGGTGACTGCATGTATCACTGCTCTCCTCCTCACTTCTGTGATTTGGGCAGCCAATAAACATTGTGGAGCAACTGACACCCCCCCCCAAAAAAAAAACACCACACACACAATATCTAGTCTGGCAAGAAACAAAGATCTACACTATCCAAAGAGCAGTCACAAATCTGTGTGTTGTCCAATAACAATGCCAAAGAGTCCTGCACTATGCTTTGAAGCAACTGATTGTCAGCACCGCAGAAGTCTGGCAGGTGTGCAGGTCTTAAGAAGCACTTGTGAAGCACCCCTGATTATTGGGACTTCAGAAGCCTCTTTTTACCTGCCCACCTGATGTCATATAAGATGTCAGGTGATTGGGCAGGTGGGTGAAGCTTGACCAAAATTGCAAGGCGAGTCAAATGGGAAGGCCTGGCAGGCCAGAGGCAACTGAGATAGAAACCTCCACATATAATCTCATCTCAGTCCAAACACTACAGCTCTTGCAAAATTCCAGAAATGCATACCAAGAACAATCTGCTGGAGTTAGATTACTGCTACATCAAGTATGCAGAGTATTCTTTCTGCTACTACCAATGTGTTTGACAGGAAGGTGTGCATGAGAAAGCAATTTTGTTGAATTGGAACAGTGTGCTGGATTTGTTACCTTGGCTAAAGAAAGCACACATTGATAAAGAGAATAAGCAACAGCTGTCTTCCCTTTCTACTGTCGTTCTGCAAGCTAGGTGCTTCAGCAAAAAAAAAAAAATGTGCCTAGCATTTATTTAGCGTGGCAAGGCTGACTGTGCCTCTAAACAAACCTACCAAACACACACACACACACACACACACAGAGAGAGAGAGAGAGAGAGAGAGAGAGAAACCAAAGTACCATTGGGGCTACAATTTAAGTAGTAAAAAAACCCACCCCACTCTTTTCTAAAAGCCATGACACATTCTTCTTTTTTATCACTACCCCATATACATACATATATATATATATATATATATATATATATATATATATATATATATATATGGTTAATCATACTTCTGTGAATTTAGTACTCATTAAATTCAGTATCCTTACATCACCCTATGAACCATCTTCTCATTCTAATTTTGTTCTACAGCCATGGGCCACAGGAATTTACATTATTGATTTACATAAACCTATACACCACCTTCTAGTCAGAGCATTTTTAGGTGGTTGACAAAAAAGCTATTAAAGCAATTGCATTAAACCATCATGACTGTTTTAAAGTAACAATATAACAACACCCACTGCAGCCAGCAACAATATCAATATCAATATCAAGGCTCAGAAAATGCTTGGGCAATGACCATGTGGGTCATTATTACTTAACAGTTGTTATTTAAGTGCATCAGTTAAATCCTCCTGGCATTTTAGTCTACTCTGACTAACTGATAATGCAGGGAGATTTTAAATGTGGCCAATAAGCTCTGTTTTTAAAGGCATGCTTTCTCCTCCAGTTATCAAATGTATTTCTTAATGTCTCTCTCTTTCTTTTTCTTTTCTCAGGAGAAATCTTGCTGCATTCAAGTTGTGATCCCAAGCTATAGAACAAAATGGAAGTCTTTGCTATAACCAGGAGCCCAAGGTAGTTACTTCCAAATTTAACTGGTAACAATGAAGTGGGTTTTCAAGTCCTAGGCTCTTTGTTCCAGCTTCCATGAACAGGAGAGGGAGGCATATTTTCCCCCCCTTAAATCCTCCTCCCTTTGTACACCCCAGCAATCCTTGCGCACAAAACATGCTCAAGAGGGCTGGGGCACCCTATGGAAGGAGAGAATTTGCTAAAATTGCCTCCCCTTTCTATTCGCAGAACCTTCCCCTGGAATGAAGAGCCTTCTGTGAGTGAAGGAACATAATTGGACACAAGCCAATGTGACCACCAATTTCATTACCCATTTTGGTTCAAATTTTCAAGGGATGAAATTTTACTACTATTAAATTTATATACTGCCCTTCATCCATAGATCTCAGGGCAGTTCACAACAGAAAAATACAAAATAAAAACAAGATATAAAAAAGATAAAATACACAATAAAAACAAAAAACAGAAACAAACCAATAACCCCCCTCCCATAAGCTGCAGGAAGACTGACCTTGATCATAGCAACAAAAGGCATAACCCTTTTCATGTATTTCTTCAGTTCTGTCAAGGAGTTGAGTTCAGTGGCAATTATTTTATTGTCTGGTAGTTGTCCTCCATTGGTCTACAACAAAAACACATATGAGATCCTTTTTTAAAAAATAAAATAAAATCCAATTAAACCACTGCATGGCAGTTCTTGTTTTTGTAGCAAGCACATATAGCCTTCATTTACGTTTACCCCAGATGCCTAAAACTTTCCTCCTTGAAGATCTTAATACTGTGGTACATTCCCATGGGGAGCATCCTTCTAACTTCCCTTTTAAAAACTGCTTTTTAGAAAGTTATTTTAATCAATAGAGAAAACAACACAGCTGCAAATCTTTATTTGGCAAGTCTTTCTTTGTATGTGTGGCTTCACCCTAAACATCATGCCCAGCCCAAATCATTTAGAAAAATCTATGAGCTCAGTCCTTCACAAGCTGCAATCTACCACGCCGCACACAGCAGTGCCGTCATGTCGTGGCCCACAAAGAGCACAGTAAGCCTCTTGTTTGTACTGGCTTCTAGAACTATAAAAACAGGATCAAGAGAGAGGCAGGTTTATTGAGCAGCCTGATAGCTCCTAATACATGGGCTTCTTTGGGCTTGGCGGGCCCTAAGGTATGCTAGGATCCATGCTTGGACATATGTCTGCTTCCACTGCAGGAGAAAGGAATTTCTGTTTCTCTCACTTTCTCTGCTACCACTTTCACACAACTGCATTTTTCATGTGCCACATGCAAAGAACTGCAGGGTGGTGTCGTGGTTACAGCATTGGACCAGGGAAACCCTTGGGCAAACTTCCATGGAGCCACAAAGCTGCTGGGTGGCCATAGATAATTTTCTCTGACCCTAACCTATCTCACAGGGTTATTAAAAGAATAAAGAAGGGTGGGGTGGAGAGAGAAACATTACATGCTGTCAGCACCAGTGTCCCAACCTCTCCCCAAGTTCACACTACAATTTAACTTCATTGATAGGAGCCCCAAAGTAAATGGGAAAGTACAATTCATTCTGCCTTGTTAGTAAGATCCATATTATTTCTGTTCAATATGGATTGATGGCAGTGGACACCAAGTTACAAAGACATGCTTGTTCCTAATTAGAAGGAAATTAATTTAACCACATTACTGCAGTTTGAAAAGACACAGTGAATCCACAAATCAACTCTGATACTTAGCTGTTCTGCTTGAGTGCTGCTTGTTGTTCTTGTGCCACAAGAGTTAAAGGATCAGTTCCAGAAGCTTAAGAATTCAGGGACTGCAGCTTTTCAAGCCGGATTTCTTAGTGTTGTGCAAGTTTTAAGGCAGAAGAATTTATTGTGCTCTAGTATATTTCTTACAAAGCCAGAGAATTATCATACTCACCAAAGACTAGAGTGGACCTCAAAGCTCCTTGCCTAATAAGGAAGTTACACTCGTCTGAACACAGCCAGTATTGCTGCAGAACAGGCACTTAAATAAGCAGCTAACTAAGCTTTGCATTTGGCAAAAGATTAAGGATAACAAAGCTGAACCCATTTTCAAATGAACTCCATTTCCAAAACATCACTAGAAATGATGTCATACAGCAAACATAATCACGCACCCAAAAAAGACATTACGACCAAACTGCAATAATCTTATTAAAACACTGGAAACACTTATTTCCCCCTTAGATTCAATAACTTGATGCCAAGTTTTATTTTCAGGAGAGACAGAGAGAAGAAAGTGACGAGAGAAGCAAATAATAAAGTAAAATGGGGAGATAGCTGACATTCTTGTTTTCTTTCTTACTGGCTTTAACAAATTACTGTTACTGTGTACTGTTTCTTATATTGCTCTGCTGGGTTTACTACAGTTATTATTGGAATGTAAGCCACCTTGCAGACCAGGCATAGGCAAACTCGGCCCTCCAGATGTTTTGGGAATACAACTCCCATCATCCCTAGCTAACAGGACCAGTGGTCAGGGATGATGGGAGTTGTAGTCCCAAAACATCTGGAGGGTCGAGTTTGCCTATGCCTGTTGCAGACAGTCTGGTGGAATGGCAGGCTGGAAAACCGTTCAATAAGCCAACAAGCAAGCAATGGGAGGGAATTTAGGTAGGATGATCACCTGATAATGCTTGCGCAGAACAGACAACGTAGTGTGCTGCCATGGGGGGTAGTTCTTGGCCACGTAAATGGTACAGTGGGATGGTTTCTGGGGTGCTTCTTTGTTGCCTTTCTAGAAAACAAAAGGAGACCTTTCTCATCAGAGGGAATGATTCTTCAAAACCATCCAGTGTAGGAACAGCCAGGGCGGGGGGGGGGGGCATAGGCCTTTACCTTTCCTTTAGCTGGTGCCATGTAGTTTTTGAGGCGCAGACGGAGTTCGTGAGCTACTTCTGTGAGGTACTGGGAAGAACGGATCAGGATTTCATCCACAGGGCCAGGCACAGGCCAGGAAGCTTTCATGATGGAGTCAGTCTTTAAATTTGAGTTAACAACAGACACTGGGATTAGAAGAGAGGAACAGTTCTTACCTTCCTTGTTCCAACATAATGACGAAGTCTAATAGGGCCATACAAAGGCTATGGATTGTGCTTGGTTTGCAGAACTGCTGATATTTAGCTGAGATACGATCACAAAGAGGGAAAATGTGACGACTGCAAAGCGGTTCACTAGCGATAAATAAACAGCCATACCTTGCCCAGCAATGCCCAAATATGTTCACACACATGAGGGCAGACTGGAGCCAACAGGAGAGTCTGAGATTCGATAAACTGGAGCACCAAGTCCCTGTGCATTCCTTCAATAGCTAGTTCACGGTACTTGTCTTTTGCTGCCTGAAAGAGAGCCAGCACAAGCACCGTAAAAACAGTCTAACTGTCATGGAAAAGCATTGCATAAAAGCCAATCTCCTTGCTTTAATATGTCCCTAAAACATAAACTACTTATAATCCTATAATGGATTATTAAAAGGACCATATTTTTTATTTTAAAAAAAAACCTGCTGGGATTAGGACCAAATGAAATTCTGCCAGTGGGACATTATATAGCTTTACATTATTATGGCTCTTAAAAAAGACATCTATCGGCACAGACATAAAAGTCAAGGATAACTGTAACTGTATATTAGGCACTATCATTCTGAATGGCCCACATAAAAAGCTACCATTAAGTAGTAAGGAAAAAAAGAGGCAATAAATATGATAGATTATTATGCACATAGTTCAGCCAGCCGAACCACACTCCTGAAAGTCAGCTGCGTAAAGGAGTCAGAGCAATTCATTATTAAGCAAAGCAATATGCTGCTGCAGATATTTTGGAGAGTTGCTGACACCTTATGGACTAAAGTGAAAAACATCCTGCTTTTTAATGGCAGCAGGAATACATTTTCTGATCCATCCATCCTTGATTAAAATTAAGTTTGCTAAAAGAAGAGAGAGATAAAGGAAACAATTTTTTCTTTAATTATTGGCCCTCCCTCTTTACTGCCTGCCAATGACTGTAAATCCCTGGTTGTCAGAAGGGAAATAACATCCTGTGGAAGTATAATGCTTAACAAAGACTACTGGCTACAGGAATATGAATTTTATGTCTTTCTACCTACCCTTCTAGCATAATGCTAAATCTGTGCTGCACAACATAGCAAAAGCAGACCGGCCACTGTGGGAGAGGTCTTAGTTTAGTGCTGAATTGTGTGCATGTTAAATCCCTGGCATCTCCCACTAAAGGGTCAGAAGTAGCAGAGCCAAGTAAAACTATTATTCTAGCAGGCAGCAAAATTTCAAACCAACTGCTTTACCACCAACTGTTATTGCATTCTTTAAATGTATTTTAAGTGTCAAACTTTTAAAATCCTGTGCTACAGAAAGTGGACAGCCTACCTGAAATTCAAAAAAGCCTGTTTTCAGAGCTTCCTTAAACATCATCTTCTCATAGTTTTGATCTGTTTTCATGATGCCTGCACTCATTTCACTGGGCAGGGCATGGAGGAAGAGAAGAACAGAGAAAGTTCTAGTTAGATCGAAATAAAAGAGAAGTGCCAACATGCAGGAATCTGTGATTTAACATGATTATACATAACAGTCCTGGGGGATCCACATTTTTTTTCTGAGCTAGAAAGTTGGTCTTGTTCATGGTACCTGGCAAAAACTCTGTCGTTGAAGGTGGTGGCAGGCCCACTTCTCAAACTGTCCCAGTTAGCAAGTATTTCCTTCACCCACTCGACCCAGTTGTACAGGCGGAGGATGCCAGCATCTGCCATGGCTTCCACAAAGTTTGCATCTTCAACAGTATCACCTGCATCAGCCAATGCCAGCCGCATGCCTAGAAGGAAACCAAGTCAGTGTTAGAACATCAGGTGCCCTGTAAAAAGGACCGTACAGCCTGACTCCCAACTACTTTTCCACATCAATATCTGAGAACATTGCTAAAAACATCCTAGACAGCATCACTGCAACTCTTCATTGAAATTACATTTCAGAAGGCAACTTCATTGAAATTTCATTGAAATTACATTTCAGAAGGCAACTACAACAGTTAGAAAGATTTTCAGTGGGGAAGAACATGCTTAAAGAATAGCACTGACAAACGTTTTGAAGTTCTCATGCATTGGCATGTCCTTCCTGTCATGACCTCCCAATATGCAACCTGAAAAGCTTGATCAGCTGGAGCTCCTGTTTTCCATGGACAGCAGGGGATCTAGCTGGTGGGCCAGATCAAAAGCTCCTCCCTGCCATACCACTTTGACAGGTGGGTGGAGCTGGGCACCTATTAATCAGTCAATTTATTAATGGGCAGTCAATTTCAAAGGAAAAATCAAGAGCACACTCTTAATTGTGCTTCCAATTCCTGCTACGGTTTGTAATCCAGCTTGAATTCAAACTCCTTCCGTAGCCACAGCTCCAAATATAACTAGTTGCATTTCTGATTCTTTCTTTCCAGATGCAATTTGGCTCATTTTGAATTTGGTGCCTTCTTCAATAGCTCTGGGTTGACACAAAAAAGGGTTAAATTAAAAATTTACACTAGTAGCTGGAAATGAAGAACAAGTGTGCCCCCTATTCTTGTTTTCCAATTTGGCTGAGGCTTACCAGTATAACCTGGCCAACAGTTTTAGCAGATTTTTTTTTCAATGCCAAGCTAATATGCCCTCTTACCATCAGCAGAAAACTTATCCAGAGCTTCGCACAGAGTGAGGAAGTTGCCTGTAGATTTAGACATCTGTGGGATAGGAATGTCAAACAGAGGTGGGTTACAGGAAATCTGTCCACTGTCTGATGAGAAAAGTTAAGCAATGTGCTATCCATGAGTACAATAATAAAACTGAACTCCCCTGAAATAAACACACATCAACACTCACACGTAGACATTTTTATATTCATTTCATTCTAACCCTCATTCACTCTACCCAAATAAAGATTTCTGCCTGGTTTTCATTGTTGAGATCTGTCAGTCCTAACCATCACAAAAGTATAAACAAATAAAGTACCTTCTCTGAATTTAGGAGGAGATGCCCGTTTGCTCTTACAGATACTGGCCATTTTTCTCTGCATTAGAAGACATACATGAAAAAGATTCTTTTATTTTTCTTAAACTTTTAAAGGCCCTCCCAGAAGCAGAGCCACAGGGATGACAATATTCTTCAAGGGAAAAGAAATGCAGGACATGCACTATGTCTTTGCTCAAATGCAATGGATGTGTTAAGGTTCAAAAAGCAAATACAGCATGCATATATGTCAATGAAATACAATGTTAACAGAACCAATGGAACATAAGAACCAGCTACTGTCTCCTAGATCACATGGATTCAACTATCCTGGTTGAATAGGCCAGACACTGAAACCCTTGGTTGTTCTGGAGGCCACCTTCATGCCACCCAGAGAAACTACACAAATTAGAATAAAGCTTTGCTGCAGTTTGTATGGTGCTTGTTCTTAAAACTTTGCTTGCATATCCTCCAAGATGGAAGGGCCAGAAAACATTTATTTATTTTTATATATGTGTCCAGTTCACAACATACATATTCTGCAACACACTCTGAACACTGAGCTCTTGAAAATAGTGTAAGACGGTGAGCATCCCAAGGTACCCAGGTAGTGATTGATTTATCCAAATCAATCAAGGCACACTGTCTGGAGGGCACCTGGGGAACCAAATTCCTTGAGGCCTAGCAATCTTTTGACCCTGAAGACATTCGGGCTTGTGGACAAGCAACTATGACAGGCCCTCCTTGGTGCACATTGAAGGCTGTTGGCAATGAACAGTGCAAGACACACTACTATTCTTAGGCTTGGAGCCAGAGTGAGAACAACCCATCTGGGAGGCAGCAGGAGATAGCCATTCCCAAAGCCTCAATTAAGTGTTAGTTAATCTGCATTGTATAACTGGACGGAAGAATGATCAAATCGAGGCTCAGGTGCCTATTGGCTGTTTAATAAAGTTATAGCCATGTTTTAATCCCACACAGATCTTGCAAATGTCTCTTCCTCTGTACAGGAGCAATTCACTTTCAGGCCTCAGATGAACTCAAAAGAGGTCTGCAATGAAGACTTATTGTGACTGTGTGTATGGCTGCAGCTAAAGATTTGAAAGTACTTCAAACCAACCTTTGATCTGGCCACATGGCCACATGATTATAAAGGTAGTATGACAAGTGATTCGGAACAAGGTCCTTGCCAGAAGCACGCAGATCCACTGGATACCAATACTCAAACTCCTGCTTCAGTTTATCCAAAGCTGCTTTGGGGATCTTTGTTGCTGGGAATGGCGCTGTCTTAAAGAAGATGTAGTCCCAAACCTCTTTGGACATCTGGTTTGCCCTGCACAGATTAGGACAAAAGTTATGCAGGGGAGAAATAGTGACAGTTATCTTAAGCATCTATTATGCTGCTAAGTATAAGTACTACAGTGTATACAGAACAAAGTATACAATGGTACCTTAGTTCTCAAACGCCTTGGTACTCAAACAACTTGGAACCCAAACACTGCAAACCCGGAAGTAAATGTTCCGGTTTGCAAACTTTTTTCAGAAGCCGAAAGTGCTCCGTTTTGAGTGTTACACTTCTGATTTGAGTGTTACGCTGAAGTCTGTATGTTTTTGCTATTTATTTTGCATTTTTGTTTTTGCGGCTCTTTTTTTGTTGTTTTTGCTGACTGTGTGGAACCCAGTTCAGCTACTGATTGATTGCGTGACTGCAGTACAGTGGTACCTCGGGTTAAATACTTAATTCGTTCCAGAGGTCCGTTCTTAACCTGAAACTGTTCTTAACCTGAAGCACCACTTTAGCTAATGGGGCCTCCTGCTGCCGCCGCGTCGCCACCATGCAATTTCTATTCTCATCCTGAAGCAAAGTTCTTAACCAGAGGTACTATTTCTGGATTAGCGGAGTCTGTAACCTGAAGCGTATGTAACCTGAAGCGTATGTAACCCAAGGTACCACTGTACATTGTTTATTGCTTTCATTTTATGGATCAATGGTCTCATTAGATAGTAAAATTCACGTTAAATTGCATGTTTGAGGGGTTGTTTCTAAAAGTCTGGAATGGATTAATCCATTCTGCATTACTTTCTATGGGAAAGCATGCCTTGGTTTTGGAACACTTTGGTTTTGGAATGGACTTCCAGAATGAATTAAGTTTGAGAACCAGGGTACCACTGTACAAAGCTCTGCATCTACATTCTACTAGGCTGCTCAGTTACACATAGTATGACATAAGCCTTCTACATTCATGAACCACCACAGGGCTGAGGAAGCTGTGGCTGTGCAGATGTCTCTAGTCTACAACTCCCTTCATCCTTGACCACTGGCCATGCTGGTCACTGGCCTGAGGGGAGCTGGAGTCCACAATACTTGGAGGGCCACAGGTTTCACAAACCAGCACTACCATGACAATACATTTTTCCTGTCCTTGTTCTTTTTTTAAAAGTAATACTGACAGGAGAAAACAAGTTAAAGGTTGTAATCCAGAAAAAAGCCAGTTTAGCATTTCTCATCAAGCTCCTAAATGAACCAGTTATAGCTAGGCTGATTGATGGGTTTAAGACAGATGTTGACAAGTTAGAGTATGGATCAGAATCAAGAGATTACCCCCTTGACTCCACAAACTAGAAATAGTGGGTGAACATTTCAACTAATAACAAATCTCATTAATGTGCCATCAATATAGCACACATTGGGTTGACTGTAGAGACAAAGTACTACCTGCAAACCAAGACTCCTATTCATTTTTATTTATTTGTTAAATATTTACACCGCTCTTCATCTGAATATCTCAGGGTAGTTCAAAGCATAAAAATACAGAATACATTTTGAACCTGGGCTGCAGCCACACTAGACCTGATGCCAACATCTGCCATTGAGAATAGAGTTCACGCATGTGGGAACACTCGGTTACCATTCCAGGTTTGTACCTCATTAATAGTAAAAGTTCTTGGTTTTATTTATTTTTTCAAAGCCATTTTTTCAAAGCCAGAAATGGTTTTTTCCCCAATTTGAGGTATGAAAATACACCCCCCCCCCACACTCCAGGTATAATGTATATGGGGAAAATATACAACTGTAAATTTCCTTGTGTCCAGAATTAAGAGTCACATACAGATTGAGTGGTGACTCATATGGGCAAGTTTCACAAGAGCCTCTGCCTGTTCAAGGGGCTTTGCCCTGTCTCCTCCCCATATGTGCCACCCCAAATTGGCTTGGGGCAGTTCAAGAGAACCCCCAGAATAGTGCAAATGGGGGTTAGGGGGAATCATTCTGTCTGGCAAGCTCACACGCTTTCGCAGATGCTAAATTCAATAGAGCCACACTGAATTCCACCCTATGTCTTGACTTGAGCCATACGTACATTCTTTGAAAATGTTATTAAAGAAGTTGCTTGGATTAACCTTAACTCAATTTTCTATTTCCCTTTAGAAATTTAATCAGCAAATTTGAATTAAGACATCAAATGCAATGGAAGGGTTTGCATAATGACTTCTTAGATAGCCACAAACTTTGACTAGAGCAATGGGAGCAAAGGGCAGTGCTCCTGTGAAGCTAAAATTCTGTTCATTTCACTCTGCTTTTTCTAATGAGAGAAAAAGCGAGCCAGACAACTGCTATGCAGTCCAATTAAGAGTTCAGAGGAAAGACTCACCAGACACTACGCTACCTTAAAAAGATTATTCCTATGAAAAATAGCTCTCATTTGAACCAATCCTCCTGTCTTCAGTTACCTTCAGGTTTAAAAAAGGAATGAGGGTGCTGGAATATCGCTAGGATTTCCATTTCTAAAGCATTCATCTGTGGCTTCACCCAGAGAAGATATGCTCCACCTTCATCTAGTTAACTCCCCAATTTAAAAGTGCAATTGACCACAGCAGTAACCACTGCATAATCGACCACAGCAGTAACCTCATTAGAAAGAGACATTTTGAAGCAAGAAGACAGGAGCTAATTAACATTCTATACTGAATACAAAACTATAATCCTTCATCTTGTATGCCACAGAAGACTAACCTTAAGTTTAAGAGAAGCAATAATGCTGGAAGGTCAAATTAGACAATTTGGTATTGAGAAAATTGCTTGAAGAAAGAGTTTTGATCATAGAACAAGGATGGGGAACCTCTGGCCTTTCAGATGTTGATGAACTCCCAAATCATCCCCATCCAACATAACCAATTGTCAAGGACTATGGGAGTTGTGGTCCAGCAACATATGAAGGACCACAGGTTCCCCATGCCTTTGCTAGACGTTCTATAATAGCCTTTATATCTGAAGATATATCTACCGTACTGAATGCATAGTGGTGGACTACATAAGCAGTTAACAGGATAGTTAACCTCAACTATTTATGATTGCAGACAGATTGCCAGGAAGGTGAAGATTAGCCATCTGGTTCTCTTTTCAAACACTTTTTTCATTTCCTGGGGAAACAGAACTAACATTAAAAATCAGGGTGGTTTCTGATAACCATTTTTTATAACTATGTGGCAGTTTACAGTTGTCCTGCAAAGAATCGAATTCGTTCCAGACTCCTCACCTGGTACACAAGTGTGAATCAACATGAAGACACTATAATAATGGCAGGGATTTTTAGTGTTCTGTTGGAAGCCGCCCAGAGTGGCTGGGGAAACCCAGCCAGATAAAAAGGTAAAGGGACCCCTGACCATTAGGTCCAGTCGTGACCGACTCTGGGGTTGCGGCGCTCATTTAGCTTTATTGGCCGAGAAAGCCGGCGTACAGCTTCCAAGTCATGTGGCCAGCATGACTAAGCCGCTTCTGGGGAACCAGAGCAGCGCACGGAAACGCCGTTTACATTCCCGCCAGAGCGGTACCTATTTATCTACTTACACTTTGATGTGCTTTCGAACGGGTATAAATAATAAATTATTATTATTATTATTATTATTATTATTATTATTATTATTATTATTTAAAACACCATACCCTGGGAAACTTTTCTTCTCACCTGATCCCTAATGGAGACTGTCCTTGTCCCCGGAGATTACCCTGTTGGAGGAGATGAGCAACCGTATAGAAAGCCATGTAGATAGTGGAATCGGAGAGAGATTCGATCAACCATTGCTCATCCCAAGGCAAACGTGTGCCTAAAAATATAGCAAAATAAATTATTGGTGTTGTAGTCAGCACATTCCTTAGTTGTCAACAAAAAAACGCTTAAGAGCCTTTTTACATTTCAGATTAAAACAACTCAATATCAGCTTGTCTCTGTTGGCAGCCATTAGTACGGTAAACTGTGACTCACTCAACGTCTTAGAAATTGAGGTACACCTGAAAGGAGCACGCTTGAGTTTTTCAGGGAGTGACACTTGGGGGTCCTATCCCAAGCTACTTCTGAATCAATACTCCTCATTGGAGTTATATGAATCTCTAGAATATGCTTCTACACGGAAAAGTGAGGTGTGCCTTGATTTCAGCTCATGACAGATGTTAATTTTTCTGAGTATGTTGTCTCTATGGGAATCAGCCATTGCAGATATGCTTTAAAAAATATTTAGAATATTAAATTGCTCCTATAGCCAAGAGTTCCCAATTAAACAATAGGAAAAGTTTTATCCTACCTAATCCGTATGTCCTTGAACAGGCATGTTCTTTCAACCAATCCAGAGTGGCTTCAAAATTTCTTCGTGTCTCATCACCAAACCTGAAAAAGCAAGATAATTAACCCTTGCTGTCTCTTCCTGGGCTTATGTCAGCCCACATCTACCTTGCCCCTATCCCCCACAACTTACGTCTCAAGGTTTTTCAAACATTCAAAAGTTTGTCGCTTCCAGTTTTCTTCACCATAGTCCAAGTACCTAAAAATCAGACAAAAGGACTTAGAATGAAGGGCGGTGAGGGATGCAACTAACTTGGCTCCATCTTTCCTTCCAACTCACCATTGGTCACAAAGAGCCACCACACACTCATCGGCAGATCTAGATATGACTTGTTTCTCTGGCTCCATATAAACCATTGCTTCATGCTAAATAAAGAAAAGGATGGGATTACAATGCTGGGACAAAAAAAGGGAATATTTATGAAATAGGGAAGTAGCTTTAGCCATGCAACTATCCTGAATTCCATTTGACTAATAATAGCAATTTAATAATCCAAACCTATGCTCACCAGTTCTGTTGGAAGAGCAGGCAGGGACAGAGTTTATTTAATTTCTGTGGCACAAGAGTGGGAATATGCTCAGCAATAGTCAAGGCAGCTCAAGGAAGCAGCTACCTAACTGTGGCAACTCAATTGTCCCATGTGCATGGCTTTCAACTCATGCTTGACTGTTCCTTTGTCTATACAATGGGACCCATTGTCATTACATGTCTATATTATGGAGCTTTATTTTCTACAACCTGGACCATCCAGAGCAAACGCTTTACTGATGCAATAAAAATAATTCCACAATCAAGAAAATCTCAAAAAGATGGACAGCATCGAGCCAATGGAACAAAAGTCATGATTCTCAGTACTTCAGCTGCCCTCTTGTGAAAGAACTGTGCAAGTACACCAGATTTAACCACTGCGTGGTAAAGCAACAATGGGGCATGATAGAGCAGTGGAACCAACAGGGCATCCCCAGCCCCTTTGCTCACACTAGCTGCGACAGAAGGCAGGGGGGTAGGCATAAGCTTGTTCCAGGTTATGCCAGCATGTCTCTGGCACAGATATCGGGCCTAGATCAGGCCTGAAACTGTGGGGGGTAGCTCAGAGGCCTAAGGATCCCAAGCCAGCCCAACGCCCTGTTTGGGGGCTTTCTACCCATCTGCACTTTTGGTGGGTAGAAATGGGGAGTTCTGTGCTGACATAGGCCAGTGGACTGCAGGAAGGAAGACCTCCACCCCATCAGTTCCCTGCTCCCATGGTCTTTCCTTTTCAAAACTTTATAGGGACAGAAATGTCACCACACCACAGTCCGCTCTTCTCCAATATGCCTAAACAGTTACTTTCAAAGCCACAAATCTTGCCTTTAGCAAACAGATAAGGATTAGTTCACTAAAGAATACAGCAAGCTCTGCAGGATTCAAAGCACCCATCTAAATAAAGCAGCTATTTCTATTTGACAGGTGAAGCATAATAATTTCTGTTTTGCAACAAAACCACAGCACTTGACTTAGTGCTGCTTAGTTTCACGTGGCTACGATTGTGTTTCAAAAAATCAAGCTGTGCTCTGTAGAGACAAGCAAGCAATAACTCTGTTGTGGAAGCCACTGTATAATCTTAAAATACAATACAAACCACTACACACATTGTCTACCATCTTCCTCTGAATAAGCTTCTTGACATCCTGCACCTTCTGGCCTTTGAATCCCTCCACGAGCATTATCTGAAAAGGGAAGTCATTGCAGAGATTACAAACTGCTTTAGAAGTTCAGTTTATATGTGAGGAAGCTGGTCTCCGTCCCTTTTCCTCCTAGAGGATGCCTGCAAGAAGCCCACATAAATCCAATAATTGTAAATGAATCAGTGGTTTTAATCCTAGAAATGTTATCTCCTGACCTCAAAAGCGAAATAACTCTTCAAAACAGAGTACATCAAAGGAGATATATAGATATATATATATATATATATATATATATATACACACACACACACATGCGCAAAATGGCAGCAAAATTTTATTCATTCATTCATTCATTCATTCATTCATAAAGCACCTCTGATATGTGCATAACACTTCACAAAGAACAGATATGATCGGTCCTTACCCCAAGAGGCCTGCAATCTAGAACAGACACAGGGAAACAACAGAAGAAGGGGACAAGGTGTGGACAGGCAGTAGAGGACCACAGAATTTCAATTAAGCTGCCTGTAATAAGGAATTTCAATTTTTTAATTTTTAGAATACCCATGTGCAATTTTTAAAAAAAACACACACACTTGATAAATTGTCCCATGAGTAAATCAGAGTTTAGCTTTAGAGCCTTAAATGTGAATGGACAAAGCTATTCTAAGAACAGAGTCAAATGTATAAAGGGATGTCTAATTTACATGTCTGATGAAAGCAAGCCATTACTCTTCAAGAAGACACATCTGTTTGCGATACTTGAAAACCCCCTGGGTAAATCAATCTCTAGTAGTCTTGAATATCTAGCCTCTTTTAATACGAAGACAAAAGGTGTTGGACATACTTCATTATGGAAAAGCAATAGGAGTTTTAAAAAATGTTCAGCTATGTTTCAGTGGGAGAGCACATGCCTTGCAGGCATAAGAGATTTGGTTACAGAGTTGGCATCTCTGGTTAAAAGGTTGACTACCTGAAATATAGCTGCCACTCCTCATGTGAAAATAATATTTCCTCACATACAAGTGTTTGTCGCACATAACTCTAGGGCACTGCGCGAAAAAAGTTAAAAGAAATGCTTTAGTTGCACTTACACTTTTGTAAGCATGAGAACTGCCATAAAACCTATCTATATAGTACTTCCTGAGTCTTTTGCTACTGCTTGTGTTTGCAAATCACTAGGATTTTTTTCCCTTCCGCTAAGTTGTCTGGATCCAGCCTTCCCTTAGATTCAACAGAAGGCAATTTTTGAGAAGTATCCCTAAATCCAAACAGGTCAAAGTCTGAAAATCGCCTAAAATGAATGAAGCCTAGCCAGTCCATACATACCAAATACAGTGGTACCTCAGAAGTCGAATGGAATCCATTCCGGAAGTCCATTCGAGTTCCAAAACATTCGGAAACCAAGGCGCGGCTTCCGATTAACTGCAGGAAGCTCCTGCAGCCAATTGGAAGCTGCGGAAGTCATGCTGGACGTTCAGGTTCCAAAGAATGTTCGCAAAGCAGAACACTCACTTCTAGGTTTGTGGCATTCCATAGTCAAAACGTTAGACTCGCAAGGCCAAAAGAGAACAGGACAAGTCTTGCATTCAGTGAAACAAACCATAAAGTGAATTAGCTTTCCCAACCTGGTGCCCTTCCGGATGCTTTGGACTACAACTCCCAGCGCCCTGACCATTGCCTAGCTGAGGCGAGTCCAAAACAAGTTGGGAAAGGCTGGAGTAAATAAAGAAAATGGTGTGTTCAAATCCATTGAGTCACCAAGCAATCAGAGTTGGGATGAATTCCTTTTCACCCTTATATTTAAAAAAGCAGAAGTGGTGGCATACAAACATCTCCACAAAAAAAGAAACAAAATTCACTTCTCTAACACACACACCCTCTTGTGAAAATCTTAATTTTTTACTTACTCCCTCATAAAATCCTTTCAGGTATAATCTTTCCTTGGCTTCTGCAAGTTTCTCTCTGTCATTTTGACTCTGGATTTTCAGCTCGTCACAGATCAACGGAGCAGAAAGGTTGCCATAGCCAGGGATCTCAATGATGGGCACCTGGGAATAGCACATAGCATTGTAAAATAGTTGTTTTCAATCATGCAAGTAAATCAAAGAGTTTTGCAGGGTATTCAACCATGACTCCAAAAGCCTCCAAAGAAAAGGGGTCTTCATTTTATGGTTTTTCAACAGTATGTGCATTGTTTACTGTCTGAAGGGCAGGGAATGTAAACTATGCGGGGAGTGGGGAGAGAAAAAATAAAGTGAAGCCTGTTTAATTCCATCTACAGTGGTGCCCCGCAAGACGAATGCCTCGCAAGACGAAAACCTCGCTAGACGAAAGGGTTTTTCGGTTTTGTGTTGCTTCGCTAGACGAATTTCCCTATGGGCTTGCTTTGCAAGATGAAAACGTCTTGCGCTTTTTTTTTAAAGCCGCTTGAAGAGGTGCAGTTGCGACGGACCATGCTTCGCAAGACAAAAAACATCGCAAGACGAAAAGACTCGCAGAACGAATTCTTTTCGTCTTGTGAGGCACCACTGTATATGCAAGGTTCTCACACCTATATGACAGATGCGCAGAATATTATATGCTGAATTTCGGGTTTGTTTGCTATACCAAAGTTAGGTTTTGCTTCTTAAACCTGTTACTCCTCAGTGATCAAAGGTTCACTGGACTTATTGAGGCAATTACCGTATTTTTCTCTCTATTACACGCAGATTTTTTCTTCTAAAAAGGAAGGGGAAATGTCTGTGCGTGTTATGGAGCGAATGTGGGGGGTCCCTGGAGCCGATTAGGGGAGCGCAGGAACAAAAATCAGCAAAAATCAATCGTGCGTTGTGTCCGAGAGGGAAACCTGAAAAGAGGAAGTTGCAGCTTTCTTGCCCACCCTCCTCTGTTTCGTTACTGTGTTTGCTCAAACGGAACAAAGAGCAGGCAAATCCCCTCCCCTCCAGGCAAGCAGAGGGGAAAGCAGAGGTCTTTCCTTCTAGTAATTCCTCTCTGTGCTCCTCGCAGGCAGCCAGAAAGCATGCAGGAGGAGAGAGAAAGCTGGCTTCGGTTTGTGGAAACTTTTGCCTTTCTTTCCTCCCTCCCGTAAAATCCCTCTCCTGCTTTCTTAACCAGCTGCTTCTCTGCACAACGCTCTCTTGTCCCTTCTGTGTTTTTCCTTCACTCCCCACTTAAAATGTAGTTACAAAGCATGGATCCACATGGATCCTCAGGATCTTTGCATTGGGCCACCCCAAATTCACCATCAGATCACATAGCAGCCTGCCCCCCCAAAATCACACACCCACTGTTGCCTGGGGCTGCAATGGTGCAAAAACGTGGTTAAAAAGCATGGATCCACATGGATCCTCAGGATCTTTGCATTGGGCCACCCCAAATTCACCATCAGATCACATAGCAGCCTGCCCCCCCAAAATCACACACCCACTGTTGCCTGGGGCTGCAATGGTGCAAAAATGTGGTTAAAAAGCATGGATCCACATGGATCCTCAGGATCTTTGCATTGGGCCACCCCAAATTCACCATCAGATCACATAGCAGCCTGCCCCCCCAAAATCACACACCCACTGTTGCCTGGGGCTGCAATGGTGCAAAAACGTGGTTAAAAAGCATGGATCCACATGGATCCTCAGGATCTTTGCATTGGGCCACCCCAAATTCACCATCAGATCACATAGCAGCCTGCCCCCCCAAAATCACACACCCACTGTTGCCTGGGGCTGCAATGGTGCAAAAATGTGGTTAAAAAGCATGGATCCACATGGATCCTCAGGATCTTTGCATTGAGCTACCCCAAATTCACCATCAGATCACATGTCTGTGGCCACAGCATGAAGCACAAAAATGATACATCCACTGTTTCATTCAGAATTTTTTTTCTTGTTTTCCTCCTCTAAAAACGATGTGCGTGTTATGGTCAGGTGCGTGTTATAGAGCGAAAAATACGGTAATTTTACATGCATTGGCTTCAAAAGTTATCCAATAGGCACCCAGTTCTCAATTTTGCATCAAAAGCATAGCTGCCTGGCCTGTGCCTGCAACATGCAAGTAACAACAAAATACATAATCAAAGCGAAGCCAAAGATCAGACAGCAGGATCTGACTTTCAGATGGAGTCACACAGCTGTGCATTTTTCCTTAAAGAATTAACAGGGCTGACTCGGGCCTCTCGATAGACTAGAAGGCAAGTCTATGGGATTCTCAAGGAGTCTCACAGCACCCCTGGCTGTGCAGTACTAGAGCAGGGCTAGAGCTATGACATACGTAACAGAAAAAGCAGACCAACACAAACCCATAAATCCCTCAGATAACACAGGTGACCAACATGTACACCCAACTAGGGGTGAGGTCAGTTTGTGGCTTGTTTTGCATTAAAAACCTGCCAGATTTGCACTCCCCCCTAAAAAAAACCCCCACAAACTGAAATAAATTTGTATTCTTCTACATTTTGGAATCAAGTTCAAGTTCTCTGACCAAATACGGAATGTGTATACTAGAGGAAAGTGTACATTAAAATGAATATACTAATTTAAATTATATTAGGGGGAATAGCCTATAATACTGTGCATATCAGGCAAAATTGCAAAATTAGAATGTGTACAGAATTTGTACGTTAGGAGAAATGCACACTAAAATGCTTTAAAATAATGCACACTGATGTGGAAATGTGTAACACTCATATCTTTAGGCTCCAGGAAAAACATTCCTCTTCTCCCAGGCCTTTGGTTAATTAAATTATCTATGGCCTTTTAAATTATGTGTTGAGAGTTTCTTGTTTTTCTTTGTTGCTATGGTATATTTTGTGTTTTTATATTGTAAACCTCCCTGTGATCCTCGAATAATGGGAGATATAAAATTTTTAATAATAATAATAAACTGAACTAGAAAAATAAACAGAGAGAATACAAATTGACAGCTTTGTCCATTCCAACACCCAACACAATCCTTCTCTGCTGCACTTACTGGTTCAAATGGCAGGACCATTTCATCCTTAATGCCATACTTTGCTCGAAGTGCCTATGAAGAAATTGAAAACAAATATGAAAATCAAATCTACAAAAACCTGACAAACAGGTCTTTGCCCTTACTGCAAAATTTAATCAAGTCAATAATTTGATTAATGAATTGAACTTCTGATCTACTAAAAACGTGCCTTGATTAACTAGAAAGCACATTACTTTTAATACAAGCAATTAAAAAAATTGCAGCTGCCAAGCATCACTTTAAAAACAGGCATTTCCTCTCTCACACACAGAGGAAAAAACACCTATTTTAGTATAATGTCTGCCCCAAAACAAGCATGCATTATAAAGGAGCATATGCTTTTGTGCCTCCAAATAATTCTTTTTACTGTCATGCAGATGTATGAGAAATTAACTGATTCATCTTTTCATTAAAGAAATCTTAATTGATGCATTGTACAGGTTTTATGAAGAGCCCGGTTTTGCCCATTTTCATTGCCTTCTGATACCCTACACCAGCCTTCTCTTTCCAGTTATTGTTGGATTCCAACTCCCATTGACTCCAGATAGCATAATCAGAGATTAGGGCAGTTGTACTCTAACAACACTTGGGAGGGCACCAGGTTGCAGAAGGCTATCCTACCCAAATACATCTATTGTGTCTGCAAGAAATAGCTTGTGCTATCGCCTGTAGAAACTGTGGCCATCAGTTGCCAGCAAGTTGGGGTTTTCCCAGGCTTAAGCGGTTCACCTGTTTTTTCTTTAAGTCTCTCAGGGCTGCAATGTCATCTGGGGAATCGGACGGGACACTTGTGACAACTCCAGTGCCTTAGAAGCAGGAAACACATATTATCCCATTTGCATTTTTATGGCAAAATTCAGAATAAAAATGCAAAGTTAATTGCAAATATTCCAAAAGGTTTCTATGTGCATGTACCTCGCATAAACAAATGCGTAAATCGAGTTAATGCTAATAAAAAATTAGCCACATCCTTTGACTAGAGCGGCAAGGGTGGGATTATTCCCATATTTCAGTCATACGGCTGAGTTAGCTTTTTAAGAGCAACTACAGCTCTTGCTTTAAGTTTACTTGGTGTTTTCTGGCAGAATAAATGGGCCAGCCTACAGCAGGTCAATTGTCTCTTCCACTCACCAAGGCAGGAACCACGTGATATGAATTTCATCGCTTCCTCCACTCATTCTTCCTTTTGTTAGTTATGTCTCCCTTGTTTACCTGTAGCCTTTAAAGTTACTTCTTTCTCTTTACTGTTTTTTTTAATAAGTAATTTTCTCTGCAAGATACTATCTTTTCTCTAATGGGCTCTGTCATGGAAGTAAACGAATGGGAGAGGGAGGAGGAGTGGAGGAATTTACAAAATTATTGTTGCATGGTTCTTGCCTGGGTGAGTTGAAGAGCACAATTAACCTACCACAGGTTTCTCACATTCTGCCAGGAACAAGCATGGTTAACATTAACCATAGTTTGTTTGAAACAATCTGACTTGAAAATAAACTGCATTTAATGTCAACAACACAGTGCTGGTTTGCACAAAACACTAAACCACAGTTAAGCAAAACTGAAAGCAAAAACTTCTGAACTCCTTTTTCCAGAAGTGTAGAAGGATAGGAAGGGAGAGGCATGTGAGCCAGAAACCTGCAAGTCTGGTACGCATCACGCTAAATGTTGGTTTAGTGCAGATGGAGAATTTCATTTGGTCTGCATTTTTCAGCAACCTGACCTAATTTGCACCTCCCAAACCCTTCAATCTCACACCTCTCCAGTTTTTGTGCTATAGTTCACAGCTTTAAAAAACATTACAAGGAATTTGAAAATTTCATATTTAAGGATAGAATACATTTAGAAATGTGTGTGAAATACATATTTAAATGTGTGTCTTGTTATTAAACATGTGTTTAAATATGAATTTTCATACTGATTTTTTAAAAAAAAGAATTAATGCAGAAATGGGATAGAATGGGCTTACACCATGAGAAAATAATTATATCTGCACACAATATGCAACTGATGCAGAAGAAGGTACAGCAACCTTACCTTTATCTTCTTTAATAGTCAACATAGGAAGAGTGTAGATAACTTTATAGGATGTTAGAGGGGCAGAGAGGGCAGCTCCAAGGATCTCCTACTCAAAAAAAGAAATATTTTTAAAGATGAGGTGACTCCCACATTATGGCCATAGGATCACTTACAAATGAAACATCCTAGTGCCTTCATTTACACACAGTTTCTCTGAAACCAAGTCACAATATTTTACTTTTTGTGCTTACAGAAAAGGTCAAATGCAGCAGAGAAATGCTAGGGAAGGCACGGAAACCAGACCACAACAGCTGAGTAAGGCATTAAGTAGCAGATTTCTGTTATATATGTATGCATACAAAACATACATTTTTGCAGTGCTATGCTTTTGTATGAGAATTTGCCCTTTAGCACGGTATCATTTTAACCACATAAATGCTGGTTCTGAAGATGACTCCACTTTTATTTTCAAGATTATGTGGAGATTCCAACAACATCTGGAGGGCTTGCTTAGCCATTTCTGCACTAGTGGAATTTGCAAGTTCCAAGTTAAACATTTCTCAAAGTTTGCCTGCCCGTATAAGGGCACATCCTCTGCCTCATGAATCACATTAACAATAGATGACACCATTGCTCACCTCTCCCATCAGCTCCTTCACAACAGGAACTACACCATTAGTTTTTGTAAAGCCCTGGTAGGACATATTCCTGGCAGCTCTCTGTGTGCAAATAAAAATATCCCCATTCAGGGTCTCAAAGCCAATATACTTCATATCAGGGCGAACCCAGCAATTAGTCTGCCCAAACATGGTCTCCGGTCTCAGAGTTGCAGCTACTAGGAAGATATTCTTTCCTTTAAGGCCACTGTGAAAAGAAAGGAGAAGTTGTCTAGAAAAGTATTTGAGAATATGACGATTCCCAAGGAAGTCCCCCAAGGGAAAACGTGTGAGGAGTTAAAACTATGTATTAGAAATTCTACCCCTTTATTTCTGACAGTTTCTATATAATGAATGTAATCTATGAGATCCCTAATCAAATTAACCTCACAATGCAAAAAAGACTTATTAGCCAAGATGCAGGTAATTACCTTAGCTTTACAGGATAAGGTTCGACCACCTTCATTTTGATTAGTGTGTATTCTTGAGGTCCAACACCCTAAGAGACAATACATGAACAATAATGAGCATGCCACTTCCACTATTCAGTCTGATCAGATGCCCAGAGGCAAACTAGAATGGACTGCATGTCAGCCACTATCCCTATTAATTGACAGCAGTTAAGATAACCCATGATGTATCCTTTCTAAGATAAAACTTTCAGAAAGCTAAAATAAATAAGTGGGGATTGTGTGGAAAAATCTAACATAAAAATGCAAGCTTCCAGTTAAACAAATGCACTGGTCAAGATCTAAATAGATTGGCCAATGGAATTTCTTATTTTTGTCCTTTTTCGCTCTCAATAAAAAACTTATTCCTGCTTCCATATCAAACTATTTCTACAAGACTTCTGTGCAGAATTTACCTAAACCCCTTTAGGTTCTCATTTAGATATTTAAAGTAACTAAGTGAGGATTCAAATAGACTGTAAATGCTTTATTTTCTTCAGTCCAAATGCAGTATATCATTAGCAGTCAAATGAATCAAACATCCTTTGTTACCTCCCCGGTTTGTCTGTCATGATCCATGCATGGTTGTCCATCTTTTGGAGAATAAATGGTGTATCTAAAAGACAAATTAAATGCATTATTTAGATAAGTGCAAGAGAGATTGAACAGGAAATCCTTTGTGTTTAGGTCACAATGCCAGCTTAAAATGAAATTCAGACGCTCTCAATGGTTTCCTCATAGCTGAATAATTTCAAGGAGAAAGCTACTATCTAGACAGGACTGAAGAGGGCACTGTTTCTTGTTTTCTATTTGGCTTTCACTTCCCACAGAAGATCCTCAATCTAAGTCAAAATACCGTATTTTTCGCTCTATAAGACGCACCAGACCACAAGACGCACCTAGTTTTTGGAGGCGGAAAACAAGAAAAAAAATATTCTGAATCTCAGAAACCAGAACAGCAAGAGGGATCGCTGTGCAGTGAAAGCAGCAATCCCTCTCGCTCTCCTGGCTTCTGGGATAGCTGCGCAGCCTGCATTCGCTCCATAAGACGCACACACATTTCCCCTTACTTTTTAGGAGGAGAAAAGTGAGTCTTATAGAGCAAAAAATACGGTACTTGGCTAACATAGGCTCTCTTTATTACTTTACTGAAATAGAATGCCATCTATCTAGTCAGTATAGAAGCAGGTGTATATCACATGACCACTCTGGTTCTCGTGGTGCAAAACAACAGCACCTGTACCAATATAATTAATGATCTACTCATTTACAAAATGCAGGATAATAATTTGCAATTTTGACAATTGCTTTTATTAATTTGATCATTTATTTTACTTCATTTGAAAAGGAAGCTACTGATCATGTCAATAATTCTCATTTCATAAATGGGATAATTCAGTCAAAGTTTAAAGGTGCACATGTACTCTCCAACATTTGACAGAATTATCCACAAGCACTCACACCAAAGAAGCTATTGGCTATTGGACTGGTGAGCTCAGAAAGCCTATAATCAAAGAATCCCCCAGGCCACGTTTATGAAATGGTACACATTGCTAAGCAAGAGGATACGTCAATCAATTCTTCAAGTTTTATAGAACGAATATATTAAAGGACTATCTTACCGTTTCCCAAATTTAACTTTATTTCTTTCCCTCAGAGTTAGAAATTGCCATCGTACAAAAGAATCGTAATAGGGGTTGACATCAGTGGTGACAAAAGAACGTCTCCAGTCTACCTAGAAGTTCATAAAAATGAGGAGTTGCATGATGTTCCAAAAGTTTATATGGAAACTCTGTGTCACCATCAAGAGTTCTCACAAATTGTGAAACTAATTCCAAGAGGACTTTAGAACCGCATTGTCTCCATTCCATGTGGCATGGCAAGATGAATATAAAAGCTAGGGGACTTTCAAAAACAAAAAGTCATATGCCATGGACATTAGTTGTTCAAAACAGAAAAAGTAAACGTTTCCAACTTCAGAATTCCTGCAACAATAACTGCTGATGTAACTCAATCTTTCAAAGCTATTTCCCCTCTAAATAAGAACAACCAAAACATTTGCTATAAGTAGGCAGATGTTTATGAAACACTGTTACAGCTGATGTCAAACTTTGTGACTCAACATTTTATTTCTAAAAGATCTACAGCATAACATCACACGGTCACTCAGAGGAAATAAATTAACCTAAGAGAAAGACTTTTTAAAAGTTATACTTTTAGAATAAACAAGTACCTTCAGTCCCATGCTCTTTAAATCTTGAATAGCCTGGGGTGGGAAATAATCAATCCAATGTTCAGCCTCTGAAAATTTCACTATTTCTTCATCAGAGAGACCTAAAGATTTCATGATCCCCCATTGATACTTTGAAGAGCCAGTCTTGGCAGCAGCCTTACTCTTCAAAGAAAATAAGAAAGCAAAGTAAATAGACTAAGTAAAGCAGGTGAACTATGTCAGTTTTATTATATTCATAAGTGTAGGATGAACATGTCCATTAATTTTTTGCACATTTATGGACGATATATGCAAGTCTACATCTGTACTCCTCAGGTGCAAACAATCTTACAACAGCACCATGAAGCATTTATATTTTAAATTATACCTTTTTGCCTTTAGCCTTGTCTTTGATGACCACTTCTTCCCCCTTTGGCACTTCCTCTTCCTCCTCCTCTTCATCAGGGAATTCTGGTGGACAGCCATACAGCTCCATTTCTCTTTTCAACTTATCTGCACATGCCTATGGAAAAATCCGGAGTGACTCAGTTAGTATAGATGGAACAATGATTCAACAGTGCAAGGCTTGGGATAAAATATTTTGGCAATTCCAAACTTGCTGCCAAAAAGAAAGACCAGGTGTCAGGATTGCTGATGAATATTTATTGGTGGTCCAATATGCTTATTTGCTTGTGCAGATTCCAGATATCTGTGCAAGTATATAAAGCCCCTAAAGGCAGACTTTTGGCTGAAACATGCCAGGCTACCAATAAATATTCATTTAACAATAAATATTCATCAGCATCCTGGCACTTGGTCTCTCGTTTTGACGGTTCGTTTTCTGGATGCTTCCTGGTGTTTTTTCCTCTGCAATTCCAAACCTGGCATCACATCTTCCATTGAAGTTGACAGCGTAGTAAGTGATCTGCCATGCCATTCCCTCAAAGGGCTGGCTGGCTGGCTGGCTGGCTGGCTGGCTGGCTCACTTATGGTGTGCAAAAATTTTAAAGAATGGGTCTCTTCATTTTAGCTTCAAAATGAAATGATGAAAAGAAATGCTCTGCATCAGCAATTAGAGCTAACTTACTAGAAGCCATAGAAATAAACAAGCTGTTGCTCTACTACATTTTCTTCATGATACCAGAAACACGGGAGATACTAGGACATTATGGTCAGGGATCCAAAGGACCATGTAACTACTTTCATGTACAGAGACTTGGAATGAGTGGTCGAACATCTGCTTGCTATTCCTAGCAAACTGTTTTTGAAGCAGAGGGGAAACAGAATGTGACATGTTCAAAGGGGCGGGGAGAGGATTAAAAATCCCGCTAGGGATGCCCAAACCTTTCAGCACACCGAAGAGATCTGTGGGTCCTGAGAAAATTTTAAACCCATATATGGAAGCAACTGCTATGCCACTCACATGAGTACTGATTACTATGAGAAAGAACTCATTCAAACAGCTATGCTAAACCAGAATTTTCACATCTTTTACCATAACACGCCTATGTGCATGTTTTATACCTACTGATGTCCAAATTTAAAGCATGTCACACACACCCCACTTTGTTTCTAAACTCAGAATCTGTGTACCCCTGCTACAAAAATGAAATGGTTTATAAAAAAATATTTTATTTTTAGAAAAAGTCATACAGCATAAGAGCCAAAAAGGAAGAAGAAAACAAAACCCAAATTTTACCTTAATGGGCATGCCTGTACAATGTAGTCCAAAAGGGAACAGGCAGCTTTTTCCTTTTAGTTTCTGGTACCCAACTGCAAACTGTGGGAAACAGGATCACAATGGCAATAATATAGCATATATCAAGTAAGCTTCCGAGTTTCAAGAAAAATAAAGGGAAGGGGAGAGCATGCAGGACTGGAAAAATGGGTGGGATCAAACACAAATAGGTGGTTTAGAAGTATTAAGAAGTGCTTGCATTTAGTTGTAAACATTGGAAATGCTTTTAAGACACACACTTTCCTTCTGCTATTTGTGGTACTACAACTGCTACAACACACAATTTGAAAGGAACAGAAAAAGCAAAGTTATTAATTCCCAGCTAAGTTACTGAGTTCATAGAACGACTTCTGCTCATGCTATGGAATTTCCTCTCCCTCTCTTCCCTGCTCCACCCCCTGCAATCTGCCCCAGTGCAAATCATTGCCTGAGCTCAATGACTTTGTTGGATACAGCCTGATGTCTTCACAACGGAGATTTTAGAGAGCTTCTACTCCCTAGAGCATAGAAAAATTCTACAGTGATTTAAATTTTTTGTTTGCTCCATCTCAAAATCTCCGCACTGGGAACAATACATATTTTTAAGTTAATATAAAACACGTTATCTGACCAGGTTACGAGAAATAAAACTTTAACAACTGCTAAAACCTCCATTTACCCCCCAGTCAGGATAAGCACAAATAAAAACATCTTGCAAATATTTGAAAACTGTATTGTTTAAGCGGATCTCTGAAGTCAACAGTGATATAAATCACTGAGGACGCCCCTCTATATATGTGTCTCAGAGCACTTCTTGCTCTGAGACACAGATAATATGCAAGAGTGAGCTTTCTAGGCCAGTCTACAGCAGCCTTCCCCAACCTGGTGCCCTCCAGATGTTTTGCACTCTTTCAACCCTCAGACTTAGCCAAATGGCCAATAGGCAGGGAGCATGGCAGGTGTGCTCCAACAGCATCTGGAGGTCACCAGGCTAGAAAAAGTTGGCCTACATTTAAATGGCTCAAGGACTGAACAAGAACACTTATTTTCCCGGGTGAGGCTTGTTGCTAACAAGGAAAATTTCTTACCTCACATTTGGATACGGAAAACGTGTGACCTAGATGAAGCCGGCCATTCATGTATGGATACGGAAAGGTGGCAAAGTACTTGCCATTGCTGAATGGAGATTGCAAAACAAAAAAATGTGCATCAAATGATCTGCAGAAACTAAACTAAAAAATTACAAATACTACAATTCTATATTCCCTTATTCAGGGATGTGTGATATAGAAATGTTTAAGAAAGATGTTGCATACAACCACATCAGAACCTGCTAAAGGGCATTTCACTTGTGGCAAATGCACTGACTCCAGTATGAACACTAAAAATGTCATAAATTGGGTCTGCCGTCCAACTAAAGATTCAGTTTTAAACTACACTTCTAAACACACTCACCAGGGAATAAATCATATTGCACTCAGCAGAACTTCTGAGTAAGAATGCATAGGATTGCACTGTCATCAATTAAATATGAGTTTTCTTGAAATGAGTGATTAAATGTCCATCCAAGCAAATAAAAACTCCAGAGGAAGATGACAAAGATGTGTAGAATAGCAGGAATCATATTTGAAAAAGTCTTCCCTCTTATGTGATAGAAATTTTCTTTGAAGGTAATATCTAGTTGCTACACCTATCACAAGCCACTACTGGTACTTTCTTTAAATATGTTCTTCTGATAATCACCTAAAATCTTTTAAGTTGCATAGAAAAAAACCCTAACTCCTTCTGGGTACATAAGCAATTAACAAAATTTTAAAAAAAGTTATGTCCTGCTTTTCAAACCATTTTTTCCATGTGACATGTCTAAAAAATAAAATAGAGCACTAAAAATTTCATTGCAGCATTAAAAACCAGAAAAGTAGCATAAATCACAACAAAACTTTAGCCTTCCAAAGTAAAAATGTTTTGAGCATTTTATCGTTATAATGTTCACACATGCACATCAACAATCATAAAAGTCCTCTCCAAATAACTGTTGGGGTTGTGGTGAACCCCATTAAACCAATTTCCGTCTTCTGCTCCTGTTCTTCACTAGCTCCACCTACAGGGTCATCCACAGCTTTCCCCACTTGTGGGATAATTAGAATTCTTTTTGTGTGTAGTTAACTGGAACCTAATTTATTCATGAACACCTTTGGTTACTGTCCAAATTAAAACTGACATGGAATGTTATAAAGAGGGTTGTACTCAGTAGTGACTTTGCACCAGCAAAAAGCACAGAGGCTGTGTAATTTTTGCAAACACCCCGCTTCCCACTGCTGTTCTCTGTGCTATATCATATACTGTTCTAAAGGGTATTCCAATCCACAGGAGCAGCGTCTCGGGTGACAGTCACTGCAATGGACAGGGGGTGCTGAAGAAGATTGGATGCACTGCTTTATATGCACTTTCCACCACTGCATACAACTCAGAAAGCGATTTAAAAGGAAAAGCTACCAGCTGAGGATCAAGTTTTAGTTTCTTTCATAAATGCAAAATGATCTCCTTACACCTTCTTCCATTCACAGCTAAAATTTAATCTTACATCATTCAGGCTACAATCCCATGCATATTTATTCAGTTCACTGAATGCAAACTAAATGAAATGGTTTCCTACCCCCACCCCCCAACTCCCCCACACAACAGGATGGTCCCAATCGGGATGGTGGTGGTTGTGATGATAGATAGATCATTCACAAAATTGCTGTTTGCATGAATGGCATCTTCCCCAGTTTTCCCCTCACTGAGACTTCCGAATCGTGTTGATGCTGGAGACACACAATTTCTACAAAATACAGGTTAAACACTTCCTAAAGTAGTATCAAAATTGTGGACAACATTTACTAATATTCTAGAACTATACCAAGTCTATAGTGTTACAATAAAATTCTTTTATAGACTGCATAGCTCTTTAAGAACACAATGCAACTGTTGATACAAATGTACAAATAGCTCAAGTTTCCATGCTAGAGGAAAAAACTGACATAAAAAAACTGGTTGGAATCTCCTCAGTGGCTTTTCAGGTATTTTAATGGTGCTAATTGCCATAGCTATCCAAATGTGAACTCACAATGGCATGCAAAGTCAACCAAACAGGTACAACTGAGACCCAAGACACCGATCCCATTTCAGGCTCCTCAAAAGCCAGAGTGAACCAAACCTTCAATATTCTGCACATTCCCCTCTCTAGTTTTTGTCATAATTCTGGAAAGAGTATCCCCACCTTTTGTGGTTTGCAGCATCTGCTGCGTTAACTTCAAATGCTCCCTCATCATGCCACTTCTTTTGGATTTCCTTTTCAATTGCCTTCAAGAAGTCCACTTTAGCTGTCCCCTTCCGTTCCTTAAGGAAGAAGACAAATCTATTAGAGCAAGTGATTAGTTTAAAAGTCAATAAACGCCTACACAGAATCTCACTGGAATACAGTGGTGCCTCGCAAGACGAAAAGAATTCGTTCCACGAGTCTTTTTGTCTTGCGATGTTGTCTTGCGATGTCCGTCGCAACTGCGCCTCTTCAAGCGGCTTAAAAAAAAAAGCGCAAGACGTTTTCATCTTGCGAAGCAAGCCCATAGGGAAATTCGTCTAGCGAAGCAACGCAAAAATGGAAAACCCTTTCGTCTAGCGAGTTTTTCATCTTGCGAGGCATTCGTCTTGCGGGGCACCACTGTATTACAATCCACTATGTACAGAATCTATCACACACCCTCCACAACATTCATCAAGTAAGATGTTTCCTATACATTGTTCAAGGTTACTGCATTAAAACGTAGTTATGAGCATTTACAGGAAAATACTTTAAATTTCTATCCATGCTTCCATATGAGCTTAGATCCTAGTGTATGTTTTTTGGAATTATCAATTCTGCAAGATGTCAAGGTCAGTTTGCCAGAAAACTCATTTATTAGTTGCTGCCACGCATTAAAAACCTTCATCCTGACATCTTTAATAAGCAAAATGTCTGGCATTATTATGTACATCACCTTGAGACATGCAAAAGGAAAATAATAAATAAACACATTTTAAAATTTATTATTATTATCGGCAGTGTGCAATACGAGGCTCTCTTCAGAGTTTATTATGTGATCTTCAGAGTCTGATGCATTTCTGCACACTCTGGACAGAGAAAGGCACTGGACCACATTGAGGTACTAAGCGATCCCATTTCAGAGAAGTAAGGTAGGCGTTGCCCTTATCAAAACATTGTGCCTAGTTTAGAACTTTAACCCTACCTATCCCCTTAAACAATGCACTCATGTCTGCAGGAGGAAATAAATGGGGACAGTTAGGGACTCAGTTACAAGGATGACTAAACAAGGTGTCTGTCAAAAGTGTGACAAAATTTTAGAGCTTTCTTAGTCTGGTTAATTAGCCAGTAATTACATCACTGTCTCAAATATGGTTTGGAGTTGCTTTTAAATAAAAAAAAGTATAACTGAAAAGGTTTTCTCTTGGAAAAAGATACAATTTAAGAATTAAAGTAATGCCCAGGCACAGAAAGTGTGAAAGCAAGTGACTTTTACAATGCAGATACTTTTGCTTGAAGCTCTAGGAGAAAGAAATACACACACAGGTAACATCTAATTACAAAATGCTCATCTGCACAAAACTATTTTGCAGCATATTAACTGACAGCACTGAAACGAAATTAATTTTAATCTGTCATACTCTAACTACATTTCATCAGCTGGATAGTCTTGGTGGCTTTAAATTGGAGACTGAGGTGCTATGCAAGCTCAAGCACAATCGGACAATTCTTCCTGACTAGAGGAGCATGAAAAATTTGAGCCCAGCCTGTCATATTATTGGTTAATGAGGCAAAGAGCAGTCGGACTAGTGTTACCACAAACACATCAGATTTATTACATTTGAAACAATTAGCACATTATATAGATGAACCAGAGGTAGAAAGCATTCAGAAGTTGTTATCGTCACTGCCAACACCACCACCTGCCTTGCATCCTCACTAATGCTTGATTTCTTACTGTGTTTTAATTTGTTGGAAACCACCCAGAGTGGCTGGGGTAACCCAGTCTGATGGGTGGCATATAAAAAATAAATTATTATTATCCTGAAAATATAATATGATCTCTACATTGACCATAATATGTGGGCAGATTCAGGCCGGAGAAGGCAGTTTTGCAGATCCTAAAGCATATGGAACTTTTAAAGCAATAACTAGCACTTTAAGTCGGGGCCACAAACATACTAGAAGCCAATGCAGATGCAGCTAATATAGCAATACAAAAAGACCCAACTCACCTATTTCCATGATCATTAATCTAGTTTGAAAACAGGCATCTTACATTTAAAATGAAAGCTCCTTGACACAGACTCACAACTTTTGATGCAATGTATTATACCTCAAAAATGAATTTATGATGTTCACTTTCAGCAGATCAGCCACATCAATAATGTAGAGGGGCTGGCCCACCCCAAAAGGCTCAAGACCACTGGCCTTTCTCAGGAAAGAAACTCTAATGCTGCTAGTAAGGGGCCAGTAAAGTAAGGCAAGACACCATAAGGTATCTATAAAATACTGTACATAAGACTTAATACAAATTGTCCATCAACACAAACTTTAGACAAAGCTGTGGCAACAAATTTTGTCTGAAGACCCTAACAAGCATGCCATCTTTTGTTAAATGGCTTACACAACTGTCACTTTCCCCATAAAAAGCAGAGCTCAGAGATGATGAAGGAGATGAACCAGGATGGGATTTTAAATCTTTAACATTTGCATAAAATATATAACTTCAATAAATACAGCTTTTATCATTTCTAAATAGCAAGCTGTATTTGCCATGGTTCTCTCATCTACTTTACTATTAAATGCGCAACGTTCAGCCACGAAACTATGCTGACCAGGATACCGTTCAGGAAGGAAAAGGAGTTTCCAGCATATAATCTCAACCCTTCTCCACGGCACTACTGCTGAAGATTTTTAACAATGACTTTAGGATTCTTTTAAAATCGTGAGACCTTCTATAATGCAGTATGTCCAACTATTCCAAACAATAAATAATGGGATACCTCAGGGTAAGAGGTAAAAGACACTTGAAGGGAAACTTCGCAGATTAATATCTACTGCTTCTTGAATTTGAGTCAATCTAATGGAGCCCACCGCATAACGGGAATACTAGACTCAATCACAACCCCGACAAATAAGCTATTTTCTATTATGTATCTCAAAATAAGCATATGCAACTTGCTTGCTTGGCGTGAAACACGTTTAGCGATTTGACATGGAAATGATAGACAAGCCCCCTTATAACTGACGGAGCTGTCACAGCAATAGGAAGCCCATAGGAAGGGAGGGGGGGTCGGTGGCTGGTCGGCCTTCCTCTATTCCCTTCTGCTTGCAGGAGAGGGGTCCATTTTCTGGTCCAAGCCGGAACCCCCCCAAAACTAACCCCCCCTCATCCGCGACCACCCAAAATCAACGGCCGTATTCACCGTCATCGCTCCCGAGCTTCTTCAGCCAACAGCTGCCCTCACGGCTCGAGCCTCCTCCACTCCACGCTGCCGGTTCCCCCACAATGCAACGGGAGCGCAGATGTCATCAGCTTCCTTCGCAAAGGCTGCCGGGAGCTGGAGTCCACACGCCGCGAAAGCAAACGTTGACAAGGCTGTAGAACTGCGACTCCCGAAAGGCATCGCGCTCGCCGGGTGGTTCTTCACGAGCCGAGCTTTCCTAGAACGGAATACTACGATTCCCGTAATGCACAGGGGCTGAGAGCTGCACCAATGTCTAAAAACAGGGGTGTCCGAACCTTTAATTTTCTTGGTCCGATTCCGCAGGGGGAGGGCGCTAAAGCTGCCCTTTTCGTTGTTGTTTCCTCCACCCTCCCGCTTTGTCCATGTGACAACGAAGAATTGACAGCTTAGCAATATCCTTTGATTCCTCCTTCACGCTTAAAAAAGAGCCCGTTTTGGCTATACGATAGTATTGCAGGAGTCCTGCCCTAAGAGCTTTAACAGGAGCAGAAACTATGTATGTATTTTGACAGAATAGTTTTCTGCATAGTTCTGTCATAAGCATTCAAAGCCCCTGGAAGTTGTAGAAAAACCTTAAAAAACGGGAAACAGCTTCTGCACCTTCAAAGTCACATGCAGTCAGGGTGCAGTGGATGGTAGACACCCAAAGCAATCTTTATTGTGTGTATGTTTTCAGATGCGAATCCCACCAAATTCACTATGCCAACTACTTCCAACTAACTGGGGTTAGTGTTCCCGTTTACCCATTCACCTGGGATTGTCCCACTGTGTTCTGGGTGGAAATGTATAATAAATAAAATACGCTGTAAAATAAATGTGCTAAAACCATGAGAAGCCTTTGTCAAAGCCTGTGTTTCAGAAATAGAAAGGTATGAAGGAATGATCAGAAGCTTTAACATGATGAAACTATATTAGCCCCAAGACACTGGTTCAGTTTGCAGATTATACATGGTATTCATTTATACAGATCCATAGACAAAACCTAAGGTCCACTTAAAAACATGATAGAATACAGTAATGTTAAAATTAAAATTAAAAAAAATTATTGTGCATTCTATACCTTTGTTCTTCAGCAGGGTGTGAAACTAATACAATGGTACCTCAGGTTACATACGCTTCAGGTTACAGACTCTGCTAACCCAGAAATAGTGCTTCAGGTTAAGAACTTTGCTTCAGGATGAGAACAGAAATCGTGCTCCAGCAGCGCAGCAGGAGACCCCATTAGCTAAAGTGGTGCTTCAGGTTAAGAACAGTTTCAGGTTAAGAACGGACCTCCGGAATGAATTAAGTTCTTAAGCTGAGGTACCACTGTATACAGCACTTACAGAACATAAGCTTTAGTACCTCAAATAGCTATGGTGTTATGCTATTTTTCTTTAACCAGGTGAAGCTAATATACAGTACTGTTTTAACACACATCACTGAGTGATTTCAAAATGGCTGCCATTTCAAATCTGCTGTTTACTCATTGTTCTTAATATAGCTATTTATCTTGGTCTGCTATCAGAAAGCAAAATAATATTTATTATGGTATGCTCATGTACATAATAAATTGGAATGACAAGTTCCAATTTAGTTTAGTTAAACCAACTCGGTTCATGCGCGGGTCTTGAACCTTCAATCCACAGGCTTGAGCCAGCTGAAAATTAGAGGCCCACCAGTCATAAAATGGTAGTGTAAGGGCAGTGTCAGCCACAAAATTGTGGCAGATGGAGGCAGAGTGTGGCATAATTTTATTTATTTCATAAAACATATATAACTGCTTGGTTGTTAAAGACAACAATCACTTCTAAGTAGTTTACAGAAAACAAAACCCATCAAAGGTGTTTACAGTTGGCAATTACTTTTGCTTTCTATTAATATCTAATCCATCTTTGGAAATTACTAAATTCTTTGCTACAGCATTTTCTTGTGCCAAGGAATTCCATAGCTGTGTTTCTCAAGATAAGTAAAGACATTTACTCTCAATGTATTGTAACTCAGCCTCCCCATTTTGGGTAGAATTTCCTGATCCAGAGGCTTTAAGTGGAGAATGCTTTTTCTTTTACATTTTCCCCTTACCACTCTCAGAAAACGTATTTTTAGCAATCTGTGATTTCTTCTCCCATTTTCCTTTCAAACTCCACCTGTACTTAAATTCCTTCCATTCCCAGGCTACCAGTTTATTTAATAACTTCTTACTCCTATATAACAGCTTTCTACTCTTATGACCTTCCTTTAAGTTTCCAATTTACTAATAATTATTATTCAGAGTTTATTTCTTCTTATTAATATTAACAATTATGATAATTAGCCTTTTATCTCCCTTTCTAATTTCTTTCACCAGGTCTTGTGGCTCTTTTCTTTCAGAGGAAGGAGAACTTCCTTCCCTTCATCTGTCTCCCAGCCACCTTTACTCAGCATGCAAGGAGCTGCTCATATGGACACAGGTCTAACCATAAGGCTATGGAGCAGGTCAGACAAATGAAGAGGCCCTGGGCAGGCTCTGCAACTGAGGCCCACTTGAAATGGTCTGAGGACTGTCATGTGCCCAGCTTCACAATGTCTAGAGCTTTCAGACAACCTTATAATAGGTGCATATACATAAGTGTATCATAAGTGTCATAAGTCCTAGAATTCAAAGAAACTTTCATATCAGGAAGAATGATTCAACTTTATTATGTTTGCTGCTTTCCTTTCACAGTACAGTAAACCCTCAACTTACATGCATTTAACTTGTGCATATTCGGCTTTATGCACACTGCAAAAGAAAAATTAAAGAGGGAGCAAGGTTTTGGGAAAAGTAACTATGGCAATCCCACCCGCCATTGAACCCAATGGGTTTTCACTATATACAATTTTAGTTTTAAGTGCAATCCCCAGAACAAAACCCTCACTCAAGTTGTGGACTTAATGCATGTCAAGTGATTTCTCCTCCCAAAAATCCAGTAATGCACTTTGTTACCATATCCTTTCTTTTAGACATCAATCTCAACTGGAACTGGTTGTTCCTTGTTTTGTTGAGTGCACTGCTGCACGATCCAAGACTTAGAAGTCCTATTGTCTCCATTGGGACTTACTCCCAGGTAAGTGTGTAAACTTTCTTGAAACGGATACTAAACGTAATATTGCAGAACAAAGCAGGATCGCACCTTGCAAGCACGTCTCTAGAAATAGAGACGCACAGATCAGACCAATTTTCTACTGAGAAAAGACGAGTTCTGTACGGCACAATCCAAACCATAAGTCCAGATCACTGACACTGTTCCAGTCACAGAGGGGCCAGGGGGCAACCCCTTACAGCTAACACCGGGAGATTGGCTAAAATCTCTGCATACCAAGGGGGTGGGGTTTAGATTCCATGAGGGCCCCACCCCCATTGGAGAACACGCAAGCTCAGAACTTTCTAGTACGCGTGTTTAGAATTGCAGTTTACAAAGAAATGTCTCTAAGAAAGATTCCTATGTACGTTGACTCCTAATACGTATTCCACTGAGCTCGGAACCAATAATTCGCAAGCGACCTTCCACTTGCTAGAAATAAAATGGAAACTATGCTTCCATGCTTTGGAAAACGCAGAGGACATACCATACTTTATTTGGTTGCAGTCCCATCCACTGGTTGTGTGCGTGTGTATGCCTGTGTCTGTTGGGGGCGGGATTGGACTCTGCACGCGCTCAGAGACAACCCCTTCCTTCGCAGTCACTGCGCACGTTCCCGAGCGCCGTCTATACGGCGTGCCGAGGCCTGGCTCGAAGCCACCTGGCCCTCGGGAGCGGTGCCGACCCTTGTTATTTCCCCCCTCCTCTTTCCCGCTCACGTTGCTCGCGCGCCCGCAAAGGGTTTCACGCGTGCTGCCTCGACCTAGCCTGCTGCGGCCTTTCACCACTCACCCCCCTCCCACACCCGCTCGCCCACTACCTCCCGCGGCCGCGGATTGGCTCGCTCGACTCGGGGCCTCGCCGTGCGATTGGCTCCGCCGGGAGACCGGGTGCCCGCCCTCCCCCCTCTCCGGCACCCAGCAGGTTCGGCTGCGCTCTCGGCTCAGCTAGTTCCTGGTCTGACTCTTAGGCCCTGCCTGGGCGACAGGACAGCGGGGGAGCTGCCGCGGGCGAGTAACTGCTCGCGGGGGAGCGGCGGGTGGGGGAAGGGAGCCGGAGAGATGCTGCCCGGAGTGTAGCCGCCGCAGCAGCAGCAGCGCCGCCGCCGCCACCATCATGATCATAGAGAACGTGGACGCGCTCAAATCCTGGCTGGCCAAGTTGCTGGAGCCAATGTGAGTGCGGCGGGGGCTGGTTGTGGGGAGTGGAGGAGGAGGGCGAGGGGCAGCGGCGGCGGGGCAGCGGTGGAGGCCTTCCCATGTGGGAGAAGGGAGCCGAGGGGTGAGAGGCAACCGAGGAAAGGGGGGGGCGAGCTGGGGAAGAGGAGTTACGTGTATGTGGGGGCTCCTTGCTAAAGAGTCAGTGGGGTGAATGAATAGGTGAGGGGGGGGTCGGTACTGGTAAAATGCCTCAAGTCCTGGGGTACATGTGCGGGGATGGGCTTCGTACCAGGAGGCGGCGGCGGCAAGAGGGGATTCGTGAAGAGCTGCTGTGGGTCGGCAGGGGGTGCGGGGCAACTGGCGTCAACTAGGGGTGTGCCTCAGGAACGAGGTTAAGGTTATAAGTGGTTATGGGGCGGGGAGGCCGCTGAGGGGCCGCGTGAGGAAGTAGGTTGTTTGGGTGGGGGACACACACACACACACACACACACACACGGAAAGAGTAGGTGCTGAGGTTATTGGGCTATGCAGGGGGCTGCTTTCTGTCTTCTGCACTTGCTCGTAGTTATTCCAAACTGTAATCTGGTGACTAATTGTTTTATAATGCATAGCTACCACAGTATATATCACTTTAACAAAACCAGGGGAACTACTCTTCAGAGCAGCTCCTTGAAAATTAAAACATGCAGCATTAGGCCAAGTGTGCCTTACTGCAGGAGTGCGACAGTGGAGACAAAATGTTGCCCCATCCTGTGTCCATCCCTTTGTCATAACATCTGAAATGTTGGGGGTTGATAAGTTGTTTGTTAGGGCAGTTAAAAAGAGCACTTCAGACGGAAGAGGGCAATCTTGATTGTGTTTTTATTTTTAGTTGCAAGCTTTTGGTTATAAGTTGCTTTGGGTTTCCTTGGGCTGCTTACCCAGGGTCTGTGTTTACTTTTTGGAAATGAGGCACAGTGGAGACTGTGGTGTCTTTATAATATATGTGAGCCTCCATTTGGAAGGGTTCACAGCAACCCTCCACAAAAGCCTTGCTATCTCCCATATCTGCAGTTGTCAAAGTGGCCCATGGGAGTAGGGGAGTTTTGGACCACTGTTAAGATACAGTTCCCCATCCTGGATATATACTGAGAGTTTGACATTGTTGCTTAATAAGCTGGTGTTTTGTCAAGCTGACACTTAAATTGTGAGTGTATATCACTGCATCAGTGATAAGCAGGCAGAGACACTAGACGGAAATCTTATATTATATATATATATGCAGTTGGTCTGTTAATTGTCTTTTTGGCCCAGGAGCTAACATGTCAACTTCCCTGCACTTAACTTTGGGAGCAAGTACTCTACACTAAACTATTAGCTTGAATTGATACGTGACTTCAGTTTAAAGTTCTGAACAGAGAGTTAAGACTACAGACACTCTTGAATATGCCAAGAGTCAGTTAAAACTAAACTTGAACTACCTTGTTGTAAATAGACATTTACATTTCTGTCTCATTTGTATAATCTTAATGTGTACTTCTCTGCTGCATAGAGTTGTGAAGCAATAATTTTCAAATGCCTGCCCAGTTCCTTGAAGACATTTCAAGTGCTAATTATACTGCCTTTGTGTTTTTGTTGGCTTTAATATGCATTTCCTATTTCAACTACTACAAAATTCTGATTTATTATTAAACAATAAAGAAGTAGCAAGTTCACATTTGCATTTCTGGGCAATTTTGGCATTTAATCCATAATTACAGACTTGCATAATTATGACCATGAAAAGTTCCTAAATTCTTTACTGTGGGTGGGATTCACCTAGCAAACTCTATGAGTGAAAGTCCTAGGCAACGGCTTCTGTTTGTGGAATGGGGCTTCCCCACTCTCCTCCCCCTGCTTGCCCCCTGAAATTGGCTCAGGAGGGTTAGGAGTACCCCTAGTACAGGGGTGGGGGTAGAATAAATTGTTCCTTCTGGCTACTGGATAAGCTTGTGCAGATTGAATGTTTATCATAGCGCAACATTAAATTTCACCCAGTATATTTAGTTGTGCATAGTAGTTTCTGGGCAAACCATTTTAGTTAATCTGCTAAATTACATATTTGGTTAATATTGATAGTTGTTGGAGTTATGCTTGCAGTCACAGCTGTATGTAAATACAGTTGCTGAAACCTAGTTTTGAATATTATGTCCTTGTTAGATCAACATGCATTTTTTCAGCCCTGGTTTCAGAACTGGTCATAAAAACATGCTTCATTTAACATACGAAAAGTAGAAAAATGTCTCTAACTTACCGTATGTTTTAGATTTCTTGAATATCTACAGCTACCTTATACTGAGCCAGATCCTTTGGTCCATCTCACATTATTGTTGAGTTGGCTGTCTTGAGTCTCATGCCGGGGTCCCACCTAGACTTTAACTGGAGTCTCCAGGCATTAAACTGATACTCTTTGCATGCCAATCATATGTCGTACCATTTTGCTATGGCCCAGTTGCCCAGGTAATTAAGCCATTTGTGGTTCAGCATCCAGGAGCAAAGAGGAAGTGTTTAATTCAGCTGAATTAAAAACCTCAGAAAGGACACTTTCTTTGCTCAACTGTGGAAATCAGAATTGGGGAGAGCCCTGCTGCAGTCATGCCCTGCTTGCTTCTCATAGGTTGGCCATGGTGAAAACAGGGAATTGGACTAGATGCACCTTTGGCATGATCAAGCAGGCCTCTTTTATGTATCATACCAAGTAGTAGGTTTGCTTATTTGTTTGTATAGCATTTGTTCAACATAATTTCTATTTTTGTATCAATTCTATTTTTGTATCGAGCACTAGTTAAATTAAAACAATAGCAAGATGTTCTATCCACCCTTGAATTAGAAGACTTCATTCTAAGGCTCTGAGCCTAAGCATATGTACTTGGAAGCATGGCCCACTAAAATTTGTGGGACATGCTACTTAATAATGAGGGGAGGTATTCATGCTTAATGACATGTTTTCACTGAAGAGGAATCCATTGTAATGCTTCATTGTGTATTAGACTCATAATGCTGTAAGTTACATAACGATAGCAGTATTTTTTTCCTTAGATGTGATGCCGATCCATCAGCCTTGGCTAACTATGTTGTGGCATTGGTCAAAAAAGATAAACCAGAAAAAGAACTGAAGGCTTTCTGCGCTGATCAGCTAGATGTCTTTCTGCAAAAAGGTACTGCTGTGATTTTTATTTTATTTTATTTTATTTCTTGCTAATGGCAGGATTTTGTGAATATGGTGGTAGGAAACTTTAGGTAGGAGACCTGGAGATAGAATCATAGATTTGTAGAGTCTGAAGGGACCCCCAAGGGTCACCTAGATGGAGCTTAATTATATGATAGCAGCTCCAACTGTATAAACTTCTCAGTAAAACAATTGTACTGTACTCATAAAGGAACTTTGCCTATTTACAATTAAGCAGTATATAAGAGTGTGAACCCCCCCCCCCCTGGTCACAGATAGTTTTAACTTCTGTGCACAGTTACTGAAGAAATACATCTTTACATTGGCCAAAGAGTATCCATATTAACTTATGAAGACAAAAAAATAGAAGTAACTAGAGCACAATTTTATTATGGCACAAACCAGTTCATCTCTAAGTTAGTGTAGCATGTGTTAGCTATGAAATACAAATATGAATCACAAAGTGTTTGAACATAAGCCGCAAAACATTGGCTGCATTTCAGTGTAATACTAAACCATAGTTTAGCACTGACTAAAATGTAATTAGATTAATTACAGTTTAGTGAGTTGTCTGAACCATAGACTGGTTGATCTTAACTATGGTGACAACACCATACAAGAGTGTACTTTTGTGGAACATTTCATTTCCTTCAAATGGTAGACCTCCGTGTCACTTGGCAAATGAATTTTTAAATACTCCTTACTTTTAAAGAGACTTGCAGTGTAGCATGGCAGACTTTTTTGCTAATGAGAAAACTAGACCAGCGCTCTTTCAGGCACAAGGAATTCAACTGGCCTGGATCAAAGTGTGATTAATATAAAACTAGGGAGTAGGATCTCTTTTGGAATGATTCCTTTTTTCTGTATGTCTCTTCCAGAAACCTCAGGCTTTGTTGATAAACTCTTCGAGAGCCTATACACCAAGGATTACCTAGCTCCCAATGAACCAGCAAAGCCAGAGTTGAAGCCTGTGTGTCAGGTCAAGGAAGAAATCAAAGAGGAGGTAATGTTAAATTTCTTTGTCATTTGCTTGTGTCTCTTGGTGCAATCCTGTGCATGTTTGTTCAGAAGTGTGTCCTAGTGTGTGCATAGGATTGAAGCCATGCAGTATAGTCTTATACATATCTACTCGATAGCAAGCACCCTTGAGTTCAATGTGACTTATTGACAGGCAATTATAGGATTGCAGCCTTAGTCTAGCTTTATTAGAAACATGAGAAGTTTTTCCCCCTTTAATATCCAAAGGCAGCAGATAAGCTGGTGTGTGTACGTACATGTGTGGACACACACACATGCAGGTGACAGTTTCACTATCTTTTATAGTGCAGGTCCATTGTTAATAGTTATGCACGTTATTTTGAAAAGCTATGTATGGCAGTTAGCAAAGTGAACATTTCTTTCATAGTTCAGCCCTTTTAGATGATGAATGGCTTGGTAAACTTGAGGTGTCAACACTGTGCTTTTACATTTATTTATAGCCTACTCTGTAACAAGGTTCTTCAGGCATCTTACTACATAAAAGAAAGCAAATTAAAATTGATTAAGTAGTGAAATAAAAAGTATCAGTTAAAAACAATGCAACCCAAAATACAAGGAGATGAGAATAAAATAATAAGGTTGAAACAGTTTAAAGCTATAAAAGACTTTGAAAGTCCTGGATTATTATTCTTTTTTAAACTGTTTTTATTAAAAGATTTTCTTGGGTAACAAAAGAGGTATTCATGTGGTACCAAAAAATATAATACCGTGCTCTCTGCAGTCACCTGGTGGAAGCACCCAGTGATGGGTCTCCCAAAGACTTGTAGGTGCATATAGGATGAAGCAATCCTCCAGGTACCCTGTCCCGCAGCCATAAAAGACTGAAGGTCAATATCAGCATTTTGAATTGGGCCTGGAAACAGATTTGAAGCCAGTGAAGGTGATGAGCACTGGTGCAATGTTCTCATCTCTCTCAGTAACCTTGCAGCCATATTCTGACTGAGGTTTCTGGACAATTTTCAGAGACAGGCCCACACACAACATCTTGCATAATCCAGACAGGTGGTTACCATGGTGTGGATAACAAGTTAAACTATCTGTCCAGTTACAGTTGTCCTAGATGGGGCTTGTCAACCTGGGAGGGTACCCCATCTAGGAGAAGGAAAACACTGATCCTAAACCGTCTCTACCTTGCAGCTATACTCATTTGTATGAAAGGCTTTGGGAGTAAACCCTGAGGAACAATCTATGCACACTGATTTGCAGGACATATTTAGGAGTATAAAAGTCTTAAGGAGCAAACTCTACACAAATCCAGAGTGGGGTGCCTAAGGCAGTTGGGTGGTGTCTTGTATGCCTCCTCCTAGTAACTCCTGCAGCCAAACAGGTGCCCAATGTATTGCTCTGCTTTCTTTTGGACAACATCAGCGAGACCGAGAGGGAAGTCTTGTCGTATGGCAGCCCAGGACCTCCATACACCCTACCCAGGCTTGTGCCCCTGGGAGGTCACATCAGTGCTGCAAGTGCAGCAAAGTTGCAGTTGTAACTGTTGTACCAATCTAAACTGATAGAAGGTTCTCCATGCTACACTTGTCCTTCTAATGATGAAGCTGAATCAGTCAGCACACCCAGTGCCTAAACCTATTAAATCTAATGTCACTCCTATTAAGGGAGTGCAACCAGGCTTTAAAGTTGATTCTGAAGCCAGATAACCAGACCTCTGCAACCTTCTGCTTTTTGAGAAAGTTTACTTGAAAAGAGAGGCGCTCTACCAGAGTCCACAACTTCAAGTACCCCTGCATGCTGTTACCTATCCTGAATCCTGACTTCATACATTGCTTGCTAAAATCCTACAACCTTGGCTGTTCTAAGATTGTACAGTTCATAGTGCTAGGGGTGTCTTGTTTAAGAGTAAGTAGTGGAGGAAATAAACCAGTTAAAGTGTAATGTGTTCATAGCTCAGACGGGCTGATCTGATGTAAGTGGTGGACATATTACAGCAAAGTATTTGGCTATACTTAGATAAGGTCAAATGAGACATGATAGCCTCACACCACACAGTCCCGCTCCTCCCCCATCTCATATGCCTGTATTTCATGTAATGTTAGAGGTGATTTTTATTTCTAATTCTAAATTCTCTTAGATATCAAAAGATTAACTAGAGAATGCTTAAATCATGTTTAGACTCCCCCCTTTCTATAGACAGTTCAGTATATTCTGTCACACTTTTGTTGTCTTTCTTCCACAAACTTTTTTAGAAAGTATGAATTGCATTATGTAATGAAAGCTAATGGCTTTGAGATTACAGACTGTTGCAAACTTTTTGCAGAGCTCCTCTCAGTGACTGTTTAGAGATTTCAGCTCTTCTGCTTATGAAAACTAATAACCCAGAAATAGCTCCAATAACTCTTGGATGAAACTGATTTTTCATTTCAGTTGGCATTCAGGCCTGCCTTTGTTGCTGAGACTGCCTTTGTTGGCCTGGTGTCAGGAAAGGGACAGGTTGGATGTGGCCATATTGATTTTTTCTTGACCTCCCTGCACTTTTTGATACCATTGACCATAATATTCTTACAGAGAGGCTGTCAGAGTTGAGAATAGGCTTTGTTCCTACTTGGTTTGTTCTCTCCAGAAGGTAGTGCTTCAAAGATATTGTTCAGCTGCATGAAGCTTCCAAAGCACAGAGTTCAAATTTATCTCCCATTCTTTTTAACAACTGCATGGAACTCTGGGCTAGCTGAGGGCCAACAAACTGAAGCTTAATCCAAATAAGACTTAAGACACTGGTAATGTGCAGGTCCTCTGTCTGCATGAGTAGAATGCATCTTCTTTTTGAAGGTGTTGCACTCCCTTTGAAGGAGCAGGTGCACAGCTTGATGGTACTCTTGGATCCAACTTGGTCATTGAAAGCATAGGTTGCCTCAGTGGCATGGAGTGCCTTCTGTCAGCTAGCTCAGCTGTGTTCCTATCCAGCTAGACATGAGCGTGGTTTCAGTTGTCTGTGCTCTGGTAACCTTCACATTAGACTACTGCAATGTGTCATACGTTGAGCTGACTTTGAATACAGTTTCCAAATTACAGTTATTTCAGAACATGGCAGCTAGATTGTTAACTAGAACAAGGAAGCATGAACATATAACACACACCAATTCTGGCCTGACTGCTCTGGTTGCCAGTTTGTTTCAGGCCCCAATTTGAAAATCTAGTTTTGACATTTTAAAGCCTTGAAATGTCTTCATGGACTTCTCCCCATAGACCCAATGAAAGTAATAAAACAGCATATTAGTTGTGACACCACCGCCCCGCCCAGTTTGTGGAAGTCTTCTGAGTCCAAGTAGTAATCCAGCCTTGTTGAACACAAGGAATATTGCAACAAATTATGAGTGCTTCCGCAGTTATACTGTAAAGGCAATCTTTTTAAACCTAAATTGTAGCAGTTTCAAAATTAAAATAATTTTTTTTTAAGGTAACAATTATAAAAAAAAATTATGATGGACTTTTGTTTGTTTGTTGAATGTTTATACCACCCTTCATCCTAGGATTACAGGGCAGTTTACAATAACAGAAAAATGAATACCATAGTAACAAACCAAAGCAGGCCACCTACCCCATTTAAAAGACGATAGATTGTTTAATTAGGCAAAGGCCTGAGAGAAGAGTGTTTTTGCCTAGCGCCTACAAATAGGTGCCAGGCAAGCCTCCCTGGGAGGAGGGGGGAGCCACCACAGAACAGACCCATTCTTACGTTGTCACCCTCCAGACCTCTTGTGGAGGAAGCATATGATGAAGAGCCTCAGGTGGTGATTGCAGGGTCCAGGTTGGTTCATATGGGGAGAGATGGTTGTTTTGTAGTTGTCCTCTTCATTACAATTCACACTAGAAGCAAATTTAAAATGTGTATACAGTGACTTGTCTCGAGCCTTGCTCTCTTATTGCTTAAATGGGTTTTTATATTCTTTGGGGTCTTCCCCCTCACCCCCGGAAGTGAGCTTCGTGTGAGGTGATGTTTTGCTTTTTGTCTTTAGCCATTTCAGGAGACTTTTGAAGATGAGCGAGAGGGTAAAAAGAAGAAATATACTAGCCCACAGAAAAATCGTTCAGATTCTAATGAGCAAAGGTTAGTACCTGAAGTATTCTTCTTTAACACTTGTTAGCAATTGTTGGCCTCCTAATCAATTAAACTTCTCTGTTTCAGACATCATAATAAGTTTTGTGATAAATTTGGTAATGTATGTGTCCCCTCCTTTTGTATTATGATCAGGAAGTTTTACAGATTCTCACATAATCCATTAACAGGTCACCTTGAGGGCCAGACAATCACTTTTAGCCTAACTTACCTCACAGGGTTATTGTGAGGGTAAAATGGGTGGAGGAGAACTATGTACCCCACCTTGAGCTTGCTGCAGGAAAGATGGGATATAAATGAAATAATTGAATCTTCTGTGCCCATGGATGCAAATAATTGTTTTCTGCAGGAGGGGGGTGGTCCCCAACCATATTAATATGATTTTATTTTTATGCAATACTAGCATCCTTAATAAGACAAACAATTTGGAGTTTATTTTCTTTAAGGCTATTACACCTAACATTTTTTGTAGTTTTTTCCAATGTCAACGTCACTTGGATATAATTACGTTTAGTTCTTCATACAAACTTCCCTCTGTCAAAACTGTTGTTCTGTTTTGATGCCATAAGCATTTTCAGCTTTTCTAAATCCACCTGTTTGCATGTGTTGTTTTTCTTAATAGAACTAGAGAGAGAAAAAGAGATGATGGCAAATGGAGAGATTATGATAGATACTACGAACGGAACGATTTGTATAGAGACAAATACGATTGGCGAAGGGGAAGAAGTAAGAGTCGCAGTAAAAGTAGAGGACTTAGCCGAAGTCGTAGCCGCAGCAGAGGTAGAAGCAAAGACCAGGAGGCAAACAAAGAAAGGGATGCAAACAGAAATGTTGGTGAGTCGTTTAAGTATTATAGCCAAGTAACATCTAACCTGAGTTTCATGGGAGTTAATGAAATGTCATACTTCTTAATGAACGTTTTATCCTGAATTTCTGGCAGATTCAACAAATAGAATTGCCTTTGAGAAGAAGTGATTGCTGACTTGTTATAAAGCTGGCTAAAAGCTGTGATCTGAGAGCAACCTAATCTAGGGATATATTTTTTTAATTTGTTCTCAGGTGTATTCTGGTAGAGCAGTACCTTCTGTTATACTTTCCCTGTTGGTAAAAGCTGCTGCTTTATATTGTTAGGTTTCTTTTGGTAAGGAAGAAATGTTGGATTTTCTTAACTTTTAATGGATCCCTGCCCCTAAATAACTGAGGTCTTGTGTTGCTATAGCCTTTCAAGAAAAAAGAAAGTAATTGAAATTATTTGAAAAATACAGTTTACTTTTTATTTCTAAAGGAAATCAGTTTAGTTAGTGCATATGTTGCAGGACAAATATTCACATTGTCTTGCAAGAACGAGCCTAAGTACACTGTTAAGACATTAACCAGGCTGTGCTTATACTTTTTTTCTCGCATTTGTTATGGTGTTAAATTTTCTGTATGCTGTCAGAGAATCTCCAAGCACGAAGGACGAACATAGAAACTTACCTAATCTATTACATTTTTTTTTTTCAGATCACAGAGATCGAGCCAAATTTAAATGTGAAAGGAGTGATATGGAGAGCTCATATAACCCAGTGGCTTTGTCTTCCGTTAACTCTACTGAACAGTATTCCTCTGGAGCACAGTGTATTCCCAGTGCTGTTACTGTGATTGCACCTGCTCACCATCCTGAAAACACAACAGAAAGCTGGTCGAATTACTACAACAATCATTCTGCTCCTAATTCGTTTGGCAGAAACGCTCCACCAAAAAGACGCTGTCGAGATTACGACGGTAAGTGTTACTCCTGGTTGTTCTACTTAGATTTTGCAATTAAGAATGCTGTTTTGAACTATTTTGTTGTTGTTGCCAGCCACACAGTATAAGTGAGACTTTGACTTAAAATCTATATGTAATCTATTTTAATTCATTCATATGTAATCTATATAATCAATCAGATAAAGGCAAGCTACCATTAATGATGGTTTATATTGTGATTTATTTTTATTTTACAGAGAGAGGATTTTGTGTACTTGGTGACCTCTGTCAATATGATCACGGAAATGACCCCTTGGTTGTGGATGAGGTATCTTTGCCAAGCATGATTCCATTTCCTCCACCACCCCCAGGACTTCCTCCACCTGGAATGCTTATGCCTCCTGCGCAAGGCCCAACTCACAACATGAGAATGCCAGGGCCACATGTACATCCTCGGCCGCCGCCACCTGTTAGAATTCCTATACCAAGTAAGATTTCCTCCTTAAAATAGCACTTTAAAATACTGCAGTCGGCACAGTAGCTGAGAACATTTCATAAATGGTGCTTTATTTCTCTAACGTAGCATTACAGGAATCTGGGGTTTGAAGGACCCTCCAGAGCACATTTAAGGGTGGGTGAGGGAGCTGCAGGGGGAATAACTGAAAACTGCTTTCTTCCTGCCCAGACCCTCTAGTAGATCCAGTGCTTGGACTCCTAGCTAGGTTTTTGCCAAAGGATTTAATGTGAAGGTCAGTTTGAGATAGATAGATAGATAGATAGATAGATAGATAGATAGATAGATATGTCAGGTTATGACGCTTTCAGGTTAACGGGTGCAGCAGTGGTCTAGGTATATGGCTAAACAGAAACTAAGATTTTGTCTCAACACTTGACACACCCTAAATGGGTTGAGCCATGGGGCTGGGCAAACAAGATGGCTGTCCTCTGAATAAGCTGGGCCTGCTGAGTGTTTGCACCCATGCAGCCCTCTCCACTTCCTTGGTGATGGAGGCAGAGTCAACGGGGTTGGTCCACTGTCTCATTTTTCCCCAGGCAGCACCCCAGGAGGGTTCATCCCTGACAGTAGACAGGGCCAGGGTCACATCAGTCTGCTGTGATGTGGTGCTTGGGGTGTCCAAGGCACTCTGCTGTCAGTCCACACAGCCACCGTCCCGGAACTGGATGGACACCTAAGCTGCTAAACCTCTTCCAGGGATCCAGTTCCTCTAATGCCCTGTCCTTGTCCCATGCCTCCTTCCCTTTTGACCACTTCCACCAGGATGTCTCCATGGGGCTCGTGTCACCCCCATTCTGCTTAGTGATACCATTGGATACAAGCATGGGTATATAACTGCAGCATAATGGTGCAGGATTGCAGCTTAAATGTATAATGTGTAATGTATCTTGGACCTTAAGACATGCAAACAGTTGTTGACTGGTGGAGACAGTAATGTTGAGGATGTGTAAGGTTTTTTCCTGCCAGGGCAAATAGAAGCATGTGCTTGTGTTGGCAGTTGGCGGATAGATCAGGTGCCAGATCACACATTTGCATCAAGCTGGAGCTCTTTTCCCAGGCAGTAAGGGCAGGTTTGTCTCTTTTTAAGAATATCTGGTATATACCAAGGTATGTGTTTTCTGTCACGTTAATCGAAGTCCTCTGCCTTGCATAGCCACTTATAGAGCAATGCTAAAGGAGGTGAGTTAAGGGCCACGCTCCAGGTGTCAGACAGACTGGGCACCTAGGTAACGGTAATGTCAAAGCATTTCCCTATTTACTTCATTGTATAAAGGCAATTATTTTTGGACCTGCCTGAACTAGCAGCCCTCTTCAGGAGTTGGGCCTTTTTTCAAACCTTTGGATAATGAAAAAGCTTTTCCTTTTCTCTCTCTCTCTAAAACATTGGAGATGGTAGAAAGAACTGGCTAGATTAAATTTAGTTTCAGACCAAAAATAGAGAACATGCCACTGCATGCATGTTTTTAAGGGGAAGTCCACTAATGCTGTGTTTTAGTTATTTTAAAAAAAATCATTCACAGTAGTCACTTATTACTAATCCTGAGATAAATTGGGTCAGGGGAGTAAATTAAGGTCTTTGAATTATTTACTGGTTATTTACTGGTTTGGAGATTTGAGCAAAGTACAAGCTCATCATGAGAGGTCAGCTAGATATACAAAGTATCGTACTTGAAAAATATCAGTGTGTGTGTGTGTGTGTGTGTGTGTGTAGGATTATAATTTAGGGCATTCACTAGAACAGATGAATAATTAAAAATTTAGAAGAATTTAGATTCCATTTCCAAGAGTAGCCAGTCAGATGCTCCTGAAAACCCACAAATAGCAAACCCAGTCAAGCATTTGGGAACCTATTTCTTAATGTATTGCTTCTATGGCCATAGTGCTGCTGTTCCTGCCTTAGATAAGTGAAGCAGTAGTGGGGCCTGACACACACATACACACACTTGAAGACCAAAGATATAGATAATGCTGACCTAGAAAGGCCAGTGGCTTGAGTCAGTGTAAGACAGCTTCCCATATTCCTTTATATTCAGAGGCATTATTTAACATAGAAAGTCCACTTTAGCTATTGTGGAAAAAATTGTGTGAGAGAAATTTGGCTAGAATTTGAAGTGGACTTGATTTGGCTCTTCCTTGACACTGGAAAGAATGGGCACGTTTTCTGTGTGCACCCTCACTGAAGCTGTGACCGGCTTGTGTATTTGTTCAGCAGCTGCAGATCCTCTGCAGACAAAAGTGCGAGAGCTGTTGGATGCAGGAAAATAAGATTGTTCAGAGATTGGTTATAATGCAAAACAAAATCAGTTTGGGATTATTTCAAAGACCGTTTATTTCAATGGACCATTATAAGAAAAGAACCCAGCAGTTTAAACAAGCAGCAGATGTGTATATGACTTGTTGAAAGCCTGTCCTTGCACAGCAAAGGATGAGCCCCTTATTTTGGATCAGTCAGCAAGGATAATGTGTTTTCTTTCTTCAGTCCTACCCTTTTTGCAACATTTCTATTGAGGTTGATGAAATAATAAGCAAAAATTCTGAATTGTTGTAATCGGACAGGTGGAAAATATTTAGTAGATGTGGTTTGCTGTCAGGAAGGTCAGAATGACCACACCGTTGTTGTTGTTGTTGTTGCTGCTGCTGCTGTTTGTGTTGTTGTTTTAGTTGTTACTATTGTTATTGTTATGCCGCTGGCTCTTCCTGTTTCTAGCTCACACAGAAAGTTCATTACAACAGAAAAATAATTTCTCCAGTTTATTGAAAAGTAGCTTTAACCAAGGCTTGGTGCCATTCACTATAAATGAATGAATCAATTTATTATGGTCACAGACCAGAACATATACAGCATATACAGCAATAGACCAGAACATATACAGCATATACAGCAATAGAGATCATGTAAATATACATAGGTTAAAATTAAACACTCGCAGTAAATAATGCAAATATAATACAATTAAAATATGTAGGTTAAGACTATGATACCACATTGCTTAACTGTCTGCAATCAAGCCTATACTTCTATGTGGCCTCAGTGCTCCACTACCTGTCCATATTGTAGCCTTGTGGTTGGGCCCTCCTAACACCAGCAACTTTGCATGCTGAGTAAAGGTGGCCAGGAGACAGAGAGCTTACTGGGGCGGAGGTCCTTTTCCGAAGGTGAAAGAGCCAAAGGAGTCTTTTAGGAAAACTGGAGACATAAAAGGTTAATAATAATAATAATAATAATAATAATAATAAATAATTAATAATTAATAATAATAATATCTGGAAAGAGAAGGAAGCAGTCATATGAGAAAAAGGTGAATGGAGAAAGATCAAGGAATGAAAGAAATCAGTTTTTTTGGAATGGAAAGGCATAAGTTTTAAATAAAGTGTAGAAAGAGAAAAGAAGAAGAAAATGCAGGAGATGAGTAAAAATATTTTGAGAGGTGTTGAGGGAAGGAATAAAAATATAAAGTTTAGTCTGTTTCACCTAGAGCTTCTGAATCAACAAATTCTGCCTTAAATGGGAAGACACAGTAATCTCCAAGGCCAATGTGTGTACCTGGCTTTAAGAAATAGAATTGTAACACTCCATGCCACAAGGAAATCACAGTGGCAAAGAGTTTAGCAATTTCTAAATAGGATTAAGTTTTAATAAAAAATGCTATTGTTAATTGCAGCTAATCATGTCCAACTCTACCTCCATCTGCTACCATTTTGTGACTAGTGGGCCTCAGCAATTGTCAGTCCTCTCCAGCCCTAGTAGTAGAAAATTGGAGAACCCCAGTGTCCTAAGCCTATGGTGGCAAACCTTTTCAATCCTCAGCTGCATTTCTTTATTGCCAGCCCATCTGGGGACTTCATACCAGCAGGAGGTGGTACCAAAACAAAGCTGGGTTGGGCCAGAACCAACGGAGTATGGGACCATCCTACACTCACATGAATTCACACAGCTGTTTTAAGAGAGAGGGTCTTGTTCATAGGAGACAGAGAGAGGGTGAGGTCATTAAAGAGAGATTAATTTAGCCCAGCTGAGGCTGGTGAAGCTGAAATCATGAAGGTTGTTGGTAGGGTTATATTAGTATATTATGAACAAATAGATTGTGGCAAAACTCTTTTGGAACACACTTTGCAGGCAAAAAGTCAGAGGGCTTTGAGGCTAAGAATGAGGAGCTTATGCTGGAGACGGGAGCAGACAGAAAGCCAGTTATAGGGATGTAAGGAGGCTCACCACATGGTCAGAGCAGCTGAATGAATGAATGAAGTTGGCAGCAAAGTGCTGGCCAGAGGTAAGGGAACTAAGGTCAGACAATATAAAATCAGGACACAAATTAGTATTTAGCTTTGAGCTCCTCAAAAGAAGAGCCATATTTTGTAATGTGGTAAAGCATGAAAAAACATAATTAGCTTTTTAGAATGTTTATGTTTCATTCCAGGGCCACCTTTATCACAGGCAAGTTTGATTAACAGCCGTGACCAGCCAGGAACAACTACAGTGCCCAGCCTTGCACCAGTGGGAGCTAGACTACCTCCTCCACTACCCCAAAACCTACTATATTCAGTATCAGAACGTAAGGAAATAAAGATTTCCACTTCTCTTGTGTTCTACCAGTACTTGTGATGTTGTTTACACTGCACATCTGAAATAGCGGGGTCTCATTTCTTTAATAAGCATCATTTAAATAAAAAAAAGGACAACAATTTTTATTGGTTTTTATCCAGCAGTACATCAAATGGTGGTGGTTCTATCCATTGACTTTAGACATAAGCTTACACATTAAATGTTCAAACATATAACTTAACGTAACCTCTCCCCTGAGAAGATTGAGCAGTTGATTTTGGTTAAATAAAGAGGTCCACTTTTCTTGGAAGGTATCTCTTTGTTATGCCTTTATTGCCCTCCTGCGTCTGGTGAGCTGCCCAGACATTGCTGCATCCCAGATATTATTTTCCCATGTGTTCATGGGTATTTCAGCCTGGTTCTTCCATTTTCTTAATCATGCTGCAGTCACTAAGAAGCCTATTAGTTCTCTCTGGTGCAGGGTAGAGCCCGTCTATTTTCCAAAGATAGCAGGGCTAAGGCTGGATTTGGAGAATAAGGTTGGCTTGTAATTGCGGATATAATGAAGAATACTCTGTTCCAAAAGTTTTCAATATAGGGGCATTCTCACCAAACATGAATAAATGAACCAAGTTTTCCACAATCCTTCCAACATAAAGGGGAAAGGGGTGGGATTAATTTTTGCAAGCCTGACTGGTGTCTAATTAGTGTGTTGTTATACTGTGTTGTAAGTCCCTTTGGGTCACCTTTGTGAGTAAAGCAACAAAACAGTAATAATAATATTTTAAAATTGTGTTATGACATGCATGTTGCAGGGTTCCTGCCATATTTACATAGCTCAAATTGAACACGTTTATATATAAATATATTGTACATGTGAATTATGTGCAATATTTTTTTAATTTCATAAAAATTACACACTGCTTGAATGTAAAAAAAATCTCAATGTTGTTTACACAAGACAAAACAGTAAAATCAAGAAAGTTTTACAACCCTACTTTAAAACAAACAGATGTTAAAAATATTAAAATGTGAAAAAGCACTTCTGCTTGAGCAAATGCATAATATTGCTCACATAAGATTTTTTTAAATGAATCAGAAATCTATATTTTTCTTTCACAAAAGATACGTATGAACCAGATGGCTACAATCCAGAGGCTCCTAGTATTACCAGTACTGGTAGATCTCAGTATCGACAGTTCTTTTCAAGGACACCAATGCAGCGTCCAAATCTTATTGGCCTAACATCTGGTGAGATGGATACAAATCCAAGAGGTGAGATGTTGTTTCCTGAAACCCAAACCCTCAAAGTCTGAATACTTAGCAAGGGAGCATTACAGACTTTGGCATTCATAGCAAATGACAGTGCTGTCATTTTCTGTGTGCAGTGATTTCTTTCCCTCATGTCTAATTTGTATTTTCCTTCCCTTTCTTTAATGTACAATTTGAAGAGTGGCAAGCAATGATCACTAGTATCTTTACAACTAGTGCTGTTCAGTGTGTTGTAGTCTGGAATCAGATCCAGATTCTCCTGCATGAGTTTTTCCATATTTGCACTAAAATGCAGTTTGTGCCTAATAATAGATATATCTTCCCTGAGATCCCTTCATAAGAAAGTGCTATAATTGTATGTAAAATAAGCCCGAGAAACCCAAATCCCCACAGTGGTTCATATTCATGGACACCTGATCTGCTTATATTCATATCCAATGTACACTTTTCATATGCATACTTAGAAGAAGGTTGGTAGCTTAGTGGTAGAGCACCTGCTCTGTATCCCCAGTTCACTGTCTAGAACTGGACCTTGCTGCCAATCAGTATAGACAATTCTGAGCCAGGTGGACAAATGGTCTGGTTTTGGTATAAGGCATCTTCCTGTGTTCCTGATTTTTGAATTGTACCCAACTTAATGTGCAGGTGGTACTTGGTCTGAGCATCTTTAAGGGGTAAAGGGGACCCCTGACCATTAGGTCCAGTCGTGACCGACTCTGGGGTTGCGGCACTCATCTTGCTTTATTGGCTAAGGGAGCCGGCGTACAGCATGTGGCCAGCATGACTAAGCCGCTTCTGGCGAACCAAAGCAGCACATGGAAACGCCGTTTACTTTCCCGCCGGAGCGGTACCTATTTATCTACTTGCACTTTGACATGCTTTCAAACTGCTAGGTTGGCAGGAGCAGGGACCGAGCAACAGGAGCTCACCCCGTCGCGGGGATTCGAACCGCCGACCTTCTGATTGACAAGTCCTAGGCTCTGTGGTTTAACCCACAGCGCCACCTGCATCCCTGAGTATCTTTAATTTCGTCCAATTTATTGGCATTTTTTGTTCTCAGAAACCCTGAGCTTGCAGCATCCTATACATTTCAGCATTGTATATATTTCTTAGCAAAGTCTATGCATTGTAGACAGTATAGCTATGAGCCCTTTGGGAAAATGTTTTATACATGTTTGCACTTCACCATTTTATAAATACAATTTGCTCCCACTTCATTGCAAGCATACAATCCTTTGCTTTCTTTCCAGGTGCTAATATTATCATCCAGACTGAACCTCCAATTGGCATTGCAAGTAACAGCAGTAATGTATCCAGAGTGGTGCTTGAGCCAGACAACAGGAAGCGGGTTTCAAACACTGTAGAAGGGCCATCTCCAAAGAAACCCTGGATTGGAAAGTAAGAATTTTCTGTGTCTATAGAGAACAGGCAGAATGAAAATGAGCCCCATTCAGTTCATTTGAAAATTATTTGGTTTGACTTATGAGACTCTTTTATGAGAATTGGTGAATAATTCCTCTTGTGTGTTGCAAAGAATACATTGCAAAGATAATGTTGCAAAGAATAGATTGTGTTTGTTAGTCACTATACAAAAAAGTCTCACTGCAATTTAACAACAATCAACCTTGTTTTCTGGAATGTCAGTCTTCCCCAACCTGGTGTCCTCCAGACATTATGACTGTAGCTCTCACCAAACCTGCCCATTGTTAATGGTGGTTGAAACTGATAGGTGTTGAAGGGCACCATGCTGAGGAAGGCTTCCAGTGATAAGCTCTTTGACTTCCATGTCCAGATATTGACAACATAGTTGAGTCATTTTCATTTCATTCCCCAGAGTCAGGACAGGCTGCTGTAAATTTAAAATCTTACTTATTTTATTCCCAAAACAGCATTGTGAGGCAGGTTAGAGGAACATCTGCTTCACCTTCGTAATCTTTGTTAACGGCTTGTTCATCATGTCAGTGCAGTGAATGCCATAGCATTTGAAGTCCAAATGCTTGTCGGCAAACCCATGTAACAGTGAGCCTGTATCCTCGTGTGATTAGAAGTCCTCCTTGGTGGTTAGACACAACTCTGTAGATGTAATGGTTTCCTTTAAACATGTGAATTTAGTCTGACAATAAAGTGTAGTGTGCCTCAAAGATAGTGATTTGACCAGAACTATCTAATGAGTATGTGTTGGTCAAGGAATTAATCATATTTCTTTGCATCCCAATGTAACCCTCTGTCATTGTGTGAAATGACTGGAACTTAATATGGATACTAGTTGAAATACTTTAATGAAAAAGGAAGTAAAGTTTCATATAACACAGTCAATGTATAGCATTCATAGTCAAGACAATAGCTATCTGTGACTGTTAGACCTGATAGTTAGAGAACTACTTGAAGCTGGGAACACAGTGGTAGATTACTTGGCTTCTGAGCTTCCTGGGGTATCTGACAGGTCTTTTTTAAAGACAGTGCTTGGCTTAGTGGGTATTGGTTTAGCACAGCAAGGTAGCCATTATGGTTATAGGCAATAAAAGGGGAATCGTATTTACATTTAAATGTAATTTTGTTAATGTTAAGAGTCAATCCATCTTTTTTCTCTTCAGACAAACTAATAACCAGAATAAGCCAGGATTCCTGAAGAAGAACCAGTATACAAACACCAAATTGGAAGTTCGTAAAATACCACCAGAGCTAAACAATATTACTCAACTTAATGAACATTTCAGCAAATTTGGAACAATTGTCAACATTCAGGTAAAACCAATAATATGCCACTTGTGGTTAGTAATACAGCAATGTAAAGAGGGACAGGAAGTTTCTGGGACTAGTCTATATATTCCACTTTGTTCAATACTGCATTATTCTCTGGTAGAGTAAATAAATCTAATTTAGAGTCTTGCTTGAAGAACCACTTGGCAATGATACAGTCATGAGAAAAAAAAGTGCACCCTCTTTGAATTCTTTGGTTTTACGTATGAAGACCTAATAACAGTCATCTATTCCTTAGAAGGTCTTAAAATTAGGTAAATACAACCTCAGATGAACAACAACACATGACATATTACACTGTGTCATGATTCATTTAACAGAAATAAAGCCAAAATGGAAAAGTCATGTGTGAAAAACTAAGTACACCTTACAATTCAATAGCTTGTAGAACCATATATATAATAATAATAATAATTAATAAATATTTATACCCCACCCATTTGGATGGGTTTCCCCAGCCATTCTGGGTGGCTTACAGCACATATAAAAATTGTAAAACATCAGACATTAAAAATTTCCTGATACAGGGCTGTCTTCAGATGTCTTCTAAAAGTCAGATAGTTGTTTACAGTGGTACCTCTGGTTAAGTACTTAATTCGTTCCGGAGGTCCGTACTTAACCTGAAACTGTTCTTAACTTGAAGCACCACTTTAGCTAATGGGGCCTCCTGCTGCCGCTGCGCCACCGGAGCATGATTTCTGTTCTCATCCTGAAGCAAAGTTCTTAACCCAAGGTACTATTTCTGGGTTAGCGGAGTGTGTAACCTGAAGCGTATGTAACCTGAAGCATATGTAACCCGAGGTACCACTGTATTTCCTTGACATCTGATGAGAGGGTGTTCCTACCCAGAAGGCCCTCTGCCTGGTTCCCTGTAACCTCACTTCTCAGTGAAGTGAAGGAACCGCCAGAAGGCCCTCGGAGCTAGACCTCCGTGTCCGGACTGAACAATGGGGTGGAGACACTCCTTCAGGTATACTGGACCGAAACCGTTCTGGGCTTTAAATGTCAGCACCAACACTTTGAATTGTGCTCAGAAACATACTGGGAGCCAATGTAGGCCCTTCAGGACTGTTGTTATATGGTCTTGGTGGCGACTTCCAGTCACTAGTCTAGCTGCTGCATTCTGAATTAGTTGTAGTTTCCGGGTCATCTTCAAAGGTAGTCCCACATAGAGCGCATTGTGGTAGTCCAAGCGGGAGATAACTAGAGCATGCACCACTCTGGCGAGACAGTCCGCAGGCAGGTAGGATCTCAGCCTGTGTACCAGATGGAGCTGGTAGACAGCTGCCCTGGACACAGAATTGACCTGCGCCTCCATGGACAGCTGTGAGTCCAAAATGGTTTGATTGGCAACTTCCATAGAAGGGACTCAGATACATACTATATATACACAGTTCACTATCCATCTCTTTTTGGATTAGGGAGTAAAACCTTTTAAACTGAAGCATTATACCTTGGGTGCTTTTTAAAATGTAGTATAGTATTGTTATGTAATGTTGCCTCATGTTTTCTTAGGTTGCCTTCAAGAGTGATCCTGAAGCTGCTCTAATTCAGTACTTAACAAATGATGAAGCGAGAAAAGCTATTTCTAGCACAGAGGCAGTGTTGAACAATCGGTTTATACGAGTGCTATGGCACCGAGAAAACAATGAGCAGCAGCCATTGCCACTATCCCAGCAGCAGCAGCAGCAGGCGCCACCACCTCTTCATCACCCGCTTCACCTGCAGCAACAAATGCTGCCACAGCCTCCAGCCGTAACAATGCACAGCAGTATGGCAAAGGTATAGTGCCATTGTATAAACCGGATCACTTTTCTTTTTCCTTAGCTCTTTAGAGAACTGTGGGTCTGTTTTCAAAATTAAAAAGCTAATTTTTCAATGTTATATGCACAATGCAGGTAACAAAGCCACTGACATCAGGTGCTTACGTCATCAATAAGGCCCCAATTAAACATCGTCTTGGAGCACCTGGTGGAAATCAGCCAGACGCTCAACATTTATTGCTTAACCAGTCTAGTTCTTCAGAAGATGCTCAGGTAAAGGAGAGTGTGTATTATGAATCATAAATTCATACATCTTTTCTTTAACATGGTTAGGATGTTAAGGTTTGCCTGGTTCTGTCAAGGGTGTTCACCTTGCTGTATTGAACTTAATCATGATTCAGCATCCAACAGGAAAATGAATAAACTGTGTCCTTTGCAACCCAATGCACCACCACTGTATGCCCACCACCCTACTATCAGTGGATATGGCTAGGCCAGATGATGTGCCTTAGTGAGATCTGCCTCGCAGGTTTCAAGCTCACCAACCCTCTCTCCCAGAACTAAGAATCATGGGGTGGTATTTAACTAAATAATGTAATTGCATGAGCACAGCAATTTTTGTTTGCTCAACAGAACTCCCCCCACCCCCCGGGTTTGTGCTTCTTGTGTCATCACCAAATCTGTTAAAGAGGATAGGGGGGAAATCCAGAGCAGATAGGGGTCATGTTTGAAACAATCATAACTGTCTTCCTCCAGCTACTTCTTTAGATAAATCTCCAGCTATTGAGCAGGGTTCTCTGTCTAGTCCAAGATTTTATGCAGTGTCCAACAGAGCCCAAATTGTACCATTTCCTGCTAGGGCCAACACATTAAGAAGTCTTACTACAGCTTTCAGAGAAGCCCTCAAATCCACTAGTCCACTCTTTCTGCAGAGTCACTAGTGATATTTGGGCGGGGGGGGGGGATATCCCACGCTATCCCCCACTCAAAAAAGGACTAGAAACGTCTCACCCTTAAAAGGTCTGCTGTGTAAAGGCAAGTGTTTTGTGGGCTGCAGAGTGGTCGCAGGTTGATCAAGAAAAGCAGATTCACAGAGATAATCTGGCTCAGTGCTAACTCAAGAAACAACCTCAATTTTTTCACCTTCGTTAAAAGATTTCAGCTTTCATGCCTTAAAGACATGATTGGTTTGGGGGACCTTCCAGGTGACAACAGAGTTAGAAAAAAAGTCAGGGGAGAAGAGTGAAAGCTCAGTTCAGTAGTTGTAGACTGATCTGTAACATCTGAAGAAACAGGATAGTGAAGGCATAATCATATCGGCAAAATTGAGAAAATTCTCAACTATTGCCAGGAAAATTTTAAAGTACATTTTCTTTAAACTATAGTAAGTATTTTATAAAATGAAACTAATTCTTGTTAACTCTACCTATTTAATATGTAATCAGTACAATTAAGGAGCAGATACTGCAATTAAGAGAGTTGGGGGAAATTCTCATTCAAAAGATCTTACATATCCCCTTTCTCTTTAGAGTGATGTTGTGTGGAGTCTTCCCCTTCATGATAATAGGGTTAGTTTTGAAATTTATATCTGCCAGGTTAGTTCCAGATCTTTGAAACCCTAAGGACAAAATTCTCCTACTATCCTTCAGTCTGTTTGTTACTGGTAAGAGTCTTTACTTCATCCCCACACAATCCTTAAAATATCACAGAGAGATAGCTTATAGTTTGGTTTCATCTATGAACAGATGGTTTCTAAGCAGCATAAGTAAGTTGCTTGCACAAAGCTTCATCTTGCCACAGCACATGTCATCATAAAATATATTGCTGCTTTCAGATGTTTCCCACTTCAATTGGCCATTCAAAGATGGTTTACAGTTCCTCCAATTTGAAGACATCTATAAAGCCTGGTACAGGAAATAAATCTCATGATGTCCAAGAAGTTTTTAAAAAGAAACAGGTAACTGTTTGCATATTATTTAAATATATTTCATAGCCATGAGTTTTTAAAATGGGGTTCAGTGTGTGACATGTTTTCCTGTTAGTCCTACCCCTAGTTCTGATTGGAATTCAGGAGATGGGAAATTCCTTTTCTTTGACGATTCGGACCTGAGTGTGACGAGCCTTGGCTTTTGAAATGTAATTCAATATTTTTGTGTTAAAGGGATATTCATTTTTGAGCTAATAGCCAAACTTTTGGTTGGCAAGGGGTGGGGGGTCTTCAGTCAACCTTGAATTGTTACATGTTAGTTGGTTTGTCTGAACTCTACAGCAGCTATCCAAGATTTGTGCATGCACAGCAAGACTTTCATTGCTTTTTTATCTTCTCCAATCCCACATGAGATTACACATTTTACAAGCACAAAACAGGCTTTCAGCCTTCCGCAAGGCAAAAGCATCATGTAATTCAGCATAGAATAGCTGCAGTTGGGGTGCTGTGTGAAAGAATAGAAACTCTAGGCATAGTGATAGGACTAATAGTCTGAATATGTAACATAATCTGAATTTTGCCCAAAGACATTTATTTGATATTGCTTATTGCAACAGCTTTCCAGGAGCCATGAATGCAGCCAGGATCTGTCCACTCTGCTAACTACCAACAGCACAACTTGCATCTGTAACTGAAGATAGCTATGTTCTCTTGTAAACTCTAATGCTGCAGTTGGTGGAATCATGTTTACATTTAAATGGTTCATGATATTGCCTAACATTGTGGTTTAAATCCGTTTTCTTCTAGCCGTTGTTATTAGGATGTGCCATATAGCTCACTAAAAGCATTTTATTCTTGATTAGGAGGCAATGAAGCTGCAGCAAGACATGAGGAAGAAAAAGCAAGAAATGTTAGAGAAACAAATAGAATGTCAGAAGGTATGCTTGGCTTTTTTTCCATTTAACTTCGCCATTAACTTTGGTTGTGTCTAATTTTAATTTTTAGTAGCAGAGTATCCCCTGGTTAGCATTTTAAGGGTGCATGCTTTTCTATCTAGTGTGGAGGATGAAGTATTTTCAATCTTGCATCACCTCTTTATTTTAACTTTCATAGATGTTAATATCAAAATTGGAAAAGAATAAGGCCACAAAACCAGAGGAAAGAGCAGATATAATGAAGACACTGAAAGAGCTAACAGGAAAAATCTCTCAGTTGAAAGATGAGTTGAAAACTTCATCTGCCAGTTCTACAGCATCAAAACAGAAGTCAAAAACAGAGGTAGGTCCTCTTCACACACAGCTGTTTTCATTTCAGAAGCTACTACAGTGGTACCTCAGGTTAAGAACTTAATTCGTTCTGGAGGTCTGTTCTTAACCTGAAACTGTTCTTAACCTAAAGCACCACTTTAGCTACTGGGGCCTCCTGCTGCCGCTGCGCCACCGCTGCACGATTTCTGTTCTCATCCTGAAGCAAAGTTCTTAACCCGAGGTAATATTTCTGGGTTAGCGGAGTCTGTAACCTGAAGCGTATGTAACCTGAAGTTTATGTAACCCGAGGTACCACTGTACTAATTGGTGCCTCCGGGAAACTTATCTCCCTATATTAAAGCCAGCATGAGGGTATTTGTTAAGCATTGATCATACAACCTTTTCATGCATTATCCTCATAAAGAGACATCCAGGTGTTGAAGGGGCAACTGGCTGCGTCTGTGCCTTGACAGGTTTCTGGTCATGGTCCCTTACGTGTTGAGAAGGCTTCCACCAGCATACAATCATGAACCATGCATGTCCTGCCAACAGCCCCTTCAAAATGTGGAACCCCTTCCATGCAATATATCACTTCTATCTTCTATCTATCTATATGTGAAATTATACCACTTCTATTAATCCTCACAGGGAACCACAGTAGATGGTTTCAGTCACCTCCTTCTGTCTGGTTTCTCATCCCTGACTCCTATTAAAGCTGTAAGATGACCCCAGAAACTTAGTGTATAATGAAATTGGCCTGCCTCTCGCACACAGATACTCTACCCAACACTCTTCCCTTCCCCTCACTCAGAGAAGAGGATCCATAACTAATAAAAACAAAGAATGTCCACACTTCCCCTAAAGGGATGTTCACCTTAAATGTTGTCCCGTTGCCCACAGTGCTTTTATTTCTGAGCAAAGGCCAGCAAGAGCCTACACACACACACACACACACACGAAGTTCCCAGAGCTGGCTTAGTTGTTGCTGGTCAGGAAATTGGGATTTAATGACACATCGATGCTAATCAATGTATCTGCAATACGCTTTTGGGCAGCATCCCAAGAAGTTACTGCTCTGCGAAAGCATGCCATGTTCATCGTTGAGATGAACAATGGAAGTAGCTCATGACCAAGAATGTGCATTTTTGGTGCATTTAACTTGCACCTCCTTTCCATTTTCATAGCAAATGGCAAGCTGTATTGATTAACTTGTTGAAGTTTTTAATTCTGAAGCTGTTAACATAAAAGGCCTGAGTCAGCCAGCCCATGGGAAAATGTTGATATTTATTCTTAAATATCAGGAGCAGTGTAAACACAGTGAAATTGAAATGTTACAAATCTGTTCAGTTTTGTTTCTAAAACTTTGCTTTTTTATTCCGCTATCAACTTCTCAAACCTGTTTCTGCAGCCATAAGTATTCGGGATCTTCAGATTTTCTAACGAGAGACTGCAGTTTGCCCAATCACCTCTAGGGGTCACATGCGACTCACAGCTAGTGTCAACGCTGGGGAATAAGTGTTTTATAACTGTCAAAGCGTACCTTAAAATATTTTATTTATCACATTTTATATCCCTTGCTTGTAGTTCCAAAAAGATGCCCAAGGGAGCTTGCAAGTATTTGTTTTTACCCTGAAGGCTCTAAGCCCTTAAATAGTGGGTGAGAAGAATTGAAACCCAAGAGGTAGCATCTTAACACACCTTGGTATGGAGATAAATGGAATAAAATGCAAACAAACTTGCTTTTTGCTCTCCCCCCCCCATCCCCAATTCCCTTTTAAAGGCACAGAAGGAACTTTTGGATGCAGAGCTAGACTTTCATAAAAGGCTGTCTTCCGGGGAAGATACAACAGAATTAAGGAAAAAGCTCACCCAGTTACAGGTGGAGGTAAGTTTTCAAAGTTATATACTATCTTAATTGTGCTGTATATTATACATGAAACCTGTTACAATGTTCATGGAAGATAAAGTGTATTCCTTTTGTCTGTAGGCTGCCCGTTTAGGTATCTTGCCCGCTGGTCGTGGAAAATCGATGCCTTCTCAAAGCAGAGGACGAGGACGAGGTCGGGGAGGGAGAGGGAGAGGTACAGTGAATCATATGGTGGTAGACCACCGTCCCAAAGCAATAACCATTGGTGGCTTTGTGGAAGAGGAGAAAGATGAGTTGCTGCAGCACTTTGCGGTAAGTCAGCAATTTGTAACTAAAATTAGATTAAATTGTTCTGGTTTCTGTACTCTATTCTAGAATAGTATAAAGCTATTATTGCCCTAAAACATGGGTAGGCAAACTAAGGCCCGGGGGCCAGATCTGGCCCAATCACCTTCTAAATCTGGCCTGTGGACGGTCCGGGAATCAGCGTGTTTTTACATGAGTAGAATGTGCCCTTTTATTTAAAATGCATCTCTGAGTTATTTATGGGGCATAGAAATTTGTTCATTCCCCCCCCCCCAAAAAAATATAGTCCAGCCCCCCACAAGGTCTGAGGGACAGTGGACCGGCCCCCTGCTGAAAAAGTTTGCTGATCCCTGCCCTGAAACTTAGCTTCCTTCATTTTGAGTATAGCGTTAGTTGCTTTTGTGGTTAATCTTGTCTGCTTCCTAGTTGAAATTAGAAATGGAATGGCATCACATATCCACCTGCATTTAGCTTACTTCTAAAGGAAATCGACCCTCTCAAGGAATATCGAGCTGTAACTTCCACTTCCACCTCCTCCTTCTAAGATTTCTGATCTTTGGGAAGCTACTTACGCAGACAAGTCACGACATGGTCCAAGTCATGTTTTTAATGCCTTTTAGTGGAACTGTCATGGGTCTAAAGCTGCTTTGGATACCTTTATATATTAGTCAACCTTTGAGTTACTTGAGGTTAACTTATTTTTTACTCCTGAAGCAAACTGGTCCAGCCAGTTTTCATGCCACAATTTTAACCCTTTCTTTACATATAGACAGGTAAGCGTTTTTGAAGATCTACAGACAATAAGCAGAAACACTGGTCTCTGCTTCCTTTTCTTCTGTTTCACTCTGGGTATCCAATACACCATTGTCTTTTTGTCTGTAAACATAATGTAGGTGGAGCATAAGCCTTTTTGATGGCAAGAATATGGGTGATATCCAGTTAGCACTGTTGGAGCAGCAGGAAGCATATATTCTTAGAAGAAGAGGGAGAGCAATTTCTGCCTCCCCTGGAAATTGGTTCTGTCACTAATAAAATACACACACACACATACACAAATATACCTGAGCTCATATTCCCACTTTTTGTATTCTGCCTCTCCTCCCAAGTATGTGTGATCTTCACATATGAAGTAGACTGAGGCTAAGAGATTAAATGGTCCAAGGAGTAGGAATTTGAACCTGCAAACTCCCTGATCCTACTCCATCACTATAACTACTATATTGCACTGGCTTTCAGTAAGTTAGGGTTCATTAACATGCAGCCCTAGAAGAGCATGCATAGATCTTATTCACAGTATGTGTTTTACAGAAATTTGGAGATATTGAAGGCCTTCAAGAGGAGGATTCTCCTTTAAGTGTTGTTCTAACATTTAAATCCCGTTCTGAAGCTGAAAATGTAAGTAATTATAAGCTAACATTACTGTACTCCTCTAAGATGCACTAAAATATCTGCTTGAATGGAAAGTGGTTCATTAATATATTTGGTGGGGTACTACTTTTACAAAGGCATTGAATATTTGATCACTGGTTTATAATTCAGCCAATGAATAAGCTTGTTTAAATTATGATTCAGAGAAATGCTTGTAGTAGAGAGTATAAACTCTGATTATTAGGGCTGTGCAACCAATTTAGCCAAACCCTGAACAAAATCTGGTTAAGGCAACTCTAAATCAAGGCGAATCAATTCAGAGCTCAAAACAGGGAGACAGACAGAGCCCATTTCAGAGCTCAGACAGAAAATGTTGCAACACAACATTGTATGAGGTGGGAGGGGAGCTAGACTTCGCTCATTGACCACTATAACTTTGAAGCCAGGGATTGATTTATTTATTTTAAAAAAGCTTTGTGTCTTAGTGTTGCAGTTAGTTACAACACTGGTAACACTGCAATTTGGATTCAGGATCCAAACCAGGTCAGAGCAGGTCCAGGTCACCAAATCTAACCCCACATTAAATCAGGAGTCCTTGCATAGGCATGGGTATTATACTGTATAGTAGAAAGACTTCTTGGAAGTGCACATGGTGATGCTTCTGCTATAACAGCAAATAGCCTCTGCTTCTTAGCACATAATTTGTATTATTGTCTTCTCTTCCCACCCCCCAAAAAAATTCCTGCTCTAGGCGGCCAACCAAGGATTAAAGTTCAAAGACCGACGACTACAGATATCATGGCATAAACCCAAGGTACCCTCTGTGTCCACAGAAACGGAGGAAGAGGAACCCAAGGAAGAGGTACTGGAATTATGTTTAAGCGCAGCTTGTCTATCAAAGCCTCTCTCAAACACTTTTTTTTGTTTTGTTTTTTGTTTTTTTTGCTTCTTACTGTTTTGAGCTCATTATAGGAACTGTCCTGGAAGGGCATTTCTGAATGCTTAAGATATTTTAGGAGAACCTTAAGGTTGTCTGCATTCTCGCCGTTTTGTGACTAAATCCTCCTGTTCTTTAATTTGGTTCATAACTCCACAGCATGAATCAGATGGTGGACAGTTGGTTGTTTTTAATTCTTTAGCAATTTATACACCACCTTTCTGGACCAAGTCCACCCAAGGTGCCAAGCAAAATACAAGCATAAAACACAAGAATATATTATAATTATATTCGATTAATTTGATATTTATACCTTGTTTTTTCTGTTAAAATAATACTCAAAGCTGTATTACTTTATAGTTTATTATGATGCTATATAATCGAAAAATAGAGTATATTTTAGCAAATACAAAAGCCATTTCCAGAGCCACAAAAACAATTGCATAACCAATAAGACACATAAAGGCTATTTGAAAAGTGATTTTTTTTTAAGCTGAAGTGGCCAGCACATCCCTTGAGAAGGTGTTTCATAAGGTAGGGGCCGCTGCTGAGAAAGCCCTGTCCATTATGCTCTCTAATCACTTCAGAGCACTCAGATTCAGTTGTCACATTTCACCACCCAGATCCATTTTTGCTATGTTTTACCCTGGCATGTAGCATATTTAGAGGAATATCCAAGGGAAAATTTTGCCCACATTTTTCAAGTCAAGTAGAATCACTGATATGGACCAAAAGGTTGCAACTGACTATTGTGGTATCGTACATTAAAAAAATAAGCGTATTATATTTTGTCTTTATTCAGGAGACAGAAGCTTCAGATTTATTTTTGCCTGAAGATGATGATGACGAAGACGAAGACGAAGATGAATCTCGTTCCTGGAGAAGATGAAACTTGAAATGGAATCAATAGTTTTAGAATTGTTGAACTAAAACTTTTAAAAAAATATTTAAAGGAAGTCAATGAGCCAAAAATTGTTTTTGTTTTTTGTTTTTATTTTCATACACACAAGAAAGCAAGTGTGAGTTTGAGATATTAAACTTAACAAATAAGTAGCCACGATCAGCCAAAGGCTAAGTGTTGCAAAGGTGGTTGTGATCCTCTGAAGATGGAATGTATCAATCTTTCAAGCCCAACTTGTGTTTATTTTGTTTTTAAAATATGGACCTTTTTCAAGCTATCAATGGCTTTATAGGCTTTATTTAGTAATGTAGAGTGTGAGATGAGAGCTTTCTGTGAAGTTCATTTATATGTCAACATTTCCTGGAATTTGGTAATTCAAAAGTCCCTTAGTTAGGTGGCAGACAAGTTATTCAGTTTGAGTAAGTTTCACACCTGTCCAGAATTGCTCCTAATCTTACTGTGGATGATACCATTCAGCTATCTAGCAGAATTACAGGGCAATGCTGCCCATCTCCACATTCAAACAAGTCCACATCAATGACAGCTACTCTTGTCTAATATGGCAGTTCTTCTCAATCTGATCTTCAGACATAGTCCAGCCTTACTACTCTTTGGGTGCAGCTTACCACTGCTCTGTGAATTCCACATTTACTTTCATGGAGCATCCATGGACCTCCTGCATGAATCCTATTAAAATGAACAGAGCAGTTAGTGCTTTATGAATAGCTGGTATAAGCAAATACATCTAAGTGCTTTTAAAAGTATCCAGCCATTTGAGTTCATTTTCTGTCCTCTGTAGCTAAATAAGCTCTTTTTTTTTTAACCTTTTTAGGTCAAGCCTCCACAGTATTCAAAGCAACTTGTTCTTTTTTTAACACAGAAAGCCCCAAGTCTTTTTTAGAAAAATCATTAAAATGATAAGAGACCATCACTTCTAATAATATTGTGCTTAACTCTAAAGAGAGCAACTTTGGTAAAAGAAATGTTGAAAAGAGACTGATTAACTTAGATGCTTTTTATTTCCATGCTTTTTGGTTATGCTTTCCCTTCCTTCCCCCATACCACTTTTTTTATAGCACCTAGCAGTAGCTGGGGTAGATTGCGGTAGAAACCGTATTAAACTATTTTGGCTTTCCAGGGCAATAGATCTTCATACTCAACTCATGTGTCACTTGCTTCTGTTAAGCCTAGGCACATTGTCCTGTAGATTCCCCCCCCCCCCACACACACACACACACTCTTGGTGCCTCTGTACTATGCCAGTACACAGTAGGGCCATTTTATATAGGAAAGTATGTTACGCCACAGCGTTCTGAATGTTAGAGTCAAAGAAGCAGAGCAAACAGTACTGTTCTCAACTCCTGTGGTACTGGAACACTAATGCAAGCAAGTAAAAAAAAAAACTATTATTTTTGAAGTTTTCTATTAAAATGTATTACTGCAAATGGTACTTTACCCTCTCTTAAGTATCAGAAGTACTACATTAGATCTCAGCTAGCTACATAAAGTCAAGCACTCTGTTCTTCCTATTCTTTTGGGTACTGTTGTGTGTGTTGTGGTATGTAAAGTCCAAAGTAGTATCAATTTAAATTCCAAGTCATACTTGGAGAGGAGTGTAATTTGTCAGCAGTTTTTTGCCCTTTACACAAAGACCTTTGTTTTCTAGATTATTGCTACATTCCGACTAATGTTTAATCTCAGTGAATTACGTTAGAAGAAGAAAGCACGAATATTGCACACCATAACAGGCAAAGCCTTGCTCTTCCCCCCATTGCCTGCAATGTCTTTGGAATGCCTGTGACTCAGTATGTGGCCATCACATATACTGACCCATTGCAGCAAAATGCTTGAATCTGAACAGTTTAATCAAATGATAGAGGGAACAAAGGATTTATATATGTGTATATATATATATTGTACAGGGTTTTCTTAAAACTGTATAATTGTGTAAATATTTTGCTTTTTTTGTGTACTAAAACTACCAGCATCTAGATTTCCATAAGAATTCTTGTATTTTTGTATCCGGAAGATTACAGTGAGTGAATGAAGCTGTAAGAGAAATTTCAATAGCCTTTGGCACAGGTAGACCGGATAGGATTCCTTTTCATATGGTTTTAAAATAACATTTTGTTAGCACACTGTTCAGAACAGGATGGATGTCCTTGCTCAGAGTGTTGGCTTTTTTTTCATGGGGAGCGAGAAAGATTAGGGGCCATGGGGAAAATATTTATTTAATGGGGATTTTTTCCCGTTCTCTTTTCTTTTAAAATATTTGTTGGCTTACATAAATCCTCTGGTGACATCTTAAATGTGATTTCTCAGGCCAGAAGCACAAAAATGAGTTGTGCCCCTGAACCCATGTATTGAAAGCATACTATTACGTTACTGAGAATGTAAGTGATGGGCAGCATAGTAGTAACTCACTTAATACAAAGGAGAAAGGAAAACTAGTTCAAAGTGACCTTCATTTTGACATAGCTATGGATCTCCCTGTGTTGTGTATTAGAACTTAGTAGGATACCATTTGTGTTTCTAGGTAGGTAACTTCTGGTAACACTTCATTTTTTATTGCTGTGGAATTGTCACTTCTGCATTCATAAGCTATGATGGACAGCATAATATAATACCTACTAAGTGACTTGAGAATGATAAATCAATCTGAAATAAAAGGCTACTACACAAGGAGTACCACTTCACTGACCACTTAGTGTGTAATCCCATTGCAATCCAGAAGAATGCCACAATGTAAATGGTCAGTGAATCACCCCCTCAACCTCTACAGATATTAATGCTTCTACTATATAAGCTGTCAATTAAACTGTGGTATAAAAATTTTGGTTGGTTTGTTTTAAATCCTTGAGCATAAAAAAGCCTAGCATCCGAAAACTGATTTGAAAAATATATGCCCACATACAGTGGAGATGCTTCAACAGTTTTTAACAAAATCATGTGAAAAGGAATGGTAAATTCCTCTCAATGTATAGTAAACTTGTATTATAGTTTTTACAAGATTGTGAACTTGTGTAATAGTATATTAGGAGATATTGTTGGATTTCTAACTGTTTATACATTTAAATTCATACATGTAATGTTTGTTTTATTGATTACACTCTGAATTTCTAAGATGCATGTTGACTTTTTTGCAATAAAGAAATAATATGGAATGGCGTAAAACTAAAAACGAAAAAGGCATAAAACAGATTGAATTGAAATTTGGAAAAATAGCCATTCCCAAAAAAATTATAATCAGAAAAAGAGCTGTATTGCTTCATTTCTTCCGAGGTATACTCGCGTGAGTGCTTGGTGCAGAGTGTGTGTTAATAAATACATTCGTATACATATTCATATGCATAGACATAAGCAGTTGGAGAGAAGGTGCAGTTTTGTGGTAAAATGTTGGGTATCTTTATTGAAGTAATACAGGTTGGTTAAGCCTGTGACAGATGTGAATGCTTGCCTCAGAATTTTGCTATTTCCTCTCAGGAAGGGCAGTTTGAGATAAACAGCAGCTTTGTGACAGAACCTTCAGGAAAATTCTTGGACAACTTAACTGCCCTGCCCCAACTTAACTATTCTGAACTGGAAAATTATTTATTTTACCTCACCTTTCCAATGAATTTGTTTTGTTTGGGAGGCAGCTTACAAATAATAATCATAATATAAAATTAATACAGTCATAAAGCTCACTTTTTATTACATGGATAAAACCAATAGTGTGCTTTTTAATCATGTTTGCCTCCAACTTAACTAATAAAACTGGTGGTGGTGGTCTCTTGATGAGGGATAGTAAGATATCAAGTATTAGACAATAGCAACTGAAGGATATTGTTCACTATTCTGAAATTCACGTCACAGCAAAAGCAAGAAAACATCAGTAATTTATGAAAACAGATTTGCCTATATATCTTTGAACTCAAGGTAAGGTACATTTTCTAGACAATTCTGCATCTAGGCAACCTAGATCTGCTAGGTTGAGTAATACTTGCTTCCTCTGTTTTTAGGCCATACCTTTTAAGAGCTAAGACACGGAAGAACAGTAATTCCTAAAGTAGGCTGGCCCATGCTAGTGCACTATCAGGGAGCCATTGTTAGGCTGTGAGAAATTAAATTCTCCGAGGTTGCCCACTGTGCTTGTGAATGATTTACCATTCTGGTCTTGAAGCAGCTTGTGAGCTTTTGTGATAATATGTTTTCTTTTGCTCTAAAAATTCACCTTTACATGTATAAAGATCCCCTCCCCCCACAATTTTATTTCTGAAAAACTGCCCTGGCAGTTGGGAACACTTGTAGAAGTTCGATGCAGCCTAGATCTTTCTGTGTAGAAGATTAATGAGAAATATGTATATGTTAAATTTGCTCTAATCCACCACCGCAAATGGCCTTTATTTCTAATCTTCAGTACTTCGATACCTGCATAACAGTGGTAAAGAATTCCTTAATTTTTTGTTACTGAGAGCAGAAAGACTTTAACTACATCACTGGATCTGTAATCTGAGGGCATGATGTGTCTTCATGCTCTCTATAAAACTGAGGGAAATTCTGAAAGGCTTTTACAAACCCCAATGTGGCATGGAATCATTGAATTGTAGAGGTGGAAGAGACCCTGAGGGTCATCTAGCCTAACCTGCAATGCAGGAATCTCAGCCAGATCATACATGACAGATGACCATCCAACCTCTGCTTTAAAAGCCTTCAAGGCCCTCTAGATGGGCCATGGGTGCTATCTGGGTCCTACCTCATCCCTGCTTCGAGCAGCAAAAGATCTCTGGTCAGCATTGTGTGTCTGTTGGCTCTCAGGCCTTGTCTGTACAAGAGCTTGCCATCCTCACGAGCAAGACCCAAAAGTATTGGAAGAAGCGATACATGAGAAAATAAAGTACAAAAATGGTGAATGGTTTTATGTGATGGCCATGCTCTTTCTCCCATGTGGATCGTGGGGGTAATGATCTTCCATACCGGGTTAGTATAAAGATAACTAAGATAATGATGTGAACCTCTCTGAGTGAGCACTTGGAAAAAGCTATCCATTCCTACCTGTATCCCACCTCCCCTGAAAGGAGGTGCGCCTAGCTATGGTACAGTGTTACTTCTAGCAGGCTGCATTATTTATGTCTGTCAGAGTTAACTTCATCCATCTTCATCTGCAAGCTGAATCTGAGCTCAGATCCCCTGGGAGGAGGGCGACGCACAAAACAAATCCCATTTATTGGAGACTCTACAGAACAGTCTTTATGTTAATCTGCAGATAAACATATTTAAAAGCAATATCTGTTGTGACCCTAGCTATGTCCGCCCAAGAAATGTGATGCACTTCATAATATTTTTGGCCATTTTATTTTGTTTTCAATATAAACTGAAATGCGCCTTTGCAGCAGCAAGACAGATTATGATGATCTTTCAGTTTTTTAGACATTGCTCATACCGGTTTGCATTATTTTCTTTCAGCTAGCCATTTAGACGTACTGTAAAATAAACATTCATAAATTTCTTTCAGTTATTGAGGATTTCAATTTTATATCTTTGTAGCAGTGTTTTGATAGAAAAGGCTGATGTTGCATGTTGAGCTGGGCTGCCTTGACACAGTGTTCAGAACACAGGATCCTCCCGCCAACAATACTCCATGCTTTCAGCATCGATAGGCAAGTGCCTCAATCTTTTTTCTTTTTTGTGTAATTTTGGGGAACTACTGGATCAATGTCACGGCCAGGTTGCTTAGCAAGAGCCTTGTGTATTTGTGGGCACGTTTGCATAAAGATTAAAAAGGAGCATTTATGATACACCCGCACCTAGGCCATACTGGAATCCCAACATATTATGAAATACGTAGCTTTTGAAGGTTCAGAATGCTGCATAAAGAGGCTTATGTCACTTTAACAGTCACAGATGCCCTCAAAGGATCCTGGGAACTGTAGTTTATCCCCCCACAGAGCTTTGCTTCCCAGTACTCTTAACAAACTACACTTCCCAGGATTCTTTGGGGGAAGCCACGACTGTTAAAAGTAGTGTAGGAGTGAATTAAAAGTATGGTGTGGACGTTACTTAAGTTGTGCAATTGGCCACAATTATTTGAAAGCTCTCATCAGCATGGCACTTCTCGAGACAGACAGTGTATTCTAGGGATGTGCATCGGCTCTTTGTGTATTCCAAATAACCAGGTAAATTGGGATGATTCAAGGCAGACTCTCACATTCCCAAATTGGATTGCATTGTTAACAAGGCACATCAGGGTGAATCAGGGAATCCTCAACTCTGGAGTAGCTCTGTTGCTTCAGCATTTCCAAAATGTCAAGCACATGACCGCCCCCATCCCTCTTTTCTTTTCTGAGAAATTAGTCAGGAGACGTGGGGTGAAAGAATTGGGGCAGGGTCTTTTGTTTTGATGGACAGGTCCAGTTTTTAATCACAGTGATTAAAAGTGGGTGGGGGTTGTTGGTGTTGTTGACGTTAATTTTTCGTATCTTTATTTTGAATCTCATGATTCATCGTTCAAATTGGCTGTGTATTTTTTGATGTTTCAATGATTGTTTATGACTACTTTAGTTATGGTTGTAGTTATGTAATTTTTTTACATGTTGCAAGCCTCGAACATAGTTTTAACTTTAAAAAGTCAGCAAACAAATGCAATGATTGATTGATTGATTGATTGATTGATTGATTGATTGAATAATCTTCCCAGTGCACTCCAACCACAGTGATTTGAAGGAAGGATGTCAAAGTGAATAAACTAAGTTGCTCTTCACATGGGTCATTTTTGTCCTTTGAGTTTTGGCTGTGAAAATGGGGTAAGTGACAGAATTAGACTAGGTGGATTGCGTCTTTCCCAGTTGTTGTTTTTTCCTAGCAAGATAAAGCAATAGCTCATTTTCTCACCACCACCCCTCAGGTGACCACTCAGTAGGGAATGTCTAGGTGATGTTGGGCTACAACTCCAATAATCCCTGACCATTGGTCATGCTGGCTGGGATGAAAGAAAAGTGGAGCCCAACAACAACTCTGGAGGGCCGCAAGTTCTTTCCCCGCCCTGGTCTACAATTACTTAACTTAACTGCAGCACTGGCAGCTTGTAGTGAGTGAACCACCTTCCAGAGAAGTTTGCCTGCCATGACCTTATCTGCTCACTGAATATCTCCCGATAAACTTTATCAAGGCTTCTCCAGAGCACAGTCTGAAAATGGCTATGATCATCTTGGTGCTTAACTCTGCTCATCTTGTTTTGAACATGCAATATAGTACACATGAGGTTATTGTACTGAAGAACCTTTTTTTAAGTAATTATAATTTGGTATTCTGTGCATCTTTATGCTGATAACTTTAAAGCACTCATGGTCTCTGTGATTTATTTAAATGCTAATAAATTATACATTTATGGCACTTTAGTAATTCATGTGAAAATTATTTGGAGTCGAGCCACTATAATGTACTCCTGGTATGGTCTCCTGTGGCCAAAAATATGTCAAACAACAGTTCCATCCACTTTCTGGATTCACATTTTAGAGTGACTTTGGGTTATTCACAGGTCAGGGAAAGATAAGGAACAGTTTTTGAAGAGAGCAGGCCTTGAACATTTGAAATCCATTTCATAAGCAGCGAGGGTTATACTCTGTGCCGATGCTACTCTTCTTGTGCTCAAAGTACACCTTTTGTTTGAAAGGCTTTCCCGAATTCTTTCCTTCATTACTTAGTCATAGGCTGTATATGTATGTATGTATGTATGTATGTTTGTTTGTTTGTTTGTCTGTCTATCTGCTGTGCTTGAATCCCATGCTTCTTCCAAAGAGCTCACTGTGGTTGCATTCACATGGCAGTTTATTTGAAATGATTTAGTATTTAGGTGATAGCCATGTTTTAAAGATGCTGCCTTTTATTAGACCGTCATAGCTTTGGGGTTTCACAGAACTTTCCAGCTTTCAAAATGTTTGTTGTGAAGTATATCTTTGTGGAGGGTGTGTGGGTGTGAGAGAGACAGGACACATACAGAAAATGATGTACATATTTAAATAAGACATTTTGCAGTCCTATATTATATATTATTTAAATCTTACACCCGCACTCCCTCCATATACATATTCATTTATTTTAAGGGTGATAATAAGAAATTGTGGGTGAGGACTAGATTCTGTGACTTATCATTAGAAAATGATTCAACAGGCAGATTTGAAGCTCAGCAATCTAAGAGAGATAAATTCTTAAATTTAGGCTCATGCTTAACTTGGGGTAGAAAGGATTAGTGGAAGCTGATCCATTAGGGCAGATGGCAGACCCTCCAATTGTCCCTATTTTTCAGGAACAGTCCCAGATTTACAGAAGACGTCCCGGTTTCTGATTTGATCCCAGAATGTCCCTCTTTTCCTTAGGACGTCCCTATTTTCATCAGAGAAATGTTGGAGGGTAAGGAATGGGACACCCCTCATCCAGCCCATACCTGCCTGCCTTCTTGCAACCAGTCCAGGGCTTGGCAACACTTTCTGAACTTAGTAGGGTGGAGGCTTGGGGCACACCTTGAATGAGTTGGCTCTACCTGTTATTGGCTCTCGCTCTGGCTCCTCTTGGTGGCCCTGATTCCACTCCACCAGCCCAGTGAGCACCAGCTACCACCAAAAACTATGAGAAATGGCTTGTCTTTGTATGAATTAAAGCTGTGGTGAATGATCACGAGAAGTTGACAAGTGATGTATGTTTTCCTACCATAGACTTTGCTGGGGGGGGGGTTGGGGGGAATGATTTCTATGTTTGCCTTTGGGGAAATTGTTTTCTGAAGCCCATGAGAGCATCTCTAGTAATGTGCCATAATCCATGAGTTGTAGAACATGCTTACAGTTTTTATTAAAAGGCATTTTTGTGGCCAATGTTATGCAGTCATAAGGGTGTCCCCTGCACATGCTCAGTACAAACCTGTTGTCAGAGAAGGTTGTGTGATGCAGGAGGAGTAGAATTGAACGTTGAGGCCAAAACTGGGAGCAAGCAAACAGACCACTATGGCTTGAGGTGTTGAATTTCTTGGGCATTTTGTTGCAGGGAGCAGGCGGCTGAAAGCCACCCCTAGATATTTTCTGTCATAACATGTAACATGTGCACATCTTGTTTCATTTCAGCTGCACTGTTTAACAATGCAGCATGTTCTAAGACCTCCTTGCTTCCTTCCCCAAGTGCTGAAACCCGCACAAAACAACAGGATATATCTTTGATGGGTGAAAAACAGTGGAAAAATCTCGAGAGACATGTGACAGAAGATGGCACGCAGGGCTTCTAAAAATACCATGTAATGCATCCAGCTAGAGAGTGTCTGAGGCAGTGGTGGGAATTCAGCTGGTATGTGAGAAGGAAGCCGTGCCAGCTACAAGGCCCAGCGGGTCCCACTCCTTAATAAAACATAGTTAAAATGGCACAGGAAGCCATGGCTTGTCAGCTCTGACACCGTACATGGGATTTCAGCAAGCATGTGATGAACCACGCACGTCTTTTTGGCCAATGTGCAACTGCTTATTCTCCCCCAAAGTCAAGCACACCACTATTCTGTTTGGCTTTACAATTAATTACAAACTGGGAGGGAATGCAAACGGAAAGAGATTGTTCTAATTTCAGCTGACATGTTGGGGTTTTTGTCCTCCCACTTTGGTTGTTACGTTTTGCACTCAAAGTTTAATGAAGGTTTCAGTGAGCACTGATGTTAAGAAGCAGGCAAATCCAAACACTAATGCTAGTCATGTTTCTGAGCTGCAGGTCCAATACGCGGCTGTTTTGATATTGGTTTCTAGTGAATGTGGGTCAGGAAGGGCAAGTGACAACATGCGAAGGATTCATGTAGTCTGCTTGTGGGTTGTCACTTTTTTTAAGTACCCAGATTTGCCAGGCTTCTGGAGCAAAACGGCTATCTAAATATGCCACAACCATATGCTGCAGCTCTCCCTATTGCAAGATACCCCTTTGGAATATTTAGTAATGTGATGCAAAAATTGGCACTTATGGCTTAGATGCCCTTATCTTTTGCCTTGCTCTTTCCAGGTACAGGTCTGCGCTTAAAAGCACCATCTCAGAAAAACAAACTTGTTGTTTGCTCCAGAGCCTTTTCCACAAGACCCGCTCTTTAGCGCTCAGTCAGAGCAAACATCGACTCGGTGTTTCCGTGGATTGCTGTTTACTCCGATTGAGCTTTAAAGCGCAGGTTTCCACAGCTCTGGAGCAAAAAAAGTGTACTTGGACGCAGAGCTTTAAAGCATGGAAAGAGTAGAGAAGCCCTCTGTACTCACAGCAACATTGCAGGGCAGCGACGCCGAGTATATGGGGCGGAGGGGGCTTCAGCCACCTCAATATTTTGGGGCACGGAGCTCAGCCTCCCCAATATTGAGTGCTCGGCAGCCGGGCGGGACGCGCGAGGGTGAACCAATCCGTGCGCCCAATCCCTTGCGCGCCGCAGCCTGTCTCCGCCCCTTGGGTCAGGCCTGACCCGGGGACAGAGCAGCCGCAGCTAGGCGCCTCGCACACCGCAGCCTCTCTCTGCCCCAGCCAGCAGCCTCTTTCTGCTGCGGAGGAGCTGTGTGCTTGCAGCCCAGTTGAGGAGAAGGGCGGCAGCTCTCTGCCGCCAACTCTTCACTCTGAGGAAGCTCCCTCACACGCTAAAGCCAGGCTTCGATGGGAGTTTGTTGGAGGGAGAGGGCGCCTGGTCGCCCCCTCCAGAAAATGCACCCGGTGGATGTCTGGCTGGGTTGGTTGGGGGGGGGGAAGGTGTCATGCGTGTGACATCATGCACATGTGACATTCCCCCCCCCCAAAAAAAAAAATGTTGGGCGCAACTCGGCGCGCCTGTTGCAGAGGACCCATTCATCACAAGCATGGTTGAGTACAGGCAATAAAGCAAGAATGGGAAACCTATGACCCTCTGGGTGATATTCGACTCCAACTGTTGTGTTTCAGACTGCTGTTTCAGCCTGCCTCCCAACAAGGCAGAAGCCACTTAGGATCCAAGCCAGGGAATAGGAAGTATAACACTTCTTTTTCGTTTGGAAGAATCTCTTCCTTTCTTTGGTTGTTCCTGATAGTTGTCAGCAGTCCACACCCCTCTACAGATTAGGTTTGGGTGAAACATTCAATTAAACACAAAATCATTAATAAAACATTTTGTTAGAAGATTAAAAGAAACCATTTTATGTCTATGATCCTTTATTGGACACAAGTCTCTATTTCAGTATAGTCTCAGTGATTTGAAAAAAGGTGCTTTCTACATTATATCTGATTAGCAAGTTGAAAATAAAATGTCTACACAAAGCCAAAGGCGAATAAGATTCCAGCCAATGAGTTGCAGTAAAAGCAGCAAACCACAGTGGAATTTGAATAAATATTTTGTCATTCACAGCAAAGTGAATTACAGGCTAGCTGCATCACGGAGAAAGGGAAAACAAAAAATAGTGTTCAATGGCTGGTGAAAACTTACTGCTGCTCACACTGCCCATTGATCTGTTTCAACAGCAACAGTTGAATAATATGAAGCATGAACGTGTATTGCCAGAACCAATCAATAATGCTGACAAAGTTGGGTATTTACTGGAAACTTTTGTCGTATCAACAAGATTCTTTTGGGGATCTTTGATTCAACTACATGTGCCACATTTTTCTTCTTGTTGATTTTTTCTTTTTTTAAGTCATTGGACTATATATATTGTTTCCTGCCAGATATATTTAATTCATTCTTACTGAAAAAATGGGCTTGGAATGTTACTGACAAATCAGCAAAATGCCCACCAATCTGTGAGAAAATAGAATGTTTCCTATGGGAAATTTGCCCTGCACCAACTTTCCAGCATCTATTGTTGTTGTTTTTGTTGGCCTGGGCATTTCAGCATGTAGTGTAAATTGGTTTTAATCTAGCTGGTTTTATCCATTCTGCTTAACCTTATTATTTTCTTTTGACTGCCTTTCTCATATTTTTATCATCATCACCATCAATTTATTGCAGTGAACAGACCAGAAATACGATCAAAACAAAACCCGCCCTGTGCACCATACTCTTAAATACAGCGCAAATAAAAGCAAGGTGCAACATTAATGTCCTTGGTTTAGGTATACATAAATATAAGAAATGACCTAAGTAGCCTCCAAAAATTATTCTTCTCCCCAAGAAATAGCTAGTGGCTTTTTAAAAAGCCATTGCAATGTCTTTTACCGCTGTATTTGAAAAGCACTTTCATTGACACTAGAGAGAAGCTCCGCACAGGAGATGACATGGCTCTTCCATTGTCCAATCTGATCGAGGAAATGTCTAGTGTTACCCAGATGGTCAATTATTCATCAGCTAAATAGCCAAGCATCAATTACCTGGCTTGATTCTCTTATTCATTAAGGAGATTGAACAGCCTAGTTTAACAAAGCAAGAGGAAAGTTGCTAAGCTACAGGGGATACCTGACCAAGCTGCCCACACATGGCGAAACTTCGCAGTCCAGGAGAAGGAAAAGTTAGACAAACGGCAGAGTCCTGTGGATGGAACTTAGGGAATGCTTATGAAAAGCCACATCTACCAGCAAACAGTCACATTATAATTCAACCTGAATATCTTTCCTGAGAAACTGGGGCAGGGGAAATCAGGGAAAAGTAAAAATGCAATTAGTAGGCATACTGAAGGGTTATGCAGAGCATGAAACAGATACTAAATGGATACTAAGGGGGCACCCATTAATTATGTAACACCTTTGCAGGTGCTTTTTTCAGGACCAACCCCCACATGATCTGGAAGACACACCAGAAGTAAGGTACTCCAGTGGTAATGCAAGATATCCCATGGCTAAGGTGAGCCCTGGAGGTGTCAATTCAGAATAGTCAGGAAAATCTCCCAGGAAGGAGAATCCAAGGTGGTTGGATGTGCTTCTGAATTGGGTTTTCACCCTTGAATGGGTAACTCACAGAGTAATCCAACTCCTAATACATCCAGCTGAACAAGTTTTGGATGGAGTGGAGGTATGCCTTTGCCACTGGTAGGGAAGCCCCACTATGGAGAAGCACTCCAATGTGCCTGCCCAAGAAGTAGGTGGGAGGAAGCTACCAATGGTGACTTTCCTCACCAGCAGTAGCCAGTAGAACTCCCCTAAACAGGGCACATTGGAGACAGGGAGAGGCAAGGCCGGACTGGCACAGGATCCACCAAGGGTGCCGACTTGCCCCCCCACATTGCAGGGACGCATCACGTGACGCGTCACATTACACATCATGTGATGCATCCTGCCCCCACCTAGTGCGCTGACTCGCTCGCCAGGTCAGGACACACAGGTGTCCAGGTGCTCATACACTGGGTGGGGAGTGGGGGGCACAGAGCTGGGCTCTACACTCTGCCTCCTCCTCCCCTTGTGATATTGGTGGAGAGGAGGCAGAGCGGGCCACAGGGTTTTAGGGGAGCCCAGCCCCCTGCTTGAAAAATGGGGGGGCTGAAGACCTCTCAGCCCCCACCACCTGGAATGCCTGGGATCCACTAGATCCTGTGTCAAGTCCACTGCCTGGCAGTTTATTTCCTGCCTGCTTACCTCCCACTCTCTCTGGCACAAGCGGCAGGGCTGTAGAAGTGGTTTGGAAAAAAACCTCTAAGCAGAAAATGTATCTACGATTGGCATAAAAAAATTGAAACTACGGGTGGTGCAAACTTAGAAGTCCTGGATGACCATGTGTATTGGAAGAAGTTGATAGTGTTTGCACAGCCATTCGATGAAGCCCAGGAAAATCAACGTGGAGAATGAGTTGCATTGGGGCAGAAATGGATTATGGGTTCGATATGTGTTGTGTGACAAAGGGTGCACACATAGAACATCTGTGACTGTTTCTAAAAAAACTTTAAACATTCCCCTACAATTCTGTTACAGGTAACATAAGACATATTACATTCTTCTTTTTTATAGTGCGTTGACTGTATACTTCATTATGAATCACCCTGTATATATGAAGGCACCAGAAACATAAACATTTGTGGAAAGTGTTTTTTTAGGCTACAACCCGATGCATACTTGCTTGGAAGTAAGCCTCATTGAAATCTTTTGGAATTACTCTCAGCAAACCTACCCACACCACCAGCAAACCAATTGATCCAAAGTTCATAATGAAATTTTATCTTCTTGAAAATTCTACTCATGCAGCTGGTTGCGGAAAATCTGTAAGGTGACAAGGTGAAGTAAAATTCTTTAGGTTAGGAAGGATAGGACCATCTCTCCTGGTATGCCCCACGGAGGACCTTAAGGTCTATAAATAACAACATTTTGGAGGTACCGAGCCTCAATGAGGTTAGATTGGTTTCAGCTAGGGCCAGGGCCTTTTCAGCACTGGCCCCGACTTGGTGGAATGCTCTGCCACAAGAGACTAGGGCCCTGCAGGATTTGACATCTTTCCACAGGGCCTGCAAGACAAAACTGTTCCGCCTGGCCTTCAGCTTAGACTCACTCTGACCCCTTATATGGGATTTGGCATATAAATTTTCCTTGGCTTTTTTGCTGGCCCAGGTAGGACCAGCATGGATAGCTGGCTCAAGTGAATATCTGATGTTTCAGATATTCAGTTACCTGCAACAGTACCAAAGTACCCAGTTTAGGAACCAAACTGGCCCCTAGAGCACATCAAGAGCAATAGGATATTGGGTCAGGCAAAACAACTAAGGTGATTTAATGCATCTGATTGCTTGAACAGGATGTATAATGTGTGCCTGACACATGGAAAGAGAAATCATGTCAATGCTATACACTTTGAACTATGAGGCAAAATATTCTGGGTCCCACGTTTTGTTGTTTCCTTAGTTGTAAAGTTTAACTATAAAGAGAGTCTTCCATCATACAACTGCCTGTTTCCTCCTAATCTCTGAACTGGGTCAGATAATAAAATGATTCACGTGAAAAGATCCATAAACTTTTCATATAATTTTGTGTTTGGAGTGAGTTCACTAGAGCATTGTCAGGGTGTTGTTTATTTCCTCCTCCTTCTCCATCCCCTCCCTCCAGAAAGACCATCAATAATTTACTGGGAGGAGAATGATCTCTCAAGTTGGTTGCAGCTTTCCTTTTATTCATGTGAACAGAGTTGCTTGATGGCCAGCCATCTGGGTCTTTAACTTGTTCCTGTTTATGGTTTTGAACTTTTCTGTTTGTGGGGTTTAGACAAACCAGACGGAGCCAGAAAGGTTTGATTTGATTTGATTTTTTAAACCTCATGCAATAAAGAGTCAGCTCAGTTAGATGGAGCAGTCCATGCCTAAAAAGAAAATCAGTCAAGCCAAAATTCATAAATTCATTCATTCATTCAGGGAGGCAGGAAGCACTTGGGTGGAATTCTTACCAGAAAACAAAGAGTGACTGACAAGAGATTTGTTCCAAGTGAATATCATATCTGAGCCTTCAGTGTTTATCTGGAATGTGTCTTTAAAACCGTGCCTTGTTTTTGAGACCCCTATAAAAATATGCTTTATTAAAATGGCCTCTCATCTTATGCCCCAGCCCCAGTAATCTTAGTTAAAGGGACATTTTAAGTCCTTGTGCATGAAACTGAAGATCAAGTGTCAGTTTCATTATCTGAATAGCTGTCAGCGGCAGGCTGAGCAGGAGAAACCCATTGCTAAGGGCTCTTGTATGCAATCCTACATTTCCCCTTTTATTTATTTACCTTTAACTCACAAGTTCCAAATAGCAGGAGGGTTAAGCAAAAAGACAAAGGCCTGCCATTTATCCATCTATTAATTACCTCTAGCATGGTAGGGCCGTCTGTAAATACAGTGCTACTTTAGATAAAACTTTCATGCAGCTATTTAGGCCCTTTGAAATATAAATGATTTCCTTTAAATTTTTTATCATAAATCAAGGCATGGAGCTATGCGACAACACACTGATTCCCCCCCTGTTGGGAGGAAGCTCTCTCTCGCTCGCTCTCTGCCTTTTGCCTTTCAAAGCCTAGTTCATGTTCCACTTCCAATTGCCTGGCTCTAAGGCTTGATGGGAAGTGATGGCGTGCTGCAGTCTTGTCATCAGGCCCTCTGCTCCTTGGGCTGCCTTGTCATGTTGCCAGCAGATCTAAGGAATTTAAAGGGGGAAAGAAGGGGGGGCAGGGAGGTAGTGCTTTAATGGCCCTGTACCAGCAGAGAACAGAGAGATGCTGCTGGACTCACTGTGGAGAGGTGACCGCCCCATCCCGTAATCCTTACCAAGGCCTCTTTGTCTGGCTTTTGAAAATCTCCCCAGACCCCTCACTGGTCCTGCTTCCCACCCTGGGTATCTTTTGCCTGGCTTGAATGTCTCCTTGAACTCTGATAAGGCCTCTTTGTGTATTATAATGATTTGATCATATGTGTCATAATATGTTTTTGAGACCTGTTTGTTTCCTTGTGATGATGAGGGGCTATAACCTGTTGAGCAGTAAAAACTGATGAAGGTTTAGGCCTCTTGGATAGAGGATAGAGCTCGCTCTCTCTCTCTCTCTCTCTCTCTCTCTCTCTCTCTCTGTGTGTGTGTGTGTGTAGAAACTAACCTACTGTAATCAAGATAAACTTTACCTTTGTGGCTCTGTCCACTTTTGCCACTGGCTCCTCTCACAACTGGTATGTCGCCTCCATAAGGGAATGTGGCCCTCAGGGTGAAAAATGTCCGTCCCCCCCCCCCCCCCCCGTTAACAGCACCAGGCAAATAGTGTTTTAAGATTGCCTGGGTCTTTTAATACTACGTTAGTAACATTAATTTTATGCTGGGATTTTATTGCTGTTGTTTCCTGTTTCAGTATATTTTACTGTACATGATTCCACATTTGGTAAGCTTCTCCAAGAGCTTCAGCTGAAGAGCGGCTAATATGTTTCTGGAAAGAAGGCAGGCAGGCGGCCAATTATACTCGGCTCCTTCCTGGATTTTGCTGGATAGCATGGCTGGTTGTGATCCATGTCCTGTCTCCACAAAGGTCTGAGCAGGCAACAGAGTGAGATCTGGGATGGAGAATGGACCGCTAGATATTCCTCCAGTTTTTAGTAACTGGAAATGCTATGTCAGGGAGAGGAAACCTGTGAATCTCCAGATGTTGTAGGACTCCTGCTCCCATCAGCCTTGGCCAGCATAGCCCATAGTCAGGAATAATGAGAATTGTACTCCTGGAGTATCTGGAGAGACACATGTTCCCCTGTCCTTGTTGCTGGTGGTGACAATTTAAGACTGGGCAACCCCACTACAAGAACATTAAAAAAAACCTCTGGGATCAATTAGTATGAATGGATTGTTTTATTTCTTTGTTTCTATAGCATGACAACCAAGGTGGCATACATGGGGCAGGATTAAACTAATGAGTGCTGTCAGTGAAAGGGAAAGTGCAATGGGGCTTTTGCCCTCTCCGCCTTCCACATGTCCCTGCATGCCTGTTTTCCACCCCACCCCCAAAATTGGCTCAGGAGAACCTCCAGAACAGTGTGCAGGGGGAGGAGAGAGGAGATTATACACTCTTACATTAACCAGAGATGCTTCAGTCATTATTGGCATCTGTTTGTCTCTAGAGATAATGGAGTGCACCTCTGGGGATGAAGTCAAACCACTGCATTAGCAGCACCAGGGTGCAAGCCTGGGCAGCGTGTATGGAGGTCCTGGGTTGCTCAGCCTCACTGATGTGGCCCAAAGGAAACCAGAGCAACATATTTAGCACCAACTTGGCTGCAGGAGTTGCCGGAGGGAGGTGTACAAGACGCCATCCAACCATCTTAGGGACTCCACTCCAAATTTGTGTAGGGTTTACTCCTTAGACTTTTTTTCTCCTGAAGATATCTCTCAAGGCAACAGAAGTTTGGTATCTGATTTTTCATTCTCCTAGATAGGCTAACCTCTCAGATTGACAAGGCTCATCTGTCTCTCACTTCCCCCTACAGCACATGCAGAAACCTCCTTCTTGACCATTAGACCCACTATTGGTCTTGTCCTTTCAATCTGCTGGAGCCTGTCTTCACAAGCAGGGGATATTCCCAAACTCACTGAGGGTTTGAGAACCATTGGCTACCCTCACCTCAGACAGAGGGCAAGTGGCAAGAGCTGCACCCATGGATCCCAAAGGTGGAATGACAGCACCCTGCCCCCCCCATCACTGCTCCTCACCAAGCACTGCTTCTGCCTCCTGGATGGCAACTGTGGGGGCAGCTGATACTCCTAGGAATTGTGTGGTAAAGGGTTGGGTTTGGCTGTGTGGCCTCTAGTAGCTGATCCTGGCTGTACATCTGGGAGTGCACAACTGAGAGGGGGTGCCTGAGAGTGCCCCCTTACAAACCACATGAATTCCTCCAGCCTGGAATCAGACTGTGTTCCTCTTCTCCCCCCCCCACTGCCCCAAATACTTTGTGGTTCCTTCCCTTGTGGTGCCCTGTGCTGGCTGTGAGCTGCTTCCCTTTGCCCTGGCGGCAGCTCTGAACATGTGGCTGCTCTAACCTGGGGCACCTGTTGCGTTACTCTCCTGTGCTCGCTTGCCACACAGTTCCAGGAGTGAGACAGATGGGAGAAAATTTGGACAGCTTTTGTTAGCCAGGAGGGAGAACTAGATCCCCTTCACAACAGAGAGGTGATGAAGATTCTCCCTCCCTGCTTCCAAGCTCTAATGGAGCAGAGACTAGAAGTTCCTGGGCAAAACAGGTTCCCGCAGGTTGTAGTAGTTGGCTGGATACCTACTGGGATGGTTTTAAGGGAGGATTATACAAATCCTCATGTATAAGGTTATCCATTACTCCTAGCCATGATGGCTATGTGTGTCAGGGACTGGCTGGGAAGCACCAGTTGGGAATCCCATGGGAACCCCCAGAGGAAGAAGGCTCAGAGCCAGGGTATTGGTGGTGGGACAATGATGTGTGGTCAGGGGGAAGGAAGAGCAGACAAGTTCTTTTCTAGGTTGACCTAACCTGTCCCACAGTGCTTGTGTACACAGTTGCATAAGTTCCCCATAATCGGTCAACAACCCTTGTTAACCAACCCCCAGTAACAGGTCTTTCCCATCGGCCCATTTTCAGGAGGTATTTTTCTCTGCGAGGTGTTTCCCCAGCTAAGCAGCCACACAAGTCATCGCAGGAAAGTCTACCTACCGTTCAAGGAAAGAGTTTCTGCACTGCTAGGTTTTTAGAAACCGACCGAAGAGAAGCACTAAACATACTTTATCCTTCATTAAAAGAATCAGAGATTTGTGCAGCTGTCAAAAAAGAAAAAGAAAAAAAGAAACAAACAAACAAAAAGATTTAAGATCAATGCATTTAATAGATTCAGATTATGACACCCAGGAGATAGAAAACATCTGGAACCCATAGGCATTTTTTTGCGGCTGGGGAGAAGAACCGGCAGGGCCCTAGATGAGTAGAGATTTCCTTGGACCTGAGTCAAATTTTGTGCAAACAGGTCCCACCTTCATGAAAGAAATATGGGCACTGGTAGTGTGGGGGGATGGGGGGCAGCTGCCCCCTAGACCAAGTAAAACAATAGAAATGCTTAACTGACTGACCAATTGCATGAGTTCTGCCCCCCAACAAAGTCCTGCCCTCCCCCCAAGAATCCTGGATACGCCCATGACTGGTAGGTAGAGGAGCAAGAGAAAGTGTTTATTTATTAGGACTTGGGGTGCAGAGCCAAGGTATGCATGTAGAGGCAATGGGGCGGGGTGTGCACGTGATTTAACAAAGGGGTGTTCGTTATTCCAGGGTAAATTCTCTTCTGTGTGTAGTGATTAGAGTATCAGAGTAGTCTTGGGGAGGCTTCAAATCCCCACTAGGCCAGAATTTGATCCTGGACTGGTGTCTGTCTGTCTCTCTGCCGATCCTTACCTGTTGTATTTGTGAAGATAAAAGAGAGGCGTAACCAATGTATGTTGCCTGGGAGGAAAGCTATGTTATAATATATCCGTTATATATAATAGGCTCATCCAGCAGATCTTGCAAAAGACGCGGTTCTTTTCCAAGCCTTCAAATTATTATTATTCTGCTGTTGTAAAAAAAAAAAGAATAGGTCAGTTGCCTAGACTGCAAAGTGATGATAACGCCAAAGTTGCAGGTTGGATCTCTGTATGGGACAGATGCATATTCCGGCATTGCAGGGGGTTGGACTAGATGACCCTCAGGCTCCCAACTCTACAATTCTATGATTTGAAACTCGGGCCCGAGCCCCTCTGGAGCTGGGAAAAAACGTACGGAGCGCCACAACTGGCCAGGTTTGTCGCCTTGGGACGGTGCGCATTTAGCTGCTTTCTTCGTCCTGGCCAGTTCTCCGGCCTCTTAACGCGCTGCCAGAAAGGAATCCCCGTCAGAGCCGACAGGGCGGCCTTTTAAAAAATGCCTTTTGGCAGGATCCTTCCCAGCGCCTTAGCTGGGGACCCCCTGCTCTCTTCCTGCTTGGCTCCCATCCCTGGGGCTCCCCCCCCTTCCCTCTTGGCCGGCACCAGCAGCAGCAGCAGCACGCGTGCGCACAGGGTGCTGGTCCCATGGCAGGCAAGGCTTGTAAGATGAGTGAAGAAGCCGAGGTGGAAGCAGGCGCGGGGCGGGGGGGCCGAGGCGCAGCGCCGTGGCAAGGGAAGCGTTGTCCTTGAGCACCGCTCACTTTGACAGGCGCCCGCCAGAGAACCAAGGCGGCCTCGATGCCCGACGCCGCGTCCCGGCCAGGTGCGCCAAGATGCTGGGCATGAACGCCAAGGCGCCTTTCGGCGTGCACCCTGCCCTGCAGGAAGCCAAGTTCGCCAGCCTGCACTCCAGCTCGGAGGCGATGCGCCGCGTGTGCCTGCCAGCCCCGCAGGTACGTAGACGGAGCCTCGCGACTGCTCGAAGGCACATTTTCTGACAGGCCCGGCTTAATGTTTTTTTCATGTCTCCTGCACAATCTCTCTCCCTCTCCCTCTCTCCCTCTCCCCCTCCCTCTCTCTGATCCACATGTCTGTTCCAGCAAAGCATCTTGCGCCTTCATATTAATTTTTATGACCTGAGCTTTGAGAAGAGGAATCTCTGTGCTTGAGAGAGAGAAAATGTGTTTGAATGCCGACTTGACGGTATTCCCCACTGACGGCGCTCTGCGCGTTCTTGCTTGCAGCTGCAGGGCAATATATTCGGGAGCTTTGATGAGAGTCTGCTGGCCCGCGCGGAAGCTCTGGCGGCGGTGGACCTGGTCTCGCACGGCAAGAGCCATCCTTTCAAACCCGACGCCACCTACCATACCATGAGCAGCGTCCCCTGCACGTCGGCGGCGTCCAGCTCCTCGCCCCCCGTGGCCATCTCGGCGCCCTCGCACCACCATCACCACCACCACGCGCAACATCCTCACCATCACCCGCACCATCCCCACCCGCACCACCACGCCGGGGCGCAGCACCAAAGCCTCGACGGCGGAGACCTCCTGGAGCACCTCTCTCCCGCGCTGCTGGGCGGCCCCGAGCCGGGCGCGGTGCTGGCCGGCCCCATGCACCCTCACGCGCACCCACACCTGGGCGCAGCCATGGGCCACCTCCACCAAGCCATGGCGAGCATGGCACACGCTCCGCCGCCGCCGCCTCCCTCGACGGCCCCGGTACAGGCTCCCCACGCGGGTTTGCCTTGCCTGGGCGACGTGGAGTCGGACCCTCGCGAGCTGGAGGCGTTCGCCGAGCGCTTCAAGCAGCGGCGCATCAAGCTGGGCGTGACCCAAGCCGATGTGGGCGCGGCGCTGGCCAGCCTGAAGCTGCCCGGCGTCGGCTCGCTGAGCCAGAGCACCATCTGCCGCTTCGAGTCGCTCACGCTGTCGCACAACAATATGATTGCGCTCAAGCCCGTTTTGCAAGCGTGGCTCGACGAGGCCGAGGCCGCCTGTCGCGAGAGGAGCGCGCAGGCCGAGCTGTTGCGCGGCGCCGAGCGCAAGCGCAAGCGCACGTCCATCGCGGCGCCCGAGAAGCGCTCGCTGGAAGCTTACTTCGCGCTGCAGCCGCGCCCGTCGTCCGAGAAGATCGCCGCCATCGCCGACAAGCTGGAGCTCAAGAAGAACGTCGTGCGCGTCTGGTTCTGCAACCAGAGGCAGAAGCAGAAGCGCATGAAGTACTCGGCGGGGCACTGAGAACGCAAGGTGCACCAAAGACCATAGATCACATACATATATCTATATAGATCTCTATAGATGTTGCTCGACGGCAACAGGGAGCGGAATAAATGGACAGCCCTACCGAGCCACAAAGCCATGGACCTTAACCAACCAACAAACGCTTACTTCTTTTCCTCTGGCCACCGGCCGCCTGGTTTATTTATTTATTTATATTATTATTATTATTACTATTATTTATTAATTGCTTATTAATTATTTCCATCATCATCATTCAGTTGGCACAGCTTACTGTTGTTCCTCCCTGCGGGAGCGGCTGCAAATCAAAACTACCAACCGGCCTATCCATCCAAAATAAAACGCGCGCGCACACAAAAAGTTTGTTTCTCCCCCAACCTCCAAGCCATCTTTCCCCGTTTCATCCTTCTGGGTTTCTCTTCTCACCCGAGTGTGTGTCTTCTGGCGTCCTAGAGAGTGTATGAAGCTTGCCGTTTTTGTTGGAAGAGTTTAAACTCGAGAGGTACTGATTTCTTTTTTAAAAAAAATAAAAATAAAAAATGACGCAATAAGAACGGCAGTGGTTGATGCAGTTCGGAGGGGGAATCAACCGCATCTGGATTTATGCAGAGAGAGGTGGGGGAAAGAGAGAGGACCGGGAGAGAAGGGAACGAAGATTTATTCAGTTTTTGTGGATTTGTATCGGTGGGCAGGGGGAGGCTATTTTCTGAAAGTCCGCTATTGTAATTTGAAGCCAGGTTTGGGTAGTTTTTGTTGCTCCACCGCCTTTTACATGCTTGGTCAATTGCATGCTGTGGATAACTTAAAAAACAAAACAAAACCCGATTCCTTCTTAAAAAGCGGAGGTGGGCCGAGCTTTGTTTTTAACAGCAAAATGGCTTGGTCTTATTTTTCACACACACACACGCCTGCCTCTCTCCAGATGCCGTATAGTTCGTTGTTTCTTGGGTGAGGAGAGAGGAAGGAAGAGGGGGTTATCTGAAATAAATCCATGCCGAATGGAAATCTTTGTTGGGGAGTGGGGGAACTTGCATTCCCCACCCTCCATCAGCGACTCGTGGATGCGTTTACTTTTTTATTTCCAAACACGTGTTGAAAGATCATACTGAGCCAGCAGCAAGTCATAGATTTTTGCCTGAGGTGAGCCACTGCATCCACATGGCGTAACGTGTCTGCCCACCCCCACCCCCCACCGGCCAAAAGGCACCTCATCCCGGTCAAAAAGTAAAACTCCCCTTCTAGTAAGGAAAACTTTCACCCGCACAGGACGATCTGCAACACTAACTGCATAAAAGCTCATTGGAACTGGAGTTTAGTGGGTTTAGCAGGCTTGAAATCCGAGCTCTTTCACTTGAGTCTGTTGAGTCTGAGTGACTTTAAAAGAAAAACAGCAATAGATGTGAGACTTTTCATTTCACCTCCGAAAAGAGTTTACTTTTGGCCCACTGCGGAACCCATTTTGAACTGAAGACAGTCCCGCAGGAGTTTTTAAAATATAGCTGTCAGTCCTCGTCCGGGCTTTGATCTAAACATGTTTCTGCACTAAGTAAAGAGTTCTTTTTGCAAAATGTGTTGTCTGTATTTGTATCCGCCCCTCTCCTTGGAAAATTTATATTTCCTCCCTGTAATTGGGGCATTTTGTTCACTCCTGTCATCTCTACACCTTTCTCTTTGTCACTAACTTTCTGCCCCCGTCTCCCTGGAAAGACATTCTGAAATTTCTCAAATAAAAGAAGCTTTATTTTTCAACCTGAACTGAAGTTTTTTTTTCTCCCTCCCCCGCCCCCACGACCGTTTTGTGGGTTGATTTTGTGGTTGATCTTGCTTTCTGTTTAGATGGAGAAGTGTGGGGGTCAGGGAGAAACATTTTTAGGCGCGCTAAAATGTTTCAGTGAAGCGAGTAATATTTGTGCCAGAAAAGAGAGTGGCACATCTTGCCTGACGAAGAGTTCTGGAGAAGGTGAAAGCTTGCCACGCTTTTGTGACATTGTGGTTGACCCCAATATAAGTATTCCTGAACTAGATTTTCCAAATATTTTCCTATACGATGTACTCCGAGTTCAGAGGGGCTAACTCATCGGAAAAGCGTTACAGGGTTGCTGCGATAGCTGTCAAGCCGTTCCTTAAGATTATTGTATGTACTGTATTACGTTATACCTAATTTCGGCCCGCATCTTCTTCCTAGAAAACCAGTTCTTTCTTCACATTATATCATACTTTGACTGTTAATGATAACACTTAATTCTCATCCCTACATCTGACGTATTTTTGTTTTGATGCATTTATTACCGCTGTTCCCGCGTGCAAACTTTTTTATTGGATGGTCAATGTTTTGGAGAGAGAGAGAGAGACAGAGAGAGAGAGGTACTCTAATATAACAACATCTCTTGCCAAAATCTTAAAACTTTCTTGTGGTAAAGCCTACAGAGCCCACTAATGGTGAAAATAATTTCGCAGTTCATTTAAAAAAATAATCAAATTTTATCGCTGTTCATTAAAAAATAAAACAAAATACCGGACGGATTGTTTTTGTAATAAAGTTTAGCCGAAGCCCTTCTCAGCAGGACAAGGACGGAACTTCTTTGTCTGAAGTTCCATTGAGAAGCAAAGAAATCGCTCAAAACAACTGTATCAAAGGTTGATTTGGAATTCTGCTTAAAAGGAAAGTAGGGCTTTTGTTTATAAATCCCCGAAGCACCTTAAAGGATTAAAAATTAATGCTCGAACCGCAGCGATCTTCGGAATGTCTCGCCCTTGCATATCAATGAATATCCAGCAACAAAACTCCGACCACATTCTGCTTCCTTTGAAAAAATAACAAGAAAAGCTCCTTACTGAGTGTGGTTTTTTTAAAAGTTTTTTTTTTAGTCCCATGAAGAAAATCGTAAGAAAGAGCATTAAACTCTCCTTCAACGCCCTGGTTTCATTTTGTTTTCTCAGCGAGCCCCAATGATTTCCCCCAATCAAATGTCCTTTAATAATAAATGCCCTTGTGTCATTACATTATATTGTGGGTTCTGAAATTTTAAAATAAGGTTGATGCAATATTAATTGGATAACGTGGTATAAAAGGGGCAGAAAGCAATGCTGCCTGCATCCTGTCTTTGCTATCCGCTTGGATTTCAAGAAATACTCTTTTCAGGGTTGGTGGCGGTTGTTTTTATTTAAGAAACAAACTAACAGGTAAGAGGCATTTAATGATTTTAACATTCCTGGTTACTTAGCCTGCTGCATTGCTGTATTTTGAACGTAGCCTCCTGTGTTATTTGGTTGTTTTTTTTTGCCCCCCCCCCCTCTTTATTATAATCTGCCTTCCTCGTGATTCCCCCGCTCGTGAGACTTTTCTTCTTCGATTTTCTAGGTAAACATCCAGTTTCTATGAGGATTTGCTTTAATAGAATCGCGTTCAATTTTAAGACAGGCTTAACAAATTCTCTAGTTCTCGCTCTCTTTCTTCGGATACGATCCCGGGAACTGAAGAGTTTCCCCAAAGTCTCATGTCAACAGAAACAGATTTTTGAAACTTTTTTGAAACCCAGTTGGCCTTCCAAAGTTGATGTTCTCAATTTCAGCACCTGGACAGCTCCCTGCATAGACAGACTGTCCATTTTTTTAAAAAACGGTTACTATAAAGCCAACCTCAGGGCATTCCACTTCAAGAACGCAACTTTCTTCTCCACGGAGTTTCCCAGATTTAATCCTGAGGATGTGCTTTTGGAAGGGATTTCTTGATGTACGTCCCTTTAAAAAACCTCATCTTTTATTGATAAACAGCTGTTGTACTTTATTAGCTTCTTCGTTGCCACGAACCGCGCTGCGCTGCATTTAGCCTGTCTTACAAAGGCAGGCAGGCAAGCAGACTGCTACTTACACTGGGTTAGAAAACAGGAGAGGAGAATGACGCGGGCGATGGTTTCTCATTGACTGTTGCCGGATATAGCTTGCAGTTTGGTGAGTTTTATATTGCCCGTCGGGCGGATGTTTCGGGAAGCAAGTTCCGAACTTATCAGATAAAGCAGAACAAAAGCGATTCTGGGAAAGAGAGAGAGACTCAGAGAAACACACACACACACACACACACACACACACACACACACACAGAGAGAGAGAGAGAGAGAGAGAGAGAGAGAGAGAGGTGTCTGTTACCCTTCTTAATTTTTAACACGTGCAGAATAGTGCCAACTGCCTATGTTAAAGGACTTGTAATTGGACAATAAATGTCTTATGCCTGGATTTTGATTAGTTGTCTTGAGGGGCCCCTGTCCATTCTTCTGCTATAGGTGCCCATGCATTTTCATTCCGATGTAAGCGCAAGCGGGAGCTTGTCCTTCAGTCTCTTTTTTACCCCGAGTCCCATCGTGCAGAGTGAAGGCTTGTCTTCCCTTTCCACCCACAATTTCCCATGCGGTGATGAAATCAGTCTCAGCATCTTCCAGCTTCTGTGCACTTTTTGTTTGTTTGTTTGTTTGTCCAACATCTAAGTCTCGTACATGCCTACTTAGAAGTAAGCCCCGCTCATAAGGATGCAAAAGGGTTGCAACTCAGAGGGCCAGAATTTATCTAGCAGCTGGTTTCTGTGTATGAAGAGAAAGAATTCAGAACTACTACTACTACTGTACTTCTTCTTCTTCTCCTTCTTCTTCTCCTTCTTCTTCTTCTTCTTCTTCTTCTTCTTCTTCTTCTTCTTCTTCTTCTTCTTCTTCTTCTTCTTCTTCTATCAATGTCTTGTGATGGGCTACAAAAAAACTATGATACGTTCGTTCCTGCCGATATTTCTCGTTCCCCTCAGTTGCTTTATAAAGTAGAAGGAAACAGTAGAATGATCTCTCTCTCTCTCTCATAATATGGTGGCCGATGTGAGTGTGCAGATGCTATTCCTCCTATCACGCCTTTCCCCTCTCGCTTTTTCATTGAATAATCGAATTGTAGAGCTGAACTATGCAGGACTCTTTGGCCCAACGTGGGGTCCGAACTCACAACACTGAAATTAAGAGTCTCATGTTCTACCGACCGAGAGAACCATATACCGAGTCAGACAGTACATGGTCTGTCTCCACTGACGCGCAGCGGCCAGGCAGGGCTGTCTCCCAGTCTAGCCCCGCTGCCTGGAGAGGCCAGGAAGGAACGCGGGACCTTCTGCACCCAAGATTGACCAGGGGCCTGACTCAGCAGAAGGAAGGGCTCCTATGCTCCTTCCTCTGTGTGTGACTCTCCGAGTCCTGCGGGCCTGCTTGCCTCCTCCCTTGCGAATCCACTGAGTGATCGCGTATCATACACCAAGGGGGCGGAGGGCTCCCCCCACCCTTCCCCCACCTCTCCACCCGCTGCCCGGATCAGCCCCTTCCAAGTCACCTCCCCTCGTAATTGCCTCTGCTCCTCTGGGCCAGCCGGGGCTAGAGTCGCGCTGGGGGATCTGATCAATTAGTCATTAAGCGGCTCCATTAGCTTCCTGATAGAAACGCCCCGTGTCAGTTTCCTTGTTTGTGAATGAAAGCATTCATTATGAGCGCCGCGGAGGGGCAGGGCGGCGGGAACCTGATCCGGCCAGGCTGGAGGGGAGCGGGGAAGGGGACCAAGCGCACAGGCAGCGCCATTCCATCCCGAAAGGAAGGCTTCCTTTGACCAGAACTTCCAGCCGAGCGTCTTCTGGTCTCTTCTTCCAAGCCAGACGCGAGAAGAACGAGGCTGCCATCCCCCACACCCCACTCCTTGAAAAAGAAGCCCTGCGGAACTCATAGGGACTTGAGAAAACATGTCCCAGCCATAACAGGAGAAGCGATTATGGGTTAAGTTAGGACGTTTTAAAAATCCAATTGGACCATTGATTCGTTCTTCGTCAGAAGTCCATGAACTTTGAAAAGGCTTCCTGCTTGCCTAGATGTAGGATAGACTCTATCCGATAGAGTAGGTGGGTGGTCTGTAGAAACTAGCCTACTGGGCAAAGGTGAATTTGCATTCATTGCATTCACTGCCCACTTTTGCAGCCAGTCCTGCCTTCCACTGGCATGTGGTCCCTGGAAGTCGCCCAGAAGGGAATCATGGTCCACCGTCTGAAAAAGGTTCCCCGACTCTGTTTTATTCAATATTAATAACATCTACCAAATAGGCCTATATTTTAGAGAGCAGAGAACTTGCAGGGTTTGTTTTATTTTGGTCATGGCGAGTCTAAGTGCTGTCTGAGGCAGAAAATCTTAATGTCGCTCCTATTTCCATTAACTAATGGAACACAGCAACAACACCAACACACAGAGAGAGAGAGAGAGAGAGAGAGAGAGAGAGGGAGAGAGAGAGAGAAATTATCCACAATAAACCCTACTGGATCTAAGGGGGACTGTGGAAGAACTCTCCTTGGTAGATTGTGCCCTCTGGGTCAGAAAGATCTGTCTGTCACACTGCCAAACTTTAGTGGCACCCAAATATGCCATTTGAATCAGTCGCTCTGCTTTGCTTCCTGGTAGAGACTGCCTCTGCTTTTGGTGCTCTTCTTGCAAAACTGAGAGACAGTGAGGTATAGTGCTTAGGGTGTTAAAAGTAAGGCCTCAGAGTCCAGGGTTCAAGCCATGAAGCTCACTGGGTGAACTTGGGCCAGGCTCCATATCAAAGCCTAGCCTACCTCACACAGTTGTTGTGAGGATGAAATGGGAGAGAGGGAGAACCAGCTACGCTGCTCTTAGCACTTTAAAGAAAGGGTGGGGTATACATGTTTCCTGCTTGGCAGGGGGTTGGACTCGATGGCCCTTGTGGTCTCTTCCAACTCTATGATTCTATGATTCTATGAAATAAATGAATAGATTGGGAGACACAACACAGAATCTTGTGTATGCCCAGGAGAGGAGTATCCAACTCAAAGAGAAAACTTAACATTCCCAGTAATGCTGCCTCACCCGTGAGATAAGAGTCTCATCTCCATGGTGGTCGAGTCAATCCTCCAGATGGAGATATGATAGCAGTGTACGAACCTTATAGTGTTCCTTTTTCTACTGTTCATGAAAGACATTTGAAGAAAGTGTGTGGCCTGCTGTTTCTTGAATAAGAGAATGAAAGATGTGAAACAGAAAACTTGCTTTCTGCATGTGAGTCCTACAAAAGACGAACGTTCTATACACATTCCAGTCAAGGAGTTGGTCCATCTGGACATTTTGCTGCTCTGTAAGAAGTTTTTCTTGATGCAGACATGATTACAACATGACAGCAGTCAGGAAAGACTGTGCCATTTCCCCCTGATCTGACAGGACGAGGGGACCAGAGAAGGACAGGGAGCCTTTTACCCTGTTATGGTTGTGTAGGAATGTGGGCAGGTGCAGCTTGACATGCAGTACAAAAGTGTGGAAGAGGCTCAGATGACACTCACATTCCCTTACCGCAGCCTTCTCTGTTCGTTAGCTCAGTTAGCTTGCAAGTTCATCAGCTCTTGACACAGAGAAAGAAGAGAAGTTTGCCAGTTCCGATTTATCACAATTTTTCCATAATGCAGGGGTTGCCAACAGAGTGCCTGTGGGCACAATGGTGCCCTTGAGATCTCCGCAGATGCCTTCTGAGCTCCCTCCCTCCTTCCATCTCTCTCTCTCTCTCTCTCTCTCTCTCTCTCTCTCTCTCACACACACACACACACACACACACACACCTTAGTCAGAATGAAAAGCTGAAGTTTATTTATTATTAAGAGATTTCTATATCATCCTCCTCCAAAAATACACAGGGTAGTTTACAACAAAATAAGGCAACATACAACATACTACGTAATATTATTCACAGGAACTCAATTAGCAGCAGCATAATTTGAAAACGACTTAACCCACAAACCTCTACAAACCTGACCATAAAAGGGCCCAATTTAATGAACATAGAGGTGAGGCACATTTCAGGGGGGAGACATTCCACAGATGTACAGTCACATGTTTTTCAAGGCTCAATTTGATTCTACTGGATTTGATCCCTTCGAAAAGCAACGTGTGTGTGTGCACGCGCCTGTGTCTGTGTGCTTTCCCTCTTCCCGCCTCTCTTTCTCTCTGTGTGGGTGATAGATGTGGGGAGGGGTGATAGATGTGACCAGAGGGGCTGTCACCCATAGCACTTGCTCAAAAATCCAAATGTGCCCACAGACCTATAAAGGTGCTTGGCTCTGCTGTAATGCAGCTTATTAAGAACCCTAGTTTTATCCACATAGTCATCTTTCTGAATTTTAAAGTTAATTCACACAAATGCACCTTAAAAGAAGAAAGCATACATCCCTTTAGTTTAAGCTGTCACTTGCCTCTTTGCTTCTTATGGATGGTACTCTGCTGCTTTTGACAGAACCCGGACAGGCAGGAGGAGAAGAAGCTTTTCCTGGGAAAAGGGATGAAGTGATGGGGGAAACTCCATCTGCTAAATGTCAGGCTGCAGTTAAAAGACCAGGAGCAGGGCCAGCCAAAGAGTTTGCAACTGAATCAGAACTGAATGCCTGCCTTTAATACAAGGAGTGGATTGTAGTTGCACATAATAACTGCTTTGGGATTAAACCCCCTCCCCCCTTTCTTCAGAGAGAGAATTCCTACAAAAGTAAGAGAGCTCTAGGCAAGCATGATGGGATGAAGCCAAGAGTTAATCATCAGCTCAAATGTTAGGCTGCAATTCTGGAGAGATCTCAGGGTATATAATTAAAACATAAGACAAGGCAGTCTGTATCAACCTGATTTGGTGAAATGAACCCACTTCATCCAGTCAGATAGACAGTTAACATATGCCTCAACCTCAGGTTGCATTTGCCCCAGAGTCAATTTCTCTGTTGATAGGGTTCCTGTATGCTCTACAGCAACATAACAAGTGTACATTCAGCAGGTGAACCTTCCAGGCAGAAGCAGTGGTGGGCAAAATCTTCACCTGCTGAATTTCTGCCTGTTGTGAAGCTATTTGATTTGCCATGCTTATCCCATGCTTCCTCCAATGAGCTAAGACGGGTTTGCAAGAGTTTTCTCATTTTAGCCTGACTGTGAAAGAAGTTAGGCTGAGATTCAGCAAGCAGCATGAGGCAGTGGTGTAGCGTGGGGGGTGCAGGGGGGGCCGGGCGCACCGGGCGCAACATCTGGGGGTTAGGGTTAGGGGGCGCAAATCCACGGGTTAGGGGGTGCAAATTACTTGCCTTGCCCCGGGTGCTGACAACCCACGCTACGCCACTGGCATGAGGCCATTCAGTTTCATAGCTGAGAGGGAGTGCTGCTATGGTTCTTGAAAGGGGTGGGGAGCTGCCTGGGAAGGTGGCTCATCATCACTGGGTTCAACCATTGTTTGGTCCCCACCACAGACACCAGCTTCCTTGGCAGGAGCAGCTGGATCTGGGAAGCTGCCCACCACTTACATTTCCCACATTGCCCCCCATGCAAAGCAGAGTGCTCCATGGCACTGCAGGAAATTTGAGGAGTTGGGTGGCTTCCTAGATTAAAGTGCTGCTGTCAGATAAGCCTGTGGCAATGGAAACAGCTTATCAGGAGTGCCAACACAGGGGCATCAGTCCCTACCAGGAGGTTTGGGTAGGAGAAGTGGTCCACGGGTATTGGGTGCTGATGGCAGCTGTGCTATACCTCAGTGCAAAAATATGCCATAGGGATCTCAGATGCACAAGTATCAGCAACTCTTACCCCTCCTCCTGTACTCTAGCTGCTTCATATAAACCTCACTATGTCTCACTCCTACACAACATTTGAACTCATACTTTGGAGATTTCTTTATGGTTGCAGAAGCACGGAGAGCATAATGTTGTCTCATACCTGTATTGTTCTTGCTTAAATAGGATCTCTCTCTCTCTCTCTCTCTCTCTCTCTCTCTCTCTCTCTCTGCGTGTCCACGCGCATGCATCTGTGTGTGTGTGTGCACATGCACACATGCACATGTGTGTGCGCACACACACACACCCCTTGCTAAATCACTGGTCATGGAAGCACAGAAAATGGATCTATGGCAATACCTGTGCCATATATTGAAATTAAATCAGCTGGAGAGCCCAGTTGCTTAGAGCATGCTGCTGATAATGCCAAGGTTGCAGGTTCGATCCCCATGCGGGACAGCTGCATATTCCTGCATTGAAGGGGGTTGGACTCAATGATCCTCAGGGTCCCTTTCAACTCTACACTTCTTTGATTCTTTGATTACTAGCTTGTCCAATGTAAACAGCTAAGAACATAAGGAAGAGCTTATTGGATCAGACCAATGACCCATCTAGTCCAGCATCCTGTTCTCACAGTGGCCAAAAAGATGCCAATGGGAAACACATAAGCAGGATTCAAGCACAAGAGCACTTTCCCTCCTTGTGGTTTCCAGCAACTGGTATTTGGAAGCATCTCTTCCCATCATGACTAGTAAGTCTTTGATAACCTTTGATCGCCCTCTCCTCCATAAATTTGTCTAGCTGCTAGCAGGAAGCATATGCATAGCATTTGTGGAGTAGCCATTGGTTTTCATTATCTGTAAGATAAAGTGCTTCTTTGTGCATTCTCCTTGCCTTGCCAACCATCTAGGCAGGACCTGCTGAAAACTCCCATACAACTAAATAAGTTGTAAGTTTCTTCAGCTGGTTGTTTCATCAGTGCTGACAGCTCTACTTTCAAACTGAGTGTTACCCTGAACTTCCAAATTAAACATTACTTTCGATGGACTCTGACATGCAGCGTAAGAGAATAACACTTCTTTGAAGCACAGAGACCAAGTGAGAATTACCAAGACCTGGCACACTGGTGAATTTTTCAAGATCTGTACAGATTCAGAATTGAAAATAAGAGCCAAGCTGGAATTTGATGATCTCATTAGAAAACTTGTAAGGCAGAAGTGAAGGCTGTTTTTGAGCTTGAGACTGTCTCTGGTGAGCCAGAAGTGTTGAAAATGAGCAATGCCCGTGTGATGCCAACATAATGGTGGACATTCGCATAACTTAAGGAACACAAGGCAGCTCCCAACTCTACCTGAAGATGCTGAGGATTGAACCCAAGACCTTGTGCATGCAAAACAGATGCCACACCCGTCCTCCTTAAAAATCTGAATGCACCACCGAGAAAAGCTGGGTTCTGTGACTCGTATCAGTAATGCAAATTAAGAAAGATTCCATGTGCTTGGTTAGATTCTGTTACTTACTCAGCATCTGATAGTCAGGGATAGGAACTATATAGTGCTCACAATTCAACCACTTATCTCATTTTGAAGTGAGTGAACATGAACATGAACGTGAAATTTATTACAGTCAGAGACCAGCTTGTGATACACAAATGGAACTACAATCCCAATAGCAAAACAAACATTTAAAACAATATACAACAATGGATTTCAAGTTTAAAAGTGCGATAGGCATATAAACACATAAAAACTTTAAGATAGACTACCTTCCCCAGAGTTGGTCACGACTGGCCCTAATGGTCAGGGGTCCCTTTACCTTTACCTTACCTTAGAGAAATGACCCAGAGTTGCCCGTGGATCCGAGTTTGGGAATTTTCTTAACAAACTAGATTGAATCTCATTAGTGCAGTTAGGTAATTTTATTTAGACTTTGGGGACATCCTGGTCTTACTTGGGGTAGTTGGTGCGGGGGCTCTTTCAGAATGTAGCAAGCCATCCTGGATGTTTCTGAGGGGCTTCTTGCTCATTCTGCTAAGAGAGACTCTGAGCATCTACCCCCAAGAGTTCTGACCAAATGGCACCATTGTCTTAATTCATAGGAAGGTATTCTGAGCTCTCACACACTTTTCACGGATGACCATTATCATAATGAAAAAAGCAGATGTGATGTCCAAAATCTCAGCCCATGTTGTTTTCCTCTCCTACTATATTATAGGCTTATCAACATATCAGATGCAGCATATCCTTTCCCTGATTTCATTACATCGTGATTTTCCCTCCATTTAAAAAATATTATTTGCCTTATTGTCATTCACTAAAGTGGAAAAGCACAGTGTAATGATGTTAGGACATGGATAACTTGTCCTCCACGTTGCAAAGGAGGTAAAAAACAATTGTACTCCCCAAAATTGTCATCGCAATTCTTTCTTTTTTTAAAATATATATAATAACAAAACAAAACAAAAACCGTTTAAAACACATCAAACAATTTCAATATCTTATCTTTCATTCACTTATTTCAATGACCTCCTCACACCTCCCTTTTTCTATTCCACTTCTGTTAATTGTTTCAGCGATTCCTTTCCATCTTCCTCTGTTTTCTATCCTATAATTATCTTAACACATTCTAACCTTATTTTTTCCTTTAATACTCTATTAATCTATTTATACTTAATTCCTTATAACATTTCTACTAAAGCCATATAACTTCATTCCAACATTTGTCTGACATTCATTAATTTTACAGTATTTCTGTAAATAGTCTTTAAACTTTTTCCAGTCTTCTTCCACCGACTCTTCTCCCTGGTCTCGGATTCTGCCAGTCATTTCCGCCAGTTCCATATAGTCCATCAACTTCATCTGCCATTCTTCCCGGGTGGGTAAATCTTGTGTCTTCCAATACTTCGCGATAAGTATTCTTGCTGCTGTTGTTGCATACATAAAAAAAGTTCTATCCTTCTTTGGCACCATTTGGCCGACCATGCCCAGGAGAAAGGCCTCTGGTTTCTTCAGGAAAGTATATTTGAATATCTTTTTCATTTCGTTATAAATCATCTCCCAGAATGTCTTAATCCTTGGGCATGTCCACCAACGCAATTCTTTCTTAAATCCTTATTAATTTTGCTGAATCTTTTTAATTTTGCTGTCACATATTGTCCAAATGCTTTTGCTGGTTCATTTAATTGCTGCATGATTTAACAGTATTTCATATTTTGTACTTTCCACCCAGTGATATTTGATACTGGAAAGTTGATCATTTATAGGATTTGGTAGCTAACATGCAATGGTGTATAGTATTTGGCAATATGGAAAGGTGATACCCTGTATTATATTGAGTGGAAAAAAGACTGAGGTGGTTTTAGTCCCCCTGCTACATAACCCATTTCAGAAGATGGATGGAGGAATGTGACCCTGTTAGTTCTCCTGAATCTCTTACAATAATGATCACATTATAAAATAAACTTTTCTCTGGTGATCAATATTCTGGGCAGGGCCAAGTTTATTTGTTTGTTGTGTGTGTGTGTGTGTGTGTGTGTGTGTGTGTGTGAAGGCAAAGGATGACATACAGGCAGAGAGTGAATGAGCAAGCAATTGAACAGAGGGGCTCCTCTATATGAGCCACTAACAACTGATTCCTCCTCTCCCTGTTCCCTGCTTGTTTCCTAATATCCTGCGCTGTGTCTCCTGAGGACAGCACATGGGGGATGAAAGCAAAGAAAACCAAACACGCCATCGGCGGCATTCACTCAATTGATTTTTACACAAAATTTGCCTTCATGCTCGAAGGATGGAAAAATGATCCCATTAATAATAAATCATGAAAACAAATGTGGGGAGGAAATCAATAGAGGCACATTTGGTGTCATAGGGAGATGAGGAGGAGAACCGGGGAAAGGAAATCTCACTACAGGCATCAGATTAGCAGCACTGAGGTGTTGTGCTTGTTACATAATGCAAGGACTCTGCCTCTTTCCATTATATGCATTTTGGGAGTGTGCTCAGGAGAAGAAGCTGCCGCAGCACAGGTAGAAAGTGATGCACACTCCACTGCACAGGGCAGCATTTCGGAAGCAGGCCAGCTGATCCCACAGTGGGAAGATTCAATTGAGAATGAGTAGAAAAAGAGGGGCAGTTTGTGAGCAGTTAAATCACCCGTCACTTAATTTATAGTCAAGTCTTGCGGCTGCCGCTTTCTTTCCATCCAAATAGGTAGTTTAATAGAAGAAATGAAACTGTATAACAGTTCTTTCCTAAGCGATCCAAAACTTTTACATTGAAATAATCCATAATTTGAGAAGATGTATTCAGTATCCATCAGTTTATTTGACTATACAGTATTCCGACAATATTCCAGGATTCCAGCTGAAGAGACTCAGCATTCACAGCTCTATCCTTCCTGCTTCAGTCCAGCCAGTGTTGTTGGGGGTGTTTTTTTGTTCTCACTTGTTGTTTCAGCTTAATCAGTCTTGGGACACTAAGCACATTTTGCCACAGGCATAACTGAGCAAACACTGGATATTCCAATCCTATCCACTCTCTGTTGGTTATCGATGCTAGAAATCAGCAAACTGAAGTAGTGTTTTCAGTGCTATTGGAACTTGCAGATATCAGAATTTAAATATGCCAAAGTGTGTGTGTGTGTGTGTGTGTGTGTGTGTGTGTGTGTTTAACAAGCGTTTCCTTTCTGCAACTGAAGATCTGGATGCAGAAATAAATGAGACAAGAGAGAGTTACTAAATGTTCTATAGACAGAGGCAGGCATATTCTCCAAGGATGCTCTATTGAAGGGAGTGAGGTCAGATCCAACAGGGGGACAAGTGCAAAAGAAGCTTCACAGCTCCACAGCATGAGCTGTCCTGTGCCATGAAGTCTGCACGATGAGATGTCATGGTTTTGGCATGGAAAAGGAAGTACCTTCCCACACTTTTCTCCACTCTGATTTTATACTAAAGTGGCATTTCTCAAACTTTTTGAACTTGGCTCCTCCCCTCACAACTGCACACAAATACCCCAAATAGCAAGGCAGCATTTCTAGAAGGAAGCAAAAGTTATTTTTATCATTCTCACCGTATGATTGCTCCTAATCCTATCCTAGCTGGCTGTTGAGTCTGTTCCTTATTGTGAGTTATTGTACAAAAGAGTGCCATATATCCCTATTTACCGACAATCAAAATGTACAAGTTGGAAAGGAAAACCTGCCATCACCTACCCAAAGAGAAATAATGCAAAGTTCCTGAATGATTCAGTGATGAGTTTAAAAGAATAGGGTTTTGTTCTGTATAGTTCTGCTTTGGACTTTCGGGAGAGGCTTGCCTGCCCCAGTCTTCATATGAACATATGCCACAGCTCCAGGCCCTGAAGCCAATAACAATTCATGGGTGGTAGCCAACTAAGTAAGTCATACTCAGAGTAGACCCATTGAAATAAATGGACTTCAGTTACTTATGGTTTTTTTATTTCAGTGGGTGGAATCACCCACTGAGCATGATATGCATTGGCTATCACCCAAGAAGGTATTGAAAATTGATTTGGCCATTGTCTGAGCTAGATTCATTTATGTTTGATGCTCCCAACTGGCAAGCAGGTTGCATGTGCAGGTAGCAAAAAATTAGCCTCTCACCTTGTTCAGCATGCCTTACTAGCTGATGGCATAATTTACATGCTGTGCAGAAACGAACAATTTTTAGAGTGGTTTAAAAAATCATGAAATAATATTTTTTAAAAAATAGATATATAAAACCACAATCTTATAAAACAGCAAGCAAGCAAAAAAAACAAAAACAGAACAGAACCCAGGAAAAAAGACTCATCAGTTCAAAACTAGCTAGGTTTGGAAGCCCTGGGAAAATATATAGGTATTTGGATGACACTGAAAAGATAGCAAATTTAGTGTCCTGTTATCTTTTGGAAGAACATTCCCTATGCCTGGTGCCGCCACTGAAAAGGTCATCTGTTCTGATCACATCTGCCTAACTTCAGAAGACGGAAGGACTCAGAGAAGGGCCTCTGATAATGATTTTTTTTGTTTGTTTTGGTAACTGCTTTTATTTTCATTTCTAATACACAAAAAACAATAACGACAACAAAGAGGAAGAGGAAGAGGAAGAGAACGGCTCAAAGCAAATAAGGAAAAGAAATGGGTTACTGCAGATTATCCTGAGTTGTTTTGTTTCCACTGTTCTTATTTTTGGAAGATAAATATTGTAACTAACAAGTTCATAGGAGCAAGTTCAGATACTTCTGCACCCTCTTTTAAATTCGCCATTGCATAGGCTTTGAACAGAGGTTAATACATTTCCTGATACACTGGGAACTGGCATTCCCAGCATGTGCACCGAAAATACTACTTTCCTCTGCTAGACTAGTGAATGCATTTGTGAAAGCAGTCTTTTGCAACTATTCGCATGAGTAAACCCACTAATTTGCAGACTCTGAAGAGATGGTGGTCTGAGTATGAAAAATGTGTGAGAACTTCATATTAAATAATGACCACAATCAACAAAGACACTCCACTGTGTAGGGGCAGCAAAGTACCCCAGTCTCATGGTGAGAAGTAGAGACCAGTTGTTTGAGCCTTGTTCTGTAGAATAAGGTTCGTGTAGCTTATCACCCTTCTATGGGGTTGACGTTTAGCTGGCCTCATCATTACCCTTGAAAAGCAGTCAGATCAAATCTTGCCACCAAGGGAAGGTGGGAGAAGATTTGCAGCAACAACAACGTTAGTGTAAGTTCCATATCGAGCATTAATAAAACATGTTCCCTGGGACTCGTGTACAGCTTGGATCCTGAGGAAAACATAAAAAGATAGCACATCCTGATCAGACATTAATATATTTGGGCTTCCCCAGCACCACCTCAGTTTAAAAAGGAAGACAAGAAAGGAGATTGTAGGTACTCCTTTCATATGCATAAAAAGCAACGCCAAAAGTAGAGATTGCAGTATTTATGGGAGACAGGCGAACATCTCTTTCATGTCTGGTGTTTGAAATTTCTTTCACAGTTACCTGTGGGAAAACAATGCGCAGAGCTCACCCGAATATGCTGTATAATTCACACAACTGGAACTACATAAAAAAAAAACCAGCTCAGAAGATAAACCCACTAGAAGAAGAGCAAATGTGATTTAGAAAGGGAAGATTACACGTTTGGAGTTCCAGACACAAGCTAGATGTGCATCAGTCTGTAAAGTAAGGTTGTTCTGCTGTGTATGAGGTTCTAATATCAAAGTAAACTTCAGCTTGTGCTGACAGCAAGAAAATGCCTAGGTGACTTAGCCTAGGGCAGGCACGTGGTAGATGGCTCTTTTTCTGCTTTTGTAACATAGGGAAGATCTTTTCCTTTCCTTGTGTACCTGCAGTGCACCCCTTTCGCTGCCCATGAAGAACAGAGGGTGGAGGGAGGAAGTGGAGCGATTTAACTACAATGATTTAAATGTTAAGTCCTCTAAATTCAAATGCTTTAAGGAAGGTAATTTAGGGCCAATTCATGCATTATGAAATAACACTGACTGTGTTGACAAGAGCATCATAAAGCAGAAATGGATTATGCGTGCAGTGGATATTTTTGTGAGCAGGGATATCTGCAAGAGCCCTATGTCGACAATTCCTGCTCTGTCTTTTTGTGAATACCCATTATACTGCTCATGCCAAAACGGACCATGCACTAGGGAAGCATGCACACAAGCTGTTATCTGTGCAAACTTGGGCTATTTTCTTCCATAGGGCACATGATTTCATGGAGTAATCTAAGCAGTTGGTGAGAAGGGAGAAAAAATCTCCATGGCCCTGGCTTCAGACTTGGGAAGGGTGCAGGAGGGGGAATACATTTTCAATGTTTGTGTTTTGTTTCATACTGTCCTGCCAAAATGCCCAAGGCAGTCCTGCTCAATGCCAACCTTCTCAAATACTTTTGCAGTCCTGCCTGGTTCATATCTCTTTTGTCATTACCATTCATGAGAAAATGTTAATCCTGAATTTTTGTTAAATGTTCATATTAACACATCATTTATTCTTCAAACCAATTCACTATGCTATGTTGTTGATTACTGTCGCTTATCCCAAACCTAATCTATCTCTCTCTCTCTCTCTCTCTCTCTCTCTCTCTCTCTCTCTCACACACACACACACACACACACACTCTCTCTCTCTCACCCCCCCCCCTTTAGACAAGGCCATCTTTAGCATATACGCCGCCAGGTGCAAAGATCCACCCAGTGCCCCCAAATTTGGTTTAGCCACCCCCAATTTTTTTAGGGGGGGATGAACTCAAAGTTGTTGAGCTTCTTTTGGGAGGGGGGAAGCCAAAGTTGTTGACACTATGGACTAACAGAGCAACGGAGGAGGGGGGCAGAGACTTTCCCTCCATTGCTTTTCACTGCCGCTGATCGAGAGGGACCAGTAGGTATACATTTGGTGCTACCCAGAATTCAGTGCCGGGGTGCACCACACCCCTTGTACCCCTGGGTTATGACAGCCCTGCCTTTAGACCTCTGTGCCCTTTTAAGGGAACAATACAACCTTAACTGGGAAGCCATCTGCGGGGTCCCAGAAAGTGGGGAAAGTGCCACTCCTCTGGCAAAGATATTAATGTGTCAACACTCACTAGCAGGAAGTCCCCAGGACTAAGGCCTCATATTCTGCTGGCATATGTGTTCCCCTAGTCAGTGGTGTTGTAAAGGGGGGGCAGGGGGGTGCGCCTTGGGGGGGTGACAAGAAGGCACCGCAGCCGCATGTGGAGGATCCTCCGTTCGAGGCTGCAACCGCGAGCAGAGGATCCCAGCGCTGGTGGCAAGCAGCTATGTTCAGTGCATGTGTGGCATTGCATGCATGCGCTGTATGTAACGGTGCCACACATGTGCTGTACATAGCGGTTTGCTGCCGGCGCCACTCAAGCGCCGTACAGATGGCAGTGAGATCCCTCTGTCACTGCTATAGCCACATGTAGAGGATCCTCCATTTGCGGCTGTAGCAGTGACGGAGGGATCTCGGCACCGTCCGTACGGCACTGGAGTGGCACCACCGGCAAACCACTATGTACAGCGCATGTGTAGCATCACTACATATGGTGCATGCGGTGTACATAGTGACAGCACACACGCGCCCTATGTAGCGACACCCCGCCCTGGGTGTCACGACACCTTCGTTCGCCCCTGCCCCTAGTGCTGTTCTGGCAGCAGAACAGGGCAACATGACCCAACATGGTCCCAAACTTTGGGTCGAAGCCTAAAGGTCCTGGAGAGCTAAGAGTTGCATCCTTAGCATCCTCCGGAAGAATGGTATCCTCATGTCCATGTGGCTCTTATACACAATCAAAGACTAAGGCTACATCGGCACCATACTTTTAAAGCACTATTTTATTACTTTAACAGTCATTGCTTCCCCACAAAGAAGCCTAGAAACTGTAGTTTGTTATGGGTGCTGAGGGTTGTTCGGCAACCCCTATTCCTTTCACAAAGCTGCAAGTCACAGTGTGGTTTAGCAACCAACCCCTCTTCACAGGGAACTCAGCACCCTTAGCAAATCACAACTCCAAAGCCATGACTTAAACATGATTTAAATGTGTGGTGTGGACGTGACCTTGGAGTTCTAATTGCCTGTCAGTCATAGGCCTGGCAGCATACTTAGGGGATATAGTTAGAGACACATCCCCACCATGCTTTTGGAGGGAGGATAAAGAGGTATAGACCAGCCTATTGTAGTATTTATGTCAGTTGCTCTGTCCACTTTTGCTTCTGATGCCATTCCCACCTACCACTGGCAAGGGCCCCTTCAGAGGTTGTCCAAAAGGGAATGTCGCCCTCATGCTGGAAAAAGGTCTCTAGCCCCCACTGATAGAAGGGCTTCTTCTATGAGTTTAAGAAAAATGTCAGCAAGCTTATGCTGATCTCCTTAAACAAATGAACCTACACAGAAAGAGGTGAAGAAAGTTTATTTTGACATTGTTTCTTGGGAAGCTTTATTTTGGGAGACTTATTAGAAATACAATTTGAGAATCTCAATGACCAAGGTAATCCTCAGGAATCGGCCTCTGTTTTCAATGCTATCACAGATGATGACGAGATAGGCACCCGCATGATTGTCCCCAAGATGGAGACAGCCAAGATCATTTTACATGAATATACAAAAACAGCTGCTAGATACAGAAGAAATTTTGGGCATCAACAATCATGACAGAATTCAGCATTAACAGTCTAGTGAGCGATGAAAGGTGCTATGGCCTATCCATTATCCGAGCCATCCATATCCCTGGATTATGTTACAGTATAATGATATCAATATACATTAAAGAACAATTCTGCATCAGCTGAACAGCTGGGGAATGGGGGGCAATTTATGAGGCTTGCCTGCTGAAATCAATAGACTCATTGATAGCATTGAGCTTTAAATCTAGCCTTAGTTGACCTGAAAGATATCAGAATCTTATCTTTGCATGACGTGAAATTATTGTCAGCTAACTTCAGGAACAAAAGCATTTTTGAGCCAATACAGGCAACACTTTTAAAGTTTGATAGCTTGGCTGTTCCAAAAGAGTTGTTGCATTTGTTTGCTTTTTCTAAACACCAGCATAGCTTAGTTCGCTGTCATTATGATATAACAAATTAAATTGTTCCCCGTTTCATTCTCTTCTGAAAATAAAAACTTAAAACCCCCTCTGATCTGTGCTTTAACCTGCAGCACAGCCAGCTAGTTATGTCCTGGGGGAAAGGAAGGTCGGAAGAAAGCTGTGTTTTGTAGAACTGTAGATGTACTGCATAAGCCTGGAATCTGTTCTTAGTGTCAACTTGACCATCTGGAGTATGTCCACACCCTTCTTTTCTTTTATAGCAAATGTCCTTATGGTGTCAAAGAATAGTTTGGAAGCATGTGAGAAATTCCCAAATAACTGACAGCAATATCTTTTATAGGGTTTTCTGAAGATGCAAGGAAATGAATGTGTGTGTTTTTTCTTAACACATGACTCAACAGGTAGAAAAAACAACACCCCTTAATCGATAAGCAGTTTTACTGGAAGGCTGCCTGCAAAACTTGTATCCCACCAAGCTGAATGCTCCCCACCAGCCATGTACAGTGTCCTACAAGGGGCTCAGTAAGCACCTTATTTTTTGCTACTGCAAGGGCTGCCAAAACAAAGGGATGACCCTGTGTCTCGCAGCTGCACTGCATTAGGAACATGAAAAGCTGCCATATGCCATCAGACCATCAGCTCATCTAGCTCAGTATAACCTACATCGACTGGTCATGGCTCTCCAGGGTTCCACCTAGGGGACTTTCCCAGTCCTAACTGGAGATGCTGGGGATCTGTAAAGCAGATGCTCTACCACTGAGCCACAACCATTCCTCATTCAGTTTCATGGCTCACGTGTTGCAAAGCATAATTCAAGGAGAGGCTGGAGGGTGTCAGAACAGGGACTTCTAATCACTCCAGGCTTATAACATAGTGGATGGCAAACGTATTGCTCTGCCAGAGGTGGATTTAGGGGAACATGACTGGTTCGGTTGCTCTGGGTGTGGAGCCTTGGGGGCACCATTGGAGATGCTGCAACGATGATTTAGAATGGTGCACAAGAAGCAGAGGTGCACTGGATTTTGGTGCACAGGAGACCGCTGGAATCTGAGTCCCCAAGATCTGCCACTGACTCTTCCTTCCCATGTTTGCAATAGCTAATTAGGAGGGCAGATCATGCCACTTCAGCTGTGCTAGCAAACCTCCCTTTGGCTGAGTCAGGTTTTTACCTGCCCTACACCTGTTGTCATAGGTGTGACTTGGCCAAAATGGAACAGGAAAGCCTGGCAGGATTAATCAGGCCCATGGGCAAGAGGTTCCCTACCCTACCCTAGGCCTAGGGATTCCCACATGCAGATCTCTCACAGCTTTCCTCAGCTGTACCATGAAAGCTGTTGCCACTGAAAAATCATACTGATTCTCATCAAAGAAAACACAGCACCTTTGGGCATCTTACAGACACAAGTGTCCTTGTTTTCAGGAATCCTGCACATGTTTTTCTGTTCATTAATTTCAATGTCTTCTCATGCAACTTTTTGTTCCGAGTCAAATAACAGAGTACAAAACACATGTGTATCTTTTACATCAATCATTGTTTTCTCATTTGAAATACATGAAACTGGTGGACGGATCCTTTTCTTGGTTATCTCTTCCATGTGTCTTATCCTAAGTCTTAGTCTTCCCCAGCTGGTGTGCGTACCCCATTCTTCACCTGATAGATCTGTGTCCCACAGCATCCTAGCCTTTCAATAACTCTTATTCCGTGAATTGCTCCCCCCCCCAAGTTTTGAAGAAGATGATGCCCAAGAGGAGCCGATCACCCAATGAAACTACAAAACAATCATTTGCAGGGCACACCCCTCTCTGAGCGACATCCTGTCCCTGAAAAAGCAGAATGCATGAATTGAGAAACAAGGGGTAGGAAGGTTCATGCAAATGCAAAGGACAGAGTGATGTCCTCACTTGAATTCCCCCAGTGTCAGGCATTTGTCATTGTTTGGCGAGCTTCAGAAATGAGAGTGATGGCTAATGATGAGGCGACAGCAAACAGAGTTCCCTGGTGGTCCAGACAGCTTGTTTCTCCTCCATTACACTGAGAGAGCCTGGCAGCCGGCAGCCAGAGACCAGCACAAGTTGAAGAGCCATCCTATGGAGCTTTCTTTCTGCCTTTTCTTTTTATCTCTTTGTTTGGATGCATAATGAAGTTGAGACAAAATAGGGAAACGAAACAGGCAGGGGGACTTGTTCTGCAGCAGCTACAAACCTGTGAAAAGTTAGCAATGCAGACAAGAGTCTCAGGGTAAGAGACACCTGGGGAAATGCCGTGTTTCGTGCCATGTCCTTGTAGTGTGTGGCATGGTGAAGGAACAGGACTTTAAGCCATTTTGTGAATACGTTTTATTCAGCAAGGTTTATAGCCTGACTACTTGATCAAAAAAATAAATAGATCTCCAAGCATTTTACATAAAATAGTCATTAAAAATAACAATTAAAACAGTAACCAAATAAAAAAATGTCAAGCTGTAGAAAAGTTCAACAGATTTTTAAAACAAACATGATAAAAATCACTTTTCATGTGCTACAGTCATAGATCTATCTTTGATGAACTTGCATGATCATTTCGAAAGGAGTTTCCAACTCAAGAAATTACTTCTTCCTCTGGGCTTCTGCTCAATCCTGCCCCACTATCACTCAGGTCTACAGCTCACACTTAGCACAACTTCCCTCTACAACTGATAAACACACTTAACATCAGGTAGTGAGACTGAAATTTCCTACATTGGTGTCTGCCTACAGAACATGATTTTATGACAATGAAATCCCCTGTATGCCTGGGTAATTGGCTGGGTCCATTTCAGCAATGCTAACACTGCCGGGAGGAGAGAAATTGCCTGACATAAGTTGGTAGGGAAAGGAGAAAGAGTGGCGCCTGCTGCTCCCTGAGGAAAACATTAAACATTTTTTTAAAAATATGCTTAATTTACTATTAACCCAGGAGACAGAACATTTCTTCTCTCTCTGGAAAATACTGCACATTTCATAGCTTCTTAGGAAAGACTTTTAATTTTTCCCATCCCACTCTGAATACCTCATAGAATGTACATTTCTAAAAGCTATGTTGAATTTTAAAACAACAGACAAGCAAAACCCACAGTAGGCAGAAGATGCTTGAGGTAAGGTGGCATGGACAGAGAAATTAATAACTTTGTTTGGCCCCCACCCCTGACTGAGTTACTGCTGTTGCAATGCTGTGGGGATTATTTCTTTAAATTGTCAACATATCCCAGTCAGTTTCATCCATGTAAGCGTGTATCTGCTTGAAATCTATGGAACTGAACTAGCACCATTTTGAACCCAAGCCGGGCCTGGTAACATCCATGGGCTCCAACTCCTTTCCTCTCCCACTTTGCTTCTTAACACCCTGTCAGATTGACACATAAACTGACTGCCACTTGCGATTTTGAAGAATGCTTTCCCAAGATGCACCTCAGCTGAAATGCCCCCGAGGAACAAAACAAAGATGAATCGCTTGGCTGAAAGGCATCTAGTGAACAATGAGTTTTATTCATTTGTATTGCAGCCAGGCTTGGAGCAAGCAGAGCAGCAGCACCAGGTTATTTGGCAACTAGTAGAGGAGGGAAGCCATCCTACAAGCTCAGCTCACTGCACTGAAGTGAGCATGGGGTGTACGTATGGAGAGGCTAACTCGGACTATTTTAACCTGCGTTATAGGGCTGTTGTGGGGATTAAACACCTCTGCCCTCTGCTCCTTGGAGCAAGAGCAAGCTATAAATGTGATAAATATTTTAAAACATTGCAGCCCCACAGCACATGACTAACATTACCCCTCATTTCAAAACTATTTTACTGTACAGAATAAACACCTGAATTCTAGTATCCCCAATGGGATACTGTGTTTATTCAGCACACTCTTTCCCTTTTAACTACAAAATGAGGCGAGACCTTTTTATATCAGCCTGAGAATCTGGGAAGGGAAGTGAAACTTGCCCTCTCTCCCACCTTGATTCACTGTGCTTGGATGCTTTAAGCTACATTCACCCCAATCCAGCACACTTCTGGTATCAGAAGTAGACTGAGGGAAACAGCTTAAAGCAGCGAGGTGTGGGATCACTCCTGAGTGCTCATGTTGATATTTTAAAAATAGAGCCCTCCTATCCCCATAAGTAAATAGGCAATGATGCACATGGCATAAGGCATACCCTGCAACATTTCTCAGATGAAAATAGGCTCCTGCCAACCTAGCGGTTCAAAAGCACATCAAAGTGCAAGTAGATAAATAGGTACCGTTGCGGCGGGAAGGTAAATGGCGTTTCCGTGCGCTGCTCTGGTTCGCCAGAAGTGGCTTAGTCATGCTGGCCACATGACCCAGAAGCTGTATGCCGGCTCCCTTGGCCAATAAAGCAAGATGAGCGCCGCAACCCCAGAGTTGGTCACGACTGGACTTAATGTTCAGGGGTCCCTTTACCTTTACCTTTATTCAGTTGTTGTTGTTGTTGTTGTTGTTGTTGTTGTTGTTTTATATGCTGCCCATATGGCTGGGTTGTCCTAGCCACTCTGGATGACTTACAACATAAATAAATCACAATAAAGCAGTAAACATTAAAAAAAAACTTCCCTATATAGGGCTGCCTTCAGATGCCTTCTAAAGGTTGTATAGTTATTTATCTCCTTGGCTTGGGGGGGTCACATAACCAGCTTTCTATGTTCCTATGGAACTCCCTCCAACTGGAGGCAGTGATGGCCACCAGCCTGAATGGCTTTAAAAGAGGATTAAACAAAATTATGGAGGAGAAGGCCAATGGGTACCAATGGGTACCAGCCACAATTGTCATGCTCTGCCTCCACAATCAGAGGCAGCCGTGCTTCTGAATCCCAGCTGCCGGAGTCCACAGGAGGGGAGAGGGCTCTTGTGATCAGGTCCAGCTTGCTGGTTTCCCATAATGGTCATCTGGTTGGGCACTGAGGGAACAGGATGCTGGACTAAATGGGCCATTGGGCTGGTCCAGCAGAGATCTTATGTTCTTAGGCCATGTTCATTGGCACAGGGAGGACAGGTTGGCAGAAGCATCACAAGGGATTGAGCCAGTGGGCATAAATTCCAGGTGTCAAGTGCCTAAATCGCCACAGGGAGGAGATAATGCTTGGAGTTGGACTATATGACCCTTTGGGTCCCTCTCAACTCTGCAATTCTGTGACAAGTTGGATTATTGGTCCATCTGATTTAGTTTTGCATACACTTGACTAGTGGTGACTCTCCAGGATTCCAGACAGGGCTCTCTAGCCATAGCTGTCAACTTTCTGATTTGAAAATAAGGGATCAGCAGCCTCACCTGTCCTGGGGACAGTCTACGGGATATCTAACAATCCGGGAAAGCAGCAGGAAATGGCACTGGAATAAGGGAATTTCCCGCAAAAAAAAGGGAAGATTGACAGCTATGTCTCTAACAGTCCTACCCAGGAGATACCAGGGATTGAACCTGGGACCTTCTGCATGCAAGACAGATGCTCTACCACTGAGCTACAGCCCTTCCCTAATTTGGTTTGGCTCTTTCCAGTCTAGGATTTGGCCCATGTGCCAAAACTCATTTACAGCGTGACTCCATACCTGTTTATGAGTTAGATCTTACTTCCGTACAACTGTGCATAGGATTGCTGCCGCCCGCTGGAAAGTTACCGTGATTGTGTTTGCCCAACGATGGGGACCATGGAGGTCCAAGGCATGGAGGTCCAAGAGGCAGCGCACCTCTGTCCCTCATCATGTGGTTTTGCAAACCAACCCAAGGAACTTTAGTTAAAAAAAAAAAGTGTGGCAGGCTGCAAGTGCCACCCACGTCAGCCAGCCGAAGCAATCCTGACATGGCAGCTCTGACAGGCACTAATTAAACTGATCTGGGTTCTATGTGGTGTGATCCTTTGCTCAAAGGAAGGATGTGAAGCAGGCATAAAGAGCAGCACGGCGGAGGAAATGGGAGAGCAGGAGCACCTAGACACATCAATAATTCAGATAATGCCAGCAGCAACAAAGGGAAAGAGGGACCAGAACTAGGAGAACAGAATATCATAAAGCTTTTTAATGGTCTTTTTCTATTAATGTCAGCTCGGTGACCATTTTTCAAGGGGGTGGAAGTTTTCCAAAACTCCGGTGGAATCTAGCAACGAAAGCTAAACTGCACCTCCCCTCCATGTGGTTGTAATTCATGGTCTCGGAAGTGGAATGTGATTGGTGCTGCTCAAAAGTGCTGCTCCATTTTAAGGAGGTTTTCCCCCCCTTTTTTAAAGGAAGCCTGGGGAATTAGTACATTCATGGTGCAAGAAACTGGTGGCCTTGTCACAGTGAGTGGTGGGTGGTTAAGAGTATAGGCTGAAAAGCCTTTGAATTTTCTCTTGATCTCACCTTTCCACAGGCAGGCTCAAGTTAGCTGCAAAAATCCTCTCTTCATCCCACATGTGACCCAAATCTACTCCCACAGAGGGTCCCACAGCCCTATATGGGGCACATTCTGAAGGTGGGGGTGGCAGAGGAGAGGAGAAGAAGTGCCACTGTGCAAGTGGAAGTCTGTTGTGCAGGTGGAATGGCAGCATTGGCTATACAGTGGTACCTCGAGTTACAAACGCCTCAGGTTACAAACTCCGCTAAGCTGGAAGAGGTTGAGAACTTTGCCCCAGGATGAGAACGGAAATCGTGTGCCAGTGGCACAGCGGCAGCAAGAGACCCCATTAGTGAAAGTGCACCTCAGGTTAAGAACAGTTTCAGGTTAAGAACGGACCTCCGGAACAAATTACCGTAAGTTCGTAACTAGAGGTACCGCTGTAGCACATAATTTTTATTCTGTGCTCCGATTAGGATGCATTCTCATAAAACTTTGGGGACCCAACATGGAGTTAATCCCAGATGGGCTTAGTGCTCTGCGTACTCTGCAAGTTTGCAGCAAAATAGTGGTCAAGCACTGAGTCAATGTGACCACCAAGCATCCAGATGGACAGTTCATACCAACCCTCCTTTAAACTAAGTCTCCTTCCTTTAACAATTAAACTTTGAAAACATTTATAGAATAGATTCAGCATGAGGAGACAAAACAAGAATTGCACTGCTCACCATTACCTGAAACATCATAGGCACTATCAAAGATCCAGCCACATTCCACACAGCACTCCAAATATCAGTAGATGTGCTAGCTGAGAGTAGAGTTAGGTTATTGCAGAAACAAAATACTGCAATTTGAATTCTTCGAATATGCAGTTTATCTGTAACATGAGCATTGTGACCGAATCCTTTATGGCATCTGAATAAAGCATCCTGCAGGAAGGCCCTCAGAGACCTCTGTTCTCCTTGCTTTGTATGGGATGCCAAAGTAGCCATTGGACTAAAGTTTCTTCTTGTACTGCAATTGCTACAGTTAGGATTGGGCTGCCGGTAGCTGCTGTGTCATAAACTATTTAATAACAAGCATTACATATATATGCTCACACATGCACAGGCACACACACATGGCTAATATACAAGAAAATCAATTCAGAAAGACTTGCCAATGATTTACCTAATCATTGCTCTGGGTAAATACAAGACATAGCGGGGGGGGGGTATCTTAACAACTAGGACTGAATTCATCCCAAATATACAGGCTAAAACTGCTCCTTGTGTTCCTTTCATTTCCTATTCATGGCAAGTGTCTGCTGAGCATTCTGTCATGAATTCCACTGGGACTATGCATTAATCACATCGGTATTGTTAACAGAACCGCACAAAGGCTGTTTTGGTTTGCAAGGCAGGAGATACCTTATAAACATCAAGAGGTGGTGTCAACAGAGGGAAACATGATCTAGTCCACAGAAAATGCCCCCAATTTTATCAATTTTAATGATAAAATACAAGTTTTGCTTGAAAATTCTTGTGGCCAAGCATTGGGAAGGGGAACGGAAATAGCAGATTATCTGTTAATCTGATTATGCAGATTCAGGATAATCTCTTGAGTTTGGGAGAAATACAGTTGGCCAACTGTACATCACTACTGGACACCTCCCTCACACCCTCTCTCTCCCCACACCCTTTCACACTCTCTCTTCTCTCTCACACACACAATTTGTAGTATGTTTTGATCTACCTTTCACCCATTATACTGTTTTAGCCCACTGCATTATGCCAGTCACATCCACCCAAAATATCTGAAACGTTATTTTATTCAGGAATTTGCAGGTGTCATATAGTCAGAAAAGCAGGTTGCCTGCCCTATCCATCCCAAAATAGTTCCTTCTCTCTCTCTCTCTCTCTCTCTCTCTCTCTCTCTCTCCCTCTCTCTCCCACCCACCCACACCCCTGCTGTTCTTTCTGTGTTCATCTGCCAGCTGAAGGTTGCCCACAGTCCGAAATAGGACTTGAGGGTCTCCCATGGCAGATGCTGCCACTGCTGTAGTCTGGAGACCCTCCAGACAGCCCAGGGCAAAATTTTTAATTCAGCATCAAACTTCAGCCTGAAATCTGGGAGAAAAAATGACAAGATGTCAATGTCTCTGAACCTATTTAGCTGTGCTTGAAACTTCACTGATCTGGATCAGAAAACTCCAGATAATAGGTTATAATTGTAAGCTTCCTCAGAGGCTCTGAGAGCTTTGTGCACTGGTTCTCATTGCCTTGAAGGTCAATATGACAGGGACTTTAAAGAATTAAACATGCTTCATTTTCACAGGAAGCTAAAGCAAGCAGCTTTGATAGTGACAAGAACTCCAAAGGCCCTGAAAAAGAACAAGGGGCTTGGCCCCATAATACCTTCAAGAGACCTGTAAGGGAATCACAGCTGTTCGATACTATTAATGCTTCTCACCCACAGGATATTTTCATCGTACAAAGTGCTTTCCAATTGTGTCGCTGTATTTCATTCTCACAAAAATCCTTTTGGGCAAACTCTCACCATTTGCATGTTACAGATGAGGAAATCACTGGGGCAGAGTCACCATTTGGAAAGCGAGTCTTTGCAGAAGTTGAGGCCAGAGGCAAAGACAATATTACAGGCCACCATTCTTTTAGAACTTTGCTCCTTAACATGTAATCAATCATAGAATGCTTTAGCAGCCCCAAAATAATTCAAGGTTCGTCATCACATTTGATGCAGACAGACTTGCAAAATTCTCAGGCCCAGTTTGAAATAAGAAATACATAATGGTGGTACTCTACTACATTTTACTCAGAGTAGACCCACTGAAATTAACTGAAGTGAGTCACTTAGGCTAGTTAATAGGTCTGCTCTAGGTAAACCATAGTTGAATACCACACTTGCACATGTTCAAATGTGAGGTGATTAGAAGTCTGTACATATGCTTTAAAATGCACTTGTCTAGTGTCGGAGAGAATGCATTGCTAGCAAACATGGGGGGAAAGTAACACAGACCATCTTCTGTGAAAAACCCATGAATTAAAAGTGTAGGTAAAAGAGATGCATGTAGGCAATGTATTACTTGTGCATGTATCACTTGTTTGTATATGGTATTGCCTATTCAGGAGACTAAAATATTATTATGGCTGCAGGGAGCCGTTCCTTTGTTAGGGTGATTGCTTGCTTATGGCCCAGGTGGCCGATAGTTGACATTTTTTCAATGGACACTAATGCCTGAGATATTGTCTGGAGATCTTCAGAAAGTGCTTTGAGAAAGTGACCACGTTTCTTAAGCGGAGGGGGTCATTTATATGTGCATGTAACACAGGGGAACCCAACATGGTGCCAAGGCTCCTCGCTCCTCCCAATTTTAGGCCTTTTCTGGTTTTTGTTTGTTTTGGTTTTGGGGGATAGTTCAGGGTGTTGACAGCTTTTTAAATTATTTTAGAGTGTCAGTGTTTTGCTTGCTGGTGGGGAGTGGGTTCTGAGCATCACTGGATTCTCTACTATGAGATGGGTGTTTTCTGGTGCCCATGAGTTCCATAGATTTCCAAATGTGCCCCTTGGTCCAAAAAGGTTGGAGATGCTTACTTGAAAATAAGACTCCGAGGTGGCTCTCACCAATGGAGGCAAAGGCCCCAAAAAGACTTAATATGGAGGTTGGCTGGGCAAAATACTGTGAAATAATAGAAAAATGCGGAGATAATTGGAGACTGCTGAGTTTAGAAAAACTAAAAAACAAGGTGCGAGATTGGTTACATTATGCCCAAATCCAAGAGGTTTTTAAAAAGGACAAAAAAAATGGTTTCCAGGTGGAAAAATCAAAATTAGAGTCAGAATTACTTGAACCTAAGACGAAAGTGCTCTCAAGAATGTATAACTTGTTGCTTAAATGGAATACTCAAGATGAGACAGTTAAATCAGCCATGATAAAATGGTCACAAGACATTGGGTACAACATTATGTTTGAAGACTGGGAAAGGTTATGGACCACTGGTATGAAATTCACGGCATGTAGTGCCTTAAAAGAAAACATTATGAAAATGATATACAGGTGGTACATGACCCCAGTCAAACTTGCAAAGATATATCATCTGTCTGACAATAAATGTTGGAAATGTAAGGAGGCTGAAGGAACATTCTTTCACCTCTGGTGGACATGCCCGAGGGTGAAGGCCTTTTGGGAAATGATTTACAATGAGTTGAAAAAGGTATTTAAGTATACCTTTCATAAGAAACCAGAGGCCTTCCTCCTGGGCATTGTAGGCCAGAGAGTGTTAAAGAAAGATAGAACTTTCTTTTTATATGCAACTACAGCAGCAAGAATCCTTATAGCCAAATACTGGAAGGCACAGGAGATACCCACACTGGAAGAATGGCATTCGCAGCTGATGGACTATATGGAACTAGCTGAAATGACTGGCAGAATCCGAGACCTGGGAGAAGAGGCAGTGGAAGAGGATTGGAAAAAATTTAAGGACTATCTACAAAAACATTATAAGTTATATGAATGTTGAGAATTTGCTAAGTGTACGGAAAAACATGCTTCAGTATGAGATTTGAAGACGACGGAAATTAAGTTATGACTGTGAAAAGTTTAAATTTTTAAAATTTATAATTAGATGAAAGTACAAAAACACATGAAACAAGGTATCAATTTGCTGTTTATTTTTTATTGTAAAGAAAGCAGGGGATGGAGGACGTGGGGAAGTCCAGTTGATTATGACAAAAGATTTGGAAAAGTGAATTTTCTTTTACTTAATTTCTTCTTTTTTCTTGTAAAACTGCTTTTGTTGTGTTATTGACGACGATTTCTGATCTTGGAAAAAAGCAATAAAAAATATTATTAAAAAAAAACAAAAAGGTTGGAGATGACCCCTGGTGTAACATGTAGTTCGTCTCTTAATGAAGCAACAAAGAGCTTTCATCCCTGTGACATCTCCGCTGCAACTCTAAGTGTTGCTTGGGAAAACAGTCAAATACTGGCATATCAAGCTAATAATGCTCACCAGGTTCTGTTTCTTCATAGCTATGGGAAAACATTAAGCAGAGAACAACTGGATAAGAACGGGTGGGCTCTCTTGCACTTGACTAGGGCCAGTATACCCCCGGGGGAGAAAAGAGGCCTTGCAGATGTTGCACACTCTAATGAATACATTATTAATGTAATTTTGTGAGAACCTGTGAGATATGGGGATTAAAGTAGGGTTACCAGACGTCCCTGGTTCCTGGGGACAGTCTCCGGATTTGCAAATCTGTCCCTGGACAAATCCCGTCCCCAGAATGTCCCCAGATTTGCAAATCTGTCCCTGGGAAATGTGGCAGTGGCAGCCTCAGCAGCCTGGAGCCAGCCTGGTAGCGCAGTTGGCTCTGGCTGGCTTCAGGAGCTCCTCGCTGCTGCTGCCACTGCCAAAGGGGAACCAGGGACGTCCGACGGTACAGATCTCTTGCCCCTTCCCCCTTTGTTTTGACTGGTCGGGGGAGGCTCAGGAGTAATGGGCAGGTGGGCACTGCCCAGGAGGGGCGCAAGGTGCGTGGTTTCTCTGCCAGGCAAGGTGCAAAGCCCTTCTTTTGCACCCTGTGAAACATAAATGTGCAGAGTTTTTTATAAATCTCCTGCCCCCTTCCTCTTTTGTTTTGACTGATCAGGGGAGGCTCAGGAGTCACGGGCGGGCAGCGCACCGTTGCCCTGTATAAAGGGCTTTGCACCTTTATACAATATGCATGTGTGCTTGGGCCCAGGGTCTTTTGCCTCACCATCCCCACTACTGACTCCCTGTTGCTACTCAGCTAAAAAAAAAAAAAAGTGTCCCCAGATTCATTGAAAAAAATCTGGTAACCATAGATAGCCTCACTGCTTGGGACTTAGCTATACCATCCTAAAAATGTTTTAATCTCAGGTCATGGCAATGTGGAGCTGGTGCAGACAGTTCTCACTGAAGTCAGCAGAAGGCAGGTAGTCTGTGTAGACTTTTTCCACCTCCTTTCGCCCCACCCCTTGCAGCTGAGAGGACAGATACTTCTGTCTCCGCACAAGGGCAGAACCACACCCAGTTTCCTTCCTGCTGATCCTTGGAGGCGGCTTCTGAATCTCATCCTCTCTGGAGACACCACCACCACCAGCAGCAGCAGTATGTCACCTGCTATATATGTGGCAGCTGATGAAGAACTGGCTTCTGGGACCTGAGGGGCCTCTTTGAATGGCAAAGAGTGGATTGTTCGATCTGCACAGACGACTGACAATCACTCTCCGAGCTGTCAACACTCTTGTAGTGCCAGTGGTTTTAAGCAAAATACATGAATAAAAATGAAAGGAAGCAAAGCATAATATCAAAGCAAAAGGAACAGGAGCGCTGTTTTATCACGGTCCCATCAAATGATCCCTTAGAAACTCTTGATTGTTGAAAGAAGGCAGCTCCTTCCTGTTGGGAAAAGTGGGGATAGGCAGTGGCACATGGAAGAAAACTACACGAGAGCACAGAGTTGGTACAGAGATGCAGGTGTTTGCAGCCTGCAAGCCATGGACAGCAGTCTGTGGAATCAGGCCTGAAATTCCTTCCAGACTTTAAGGGTACAGACAAAAACCTTTCAAAATACACATAGCTGAAAATTCCAAGGGGAGGTCCAGTCTCCCAGGAACAATATATGGGGGTTCTGTGCCTTCCACAACTGTGTGCTCTTCAGCCTCCCCAGATGTCGTTGGACTACAGCTCCCATCATCCCTGGCCATTGGCTAAGGTAGCTGGGGATTGTGGGAGTTGTAGTCCAACATCTGGGGACCCACGGTTGAAGAACCTTGATATACTGAGTGACAGTGTCCTCTAGGATTTCAGACTAGGTTCTCACCCAGCTGTTCCTAGAGACACGAGGGATTGAACCTGCAACTGAGCTAAGGCCCTTCTCTGAATCTCTACACCACTCACCAGTTTTCTTTGTCTGGGTTTTTTTGGGGGAGGATGTCGATGTCACTCTTCTCAATCTTACGGGGGCACTCTGGAAGGAAGGGAGAAGCACACCCTCCGTAAACAATCATATTCACAACACCAAATCCTCTTTGGGGTGCAAACTTAATTTGATGATTATTCTGTCCAATAATTTTTGTAGGAGGTGGACAAGCTGTGGCACTCCAAATGTTGTTGGACTCTCATCATCCCTGGCTTTGTTGGCATTTGAAATTCAACATCATCTGGAAAACTTCACAGTACCTATCTATGCACTGTACTGTATTGACTTCTGCTCAACTCTGACAAGGAAAACTTGATGGCAGCCTCCCATGCAGGAATTAGGTGTCTAGGCATGAAATAAGCTTGTTAATACAGGCAGCTTTTATCTCTTAATATTTTCCAATTGGTTTACTACTCTTTGGACCTTTCTTTTGAGTTACCTGTGCTCATAACATTTTTATTTGGTTCCCTAGAGTCACAATGAAAGGAGAGGTATTTCAGGACGCCTTATCTCTGTGCGTCAAGGCCCTAATAAGTGTGGCAATTGCCATGCATTAGCACGCGAGGACATGCAAAGAAATGGAAGTGGATGAATAATTTCAGTATCTTATGCTGTAAAAATAAAATGTGCATCAGAACCTGCACATTTCTAACTAAACAAAATTTGACATATCCAGCACTGAAATTCTCATAGTCATGTGCACTCCAGACAAAGCTAACAAACAGCATGGACCTATGCAGAGTTAAGGTAACTACTTTCAGTAGGCTTCGGATTGGATTGCTCGGTTGCTATCTTACGTACACATATGAGGAAGTAAGTCCCATTGAACTCAATGGTACTAACAACCAAGTAAATATGCTTAAGGTCGCAGCATTTGGCTGCAATCCTGTGCATGTTAACTTTGAGAGTTAGTCCCACTGAAATCAGTGGAACTTATTAGTGTGTCAATGTACATGCGGAGGATCAAGACCTTACTATATCACAAAAGTTAGGTAAAGGTAAAGGTACCGCTGCCCGTACGGGCCAGTCGTGTCCGACTCTAGGGTTGTGCGCCCATCTCACTTAAGAGGCCGGGGGCCAGCACTGTCCGGAGACACTTCCGGGTCATGTGGCCAGCGTGACGAAGCTGCTCTGGTGAGCCAGCACCAGCGCAGCACACGGAAACGCCGTTTACCTTCCCACTAGAAAGCGGTACCTATTTATCTACTTGCACTTAGGGGTGCTTTCGAACTGCTAGGTGGGCAGGAGCTGGGACCGAAAGACGGGAGCTCACCCCCCGTGGGGATTCGAACCGCCGACCATGCGATCGGCAAGCCGTAGGCGCTGAGGTTTTACCCACAGCGCCACCCGCGTCCCGGGGTCACAAAAATTATTGCTCCTCAAAGAATGGGTCAGTGGTCAGACAAAATGCTGTGCTAATAAACTGTTTGCTTAACTGTTCTTGGGTGATGGGGCTGACAAGCTGACACGAGGCTGAAAGGAGAAATCTGCCAAGTCAACACTGTATGCCTGAGGCTGATGCTGCCTCTGGCTCCCACAGAAGGCTTCGTGCGCACTGATTCCCAAAGCACCTTGCTTCAATCACAGAATGCAATCCAATGACCTCATGGTAGCCAGAAAACCAAATAGGCCCTTCCTATCCTCGGGCAATCCTGATGGCTAGGTTTCATGTGGGTGGTGAATTTGATGCTGGCATAGGTTTCCCATAATACCTTGCAAAGAAAAAACACACCCATCCTCCTTTTTAACAGTGGCATTCTGTCAAAGGCATGAGGGGAATTATACATTGCTCTCCTTGCTAGTAGGATTTTGACTGCTCTTATGGGTGGAAAGATCTTGAGCTTTTGTTGTATGGTTGTATATTCAGTTGAACATGGCAACAGTGTTGACGGTCCCAGCAGGAACTACAAGGGATAACAGGTCGTTCCAGAGCTCTAAACCTAGTTTATTTGAATAAAAACCAAACTAATGAAGCACTATTCAATGGCTTTGTAAAAGCAACAGGTATGAGAGTGGCAATCTAGACTGGGACTTTAGCTCTTTTACTCCCACTGCCATCTCAATCTGGATCAGCTCCCCACTCCAATCCCACCACACCTATTTGCACTCAAAGAAGACATCCCTTTTGGGCCAGCCTGAATTAACAAGCACAGTCCTAAAGTGGACATGAAAAATACAGTGGTACCTCAGGTTACAGACGCTTCAGGTTACAGACTCCGCTAACCCAGAAATAGTACCTCGGGTTAAGATCTTTGCTTCAGGATGAGAACAGAAATTGCATGATGGCGTGCGGCGGCAGCGGGAGGCCCCATTAGCTAAAGTGGTACCTCAGGTTAAGAACAGTTTCAGGTTAAGAACGGACCTCCAGAATGAATTAAGTTCTTAACCCACGGTACCACTGTATCACTTTTCCAGTTTAAGAAACCTAGCAGCATAGTTTCTTTTAATTCTGCTGCTGCTTTTAATTGCATTGTTGACTGTGTGCCACCATGGGCATTTGGTCTGACGCAACAGAATTGCAAGGTTAAAATGTTTTAAATAAATGACTAACAAAGATATGTCTACTTGAGAGTAAGATGCACTGTGTTCCATATGTTAGTATTTCACTCCTCCCACTGTAAGGATCATCTAATCCTATTATTTACTTTCTGTTCCGTGAGAAAGGAAGCCCGTCTGTGTGACTTCTGTCTCTGGTACTATTGTACTTTTTTCTTTCTGCTCTGTCTTGCAACAAGACGGTGTCTGTATGGGGGCTGCTCCTCTCATATGTGTTTGTTATGTTCTTTAATCTGTAATTAGTAGAAATAAAGTAGGTATGCCCAGCTACCTCCTCACCTCAGTCTGTGCTGCTTTTACCCTGCTAGACCGGGTGCTCACAAGAGAGCAGCTATGAGTCCCAGAACATCAGGACTCCTTCCCGGGAATGCTGAGTAGCTGTTCCAGTTGCTGGAGGAGGCCATGGGGCCTGCAGGAGTGTTCCATTACCATGGGGCTTACGGCATGCATAGGTTTGCAGGGCAAGTCAATTGCTTCCATGACTTTTAGTCAATGAATGAATTAATCAATTTGTGTTACGACACCTCTGATTTGAGAGGTACAATCTTTTTGACAACCCTTCCTCCCACATGCCAACCTTTTTATTTATTTAAGGCTTTCAGGGTCACTTATAATACATTTAAAAAGACAACAAAATAGACACCTAGGGAGGAGCTAGACTGTGTATACACATTTTTCCAACGAGATCTCAGACATCCCAGTGGTTTCTTTTGTTTCTGAACCTCTGGGCCAAAGCAGATCTTACTCTGGCCCAGAAACGGCTGCCAAAGCAGATATTAGTCCTCTTGCAGGGCAGGTCTTCTTCACCTGGACTGCCGCTGCTGCCTCTCACACTTTGGGCTCCCAATGTCCCATCATCCAGGACTAAATGCAGTCGGAAGAACAACATGGTTCAGGCGACACTTCTGCCTCTGGAAGCCAATGGCATATCTTGACCTACTTCAACTGGAAATACAGCAGCTGGTGAGGGCACTTCCTTCTAATCTTTGAGAAAAGCAAAACCATGCCAGTCTTATGTAGCTGTAGCAACAAATCACCCGTTACTCTTGATGTTTTGACACGCTCACCGCAGAATGGCTGGGAATATGCTCCTGTTTCAGCGCTAACTCTTTGTAGATTCCCATCTGTGACTCTATGAATATTTGATGCCAGCGGCCACTCCACATACCCACATTACTGGTAACTTTTGCCCAGGAGCTAGAGCACAATTATCAGCCGTCAGAGTAAGTTAAAAGAGCTCATTCATTAGTAACATCAAAGGAGCAGATACATGTGTATATATTTGGTTTCCTAGGTGGACAATTAAACAAGGCAGGTCTTCAGCTAGTCACTTGCTCTTTAAAACTAGGAAACTACTTTAAAACAACAAAACACAGTTCAGTTGAGGGCTTCCATTTAACAAGCAGAATCGTCTCTTTACTGCCCCCTTTCTTTTTCTTTTTCTTTTTCTTCTCCCTCTCCTTCTCCTCCCTGAATATTCATAATCCGCTCCTGTCCTGCATCATCCAAAATCTGTGCCAAGACAATCTTACAAGTGTAAGAACCAGCTTCCAGAAACACTGCTTGCCTAGAGGCTGCTCAGAGTCAACCATGGAATTTCTCCGAATAAAACAAGGCAAATCATTATTTAGAAATGAACATACACTTGTTTTCAAAGGAGGGACTCGTTTTACAATGAGTAACATATTTGGCATTGGGTTATGCTGATTTCACTTTTTTATGCTTGTGAAGAAAGGCAGATAATCAAGATTATATATATTTTCAAATAAAATATTCATAGGAAGGCCAGCTCCCAGCATCCTGCTGTACTGTAAAGTGACCAAGAAAGAGAACCCAGGGTGAGGCCAAGCAAAGAAAAGAAAAGGGTAAACTATGTAGACATGAATTTCAGTTCTAAATAGCTACCACTGAGTTTTAAGGGGCAGAATAAATCAGGGTTGGAGAACTTGCAGATGTTGACAGACCACCCCCAACTCCCATCAGTACTGGCCAGCATGGCCTGTGGTCACTCAGCAATGATGAGAATTGTTCTCCAACAATGTCTGGAGGGCTACAACTTCTTGGGCGTCCAAGCAAAGCAATGGCAGCCACCAATCCTTATGCATTCCACCCTCTACAGAGGAAGTGAGCACACGAAAAAGAGAAAACCTAAGCCAGACAGGTCCCTTGTTGTGCAGTTTTGTTTGTTGTTTCAGTTTTGTTGAAAGGGCTGAGTACACACAAGCATTCAAAGCACATGACTTTCTCCAAATGATCCTGAAAACTGTAGTTTGTTAAGGGTGCCAGGGATTGTAGCTCTGCGGGAAGTTCTTTGGGGGAGAATGCATGTGCTTAATATGTATGTGTGTGTGCAACCTAACCCTTTAGGGGCAAGTGAAAATGTGTGAGAGAACATGGTGTCTTGTTTGCTGGCTAATTACTTGTTCCTAGGCAGCAGACAAGAAACGAGGCCATTAACAAAAGACCTAGCACAGAAGAGACATGAGTATTGCAAACAAGTGAGATTTCATTAATGCTCTTTCAGGTCAATCTTCAAAGCAATCCACTGGACAAGCTATCAAAAGAAACCGACAGCTGTAAAGTACTCCCCAGAAGATCTGCATTGCTACCTTGATGGATAATTCTGTCTACACATACCAAAGCAGATGAAGGGGATCTCCTAGTGGCTAAAAGGAAGAGTGAAAATAAGAGTTACACTATGGAGGGGAAAGAACCTGATTAACATTGGTTCTTTGAAATTATATTCCTGTGATGTAACGATCAACAACAGAAGTGGATTCTGCAAGCTCTTATGGTTGCAGAGAGACTTATATGTCAAGGTTAGAAGAATAAACACCCACTATCCATAACTCAGTGGTCACTGTCTGAAGATCTTACTGCCTTTCTCCATTTGAAATTATAACCTATCATACTTGATTGAAATCATACTTGATTGTGTTTGGGTGTCTGCTTGGATTTATGAACTGCCTATATTAATATACAAATTTAAATCAGGATTGATAGAGTGTTCTTATTGCTAACCTGAGCTGACATCATTTCTTCTTTTTCTTTGTTATATTTGCAATGAAAAATAGACAACTAGAACCTTGGCTCTGGAATACAGTACAATCCCATTTAAAATAGTAGGACTTCTCTGAGAGTTTAAGTTATCATTTATGGTCTGCCATTCACCCAATAGACAAAAAGTGTAATGTGACAGATTCAGCTTCCAGTTTTGGTAGGGTTTTCTCACTACCCACCAGGTCTGGAATTTTCACTCCTGCGCCTTTGCAATTCCATCCTGATGATTTCAAAAAGAGGATGTTGCTGGTCCTACTGCTCCCACAGACACTAACTGTGGCTAGCCATCCCACAGCAGACCCTAGTGAAAACAAGAGAGAAGAACTACAAGTAACATCCATTGATAAGTCCAGATGGCCAGACTAGACACTCAGAGCTCTGAAATAAGAGAGTCGGCACACAAGCCCCAACTCTCTTTCTCATCCCCAATCATCTAGTCAAGCCACCAGAAATCACTCATAGCTAGCAACACCCTGACTATATTTGTGATTGGGCTACACTTCCCGAAGTGAAAGGTAGCAGCAGCCAAAGAAAGTCCTGCTTTTTCTAAATGGTATCTTTTCAGACAGATGCCAACAACAAAAAGATCTCTTGTTTTTGAACATTTAAAAGCACAACACTTTCTCTTGCAAGTCAGTGGAGGAGCAAGCTTTTGAGTGGACCTGAGATGGCAGTTTAAGCAGAGGTATAACCTGAGTGGTATTTTGGCTTGAAATTAAAACCCTACTTTTAGTCAGCAATATTAACCATGGGTAACATTTTACAGTATTTGAAATTGTATTTTTATCTGTAACAGCTTTTGCTTGCTTTTATATATGCAATAGTTGTTTTATATTTTTATTGTATTGTGAGGTCGCTTCAAAATACCTCCTAGGAAATGATTTGTTAATTAATTAATAATGGATTGCATTTGTAATAGCAATTATATTTTAAAATGTTTAAAAATACATTATAAATCATGGAAGAGTAGCATGTTAATCTGCTGCAGCAAAAAAACAAAGAATATAATCCCAGATTATATTGTCACTCTAAATTTTATAAAGTGTATTTGTTTTAAAATTGTTAACGGCCATAAATCAAATGAATAAATCTGAAAGTATTTGTTCTTTTTTTGGTAAAAAGATCGCATTATCTCTTCGCATGAAATAAGTCCTGAGCAAGAAAGACCCTAAACGTCTCTACCATTTCGGAGAGGACACGATGGAGCCCCACCATAGCTGAACTACATTAAAATTATGATTTTACTGTATCACTTTTACTGCTCTCACTTCAGACCCCGCGAGGTTGAAAAAATGGCTTCTCCAACATACACCCGGAAGTTCCATATCAAAAGAATAGGATGCGTCCCTTTAAATTCTTATCTCTGTGGTCAGAGACTTCTTTTTTTTTTTTGAGGTAAACAAGGTCAATTCCGGGTTATAGGTCACGTGACGTGCTAGCGAGCGGGCCGCAGGAGGGCGCGTTCAAGCGGCGCCGCTTGATGCTCTTTGAGCCAAACCAGCCAGTCACTACTCGCTTTCCGCCTCTCATTCAAAATCGGCGGCGACAGGCACCAATCGAGGCGAGGGTGACGCGGCGCCGTCATGTGATTGACGCACCTGGCAGCCACTGACGAGGCGGCGAGGCCTGGCGAGGGTGGGCGTGTGCGGCGGCAGAGTCGGCTGGTGATGGCGGAACGAGGAGGAGGAGGAGGAGGCGGCGGCGGTGGCGGCGGCGCGAGTGGCGGAGCAGGCGGCGGCGAAGGGGACGCTGGGGCGGCGGAGCGGTACAACAATGAGATGAGGTAAGGCCAAGTCCTCCTCCGGGAATGGCGGCGGGCGGGGGGAAGGAAGGGGTTGGCAGGAGGAGCCAGGAGCACGAGGCCTTTTGTGAGCGCGCGCGCGCGAGGGAGAGCGAGCGAGCGCAGGGGACACGAGCGCCCTTCCCGCTCCGCTTTGGCGGCGCTGGGCCCGCCCCCCTCCGTCCTTTCGTCTCGAGGCGGAAGCGGCCGTTCGGCCTTCGCTCCCTCTCGGCCCCCCCCCGCCCGCCCGCCCTTCACCTCAAGCCTCCCTCCTGCCCTGGTGAGATTCCCGCTCAGCGCCCCGACCGCTTTAACCTCCGTTATTCCAGAGTAGTACCGCCTCCATGCTCGCTTGTTTTATTTATTTATTTCCAACGGCTCTTCAACTCAGGAGGAGGCGGCAAAGAGACGGCCTTGGGGACGGGATGCCCGTTTTGTCTGTTGGCTGCTCCCCCACACGCAGCCGGCTTTTGCCAATGGCGGCTCCCGGACACACGCTGACGTATCAAGAGCGGCGGGCGGGCGGCGGAGGAGATGCGTGGTTCCCTTCTTCCCCAGTTCCTTCTTGAACTGGCGCCTCAGCTGGGGGCCCGCGGCTCAGTAGTAGTTGAGAGCGCATGCCTCTGTGCATGTGGAAGGCCTTAGTATTTCAGCAGGAAAGAGGATCTGAGGAAGGCAAGGGAGGAAATAAAACAACCCTTGCATCTGCAGCAGATACATGTTAAATCTATTTTGTGCAGAGTTAAATGAAGCAAGGGGCTGCCTCAAGTGTAAGGCGGGATTTCATATGTTCATAGACTGCATTGAGGAGGAGAAGCCCCTCAGGGTTGTGTGTGTGTGAAAAACTTGAAATGCAAGCGTAGAAGGTTGGCCAGATTGCATCTAAAGTTTTATCCAAGTAACCAGAAGGAATACTTCACTTGCTAACAGTGGTCCTGCATAAGGAAGCGTTCCCACGTAGGAAATACCGTGAAGCTGACATGTGACATTAATATAGGGTTGTGTTTTGCATAGTACGCTTCTGGCATTCATGTGTTGGAAAGCTGTGTTGAATGGCAGCTTCTCAACATATGGATGCAGAGCAAAACACATGCATGACGATTTTCCATACATGGAAATGCTTTCGTGTTTATTATTAAAGTCATTTCTGTACTGCTTTGTATTCCTGGAAAAAGAATCTGTAAGGAGTTTGCAACTTTCCTCAAAGCTTCAAATGAAATACAGTAAAGATCCACCATTTAAAGCAACGTAATTAACAGAAAAATATTTGTAAACATTAAGAAATTACAAGTAAAAAAATCAAATGTTAAAAATGTACATATTAATGACTAAACAGAATAACTGAGATTGAAGATGTGCCACCACCCCAGCCCTCTTCCACTTAAAACATATGAAACAGTCCAGTTTAAAGTGGGATGTCGCCGCTACGTGAAAAAGAAGACAGGGCTGCTTCACCTTCAATAGTCATGCAGAAGAAATAATTCCAGCAGCTGGTGAAAGTCGTCTGCACTTCTATTAAAGGTGCAGGTGTCCAGTTTGCTCTTTCACCCAGATCCCCTGCTTGCATATACTGTATCTTTGGTAATTTGCAGTACAATGTGACTTTCACTGTATCCAGAAATTCCACTGCAAATACCAACAATCATAAGAGTAGTGGAAAAACTTACCCAGATAGTATTTTTAACTTCTAGTGTTCATAGCAGCAGTCTCTATTCCAATTTAATTGTTGTGCATCATAAGAAAAAGGCATTGTCCTTTTGAAATGGCCCATTATGACAAACAAAACAAGGCCTGACTATGCATATATAGTGGACTTGGTACTCTTAGGCCCAGGCTCTTTCTCCATTCTATTGCAGCAGTGGTGAAAGCAGTGAGGATTTAGAGATGTAGGATAAGTAGCCCTCAATCCAAGTTGTAGCCAGCCTTTATTCTCCCTCTTACGCCAGACTTTGGGTAGATGGCAACAGTAGTGGATACTGGAGGTAGAGGGGAGGGCAGGAAGACCCATATCACACTAGAACACTGTGTGCTCTTTAGCAGGCCGCAGATCTTCCTCCTCTCAGAAACCTATAGATGAGGCTTTTTATGTTCAGTATGAATTGAAATGAAATAACTTATATGTCTCGGAAATACTAAAAGTTTTGCATTCTCTTGCATTCTGCCAATTTGTCCTTCCCAGGATAGATGTGGGCAACCAGTTTTTCCCATACACTAATGCATGGCAGAAAACTTTTCAGTGCTTTATTTTTCCGCATAATATTTTCCATTTCACAAGTTCATTATTATCAAATAATGGAGGCCAATTGCAAATTCTCATTACCTATGCATGTGCTGTGATAAAATTCTATCAGTTCTGTAGACAGTATTTTTCCAGAACTGGCAGAATACCTTCCTTAGTGAGAGTGTCCAGTCTTGGCACCCCTATTTATAAGATATATTTTAAATGACTTATATTTTATATGTACAAAATACATGCACATTGTGTCAGTTTACTTTGCTGCATTGTGGCTTTTTCCTTTTAAAATACATGTGAGCTGTGATAGGAAAAGTTCAGGCCCAAACTTGCTTGAGTTCTAAAGGCATAACCTGAAATCCTTACATATGTGCATCCTTTGTAACTCATGCAATATGCATATATTATGTACTCTTAATAGCTTTATCAAAAAAAAAATCTGATGTGGCTCTTGACCATCTCAGTGGAGTTGGCAGTGGCCGCTGAGTGTCACATCACAAATTTACAAGTTATATACAGCAATAGAATTCTTAAACACCTTAGTGCTATGCAACTTCCAAAATTAGAAGGTTGAATATTAAGTGTTGAATTATTTGTCTGTTGTCGTTCACCACCTTATAACCTTTGTTTTTTTCAATTTTGAGTCATCATGCCAACATTGGTATTGCACTGGCACTAAATGGTGGGCAAAATTGTTTTCCTGAGAGCATCAGAAGAGCGTTTGTTGGTTGCAAAGGTGAACGTTTTTTCTATATATACATTTACTAAGCTACCTCTGTAGAGGGCTGGGTGGCACAGTGGGGATAGCATTCTCAAATTCTGATTTAGGCTACAAGTGAAAAGGATGTAGATGTTCCCATCTAAGTGTGTGGTGTGCACCCATTCACATTATGAAACTGTTGGGTGCTTTGGTATTTATTAAAATCAGTTGTCCATGTCTTGGATATATATAAATACAGGAGAGATGTGGGTATTGCACCTTCCGTTTGAGGTGACTTGTATTTAGGCTTGTGGGAGGGAAGCTTGTGCAGTGCCTTTCCATTTGAAGTATCCCCAGTCTAGATACTGCTTTCTAAGTCATTTAAACTGTGAGGACAAAGTTTCCCAAACAGTTTGGGGTTCATGATAACTTTGTCACAATGTTTTGGTTCACTTGTAACACCAATTCCCTTCTGTTGATCAAATAATTTGAAGACAAAACTGTTCATTTTGGTTTGCTCACAGAATGGCTCAACAGCAAGCACTGAGATTTCGTGGACCAGCTCCTCCACCAAATACTGTCATGAGAGGCCCACCACCTCTTATGCGCCCACCTCCACCTTTTGGTATGATGCGAGGCCCTCCTCCACCACCCCGGCCTCCTTTTGGACGTCCTCCATTTGATCCAAATATGCCTCCAATGCCGCCCCCAGGAGGAATTCCTCCACCTATGGGACCTCCACATCTACAGGTAAAAATATGTATGAGATGAGGACAGTATCTCTTTCTGCATGTCCCCCAAATATGCTCTGGATGGTTGGGAGAACCTCCAGAACAGTTCTGGGAGGCATTCAAGGGGAGGAGAGGCTGGGAAAGTTCTGTTGTGTTTGGGGAAGATGTTCTGTGCATGCAGTGATTTAGTTGGATACATCCCATAGGGACTTATTTCTGGATAGATTTGGTTAGTTATGAAGGCACTGTGAATTTGAACATCCCTTGTAATATTTTTACTCTTGCATATGTTTGTAGAGACCACCTTTCATGCCTCCTCCAATGGGAAATATGCCACCACCTCCTGGTATGATGTTTCCTCCAGGGATGCCACCTGTCTCTGCCCCTGGAACACCAACAATGCCACCTACTGAAGAGATCTGGGTAGAAAACAAAACTCCAGATGGAAAGGTAAGATTTATCCCTAGTAACAATAGTAATAATTGTTGTCTTGCTGCATTGAAGATACAACAGTCCTGTTGGGAAAGGCAGAAGGTGTGTGTTTGAAGTTTTCAGATTGGCACCACAGGGGGGTCTGAATTGTTCCCCTCTTTGGGAAAAGGACCGGCCCAGGGCCTAGTGGTTCCATGGCTGGCCCTGCTCTGCATACTGTGCCAGGATTTGGGGCCCCATGTCATGGATAACTTCACAACTGCCCACAGTTTTGGCAGGCACAGTGGTAACCTTTATGGCAGCAGAATCCCCTGCAGGATCGTGTTCAGTGGATGGACACGTCTGCAGAATCCCAACCCCCTCTAGCAGCATTGATCAGGGGATTAGGCTTGCATCCTTAGCAATCTTATTTGTTAAGGTGGTTGTGTAGTATTGTAACGCCTTCAGAATACTAAGAAAAATTTCTAACGATTATATTGATTTTGAGAGTTTTTCACAGGTAGGAATCTGAAAGGTGAATGGAAGAACTAGGTTATGCACAGTAGCATAAAATTGTCTTTTTTGCCTGTAGGTTTATTACTATAATGCACGGACACGTGAGTCAGCATGGACCAAACCTGATGGAGTGAAAGTTATTCAGCAGTCTGAACTGACACCAATTCTTGCTGCTCAGGCCCAGGCTCAAGCCCAGGCCCAGGCTCAAGCCCAAGCTCAAGCTGTAGGTGGTTCCACACCTACTACTAGTAGTCCTGCATCAGTATCTCCATCTCCATCATCAAATAGTCAGTCATCTACAACGTCTACTAGTACCACAACGACGTCTGTTTCACAAACAGTTTCCAGTAAGTAAAATTGCTGCTGAGTTTAATATTAAATTATTGCACCACATGGAGGTGCTATAGGATTCTAGAATGCTTACAGTCTGAGTTATAGAGGGAAAGATTGAATATACAGTATCAGCATTATGCTGTGGCCATGCATATGCTGAAGTGCTTTCATTATGTTTCAAAATTTTGCTTTGTATTACAAAGTGTACCTTCACTCTGCAATGGTACAGTGTAGTTTCCTTGTTCTTTATTTTGACTAGGAGCAATGTAAGTTCCTAATACATCAGTTGTTCAAATGACTTTATTTGCTGTTTGATGAATCAACAGAAAACTCATGCCACTGCTCTGGAGGTTTGTTAGGTGCATTTTATGGAAAATGTGGAAATGAAATAAAATCTTAATCCTTTGAAGAAAGCTGAAAAAACCCATTATCAGCTATTTTCAGAAATTTGCCTAGGCTGTTTGAGGTGAGTGTGCGTGTGTATGGTAAATTTTTGCAGCTGCAGAGATTATTTCATTATTTGATCCTTGCAGCAGAAACCTCTCGGTGACTCCACTAGCAGAGCACCTTGGTAATCTTGGCATTAAGATTGAAGTTTATACTTAAATGAAATAACTTGCAAGTTCTTAAGTGGCCTCTCTCTGTAAACTGTGCATAGTTTTGTAAATTACTTATGAGAGCATAATGAACTTGGCATTATTTACAAGGGAATCTTGGTGAATCGTATTAAACATGGAGCTTATACATGTATGATACAGGGTTTTGGATGTTTGTTCTCTTTATCAGCACCTACAACACAAGACCAGACCCCCAGCTCAGCTGTTTCAGTTGCTACACCTTCAGTCAGTGTTTCAACCTCTGCTCCTTCTGCTACATCTGTGCAGACTGTACCCCAGCCAGTCCCACAGACTTTGCCTCCTGCAGTACCTCATGCAGTACCTCAGCCAACAGCAGCAATTCCTGCTTTCCCACCAGTAATGGTACCTCCATTTCGTGTTCCTCTTCCTGGCATGCCTATTCCACTTCCAGGTAAATTGAGATACTATGACTGTCTTGCCAGCCACATGTCCATGTTGTCAATTTGTTTGCACTCATGTGTCTACTGTGTATGGAATTTGCCTGAATCCTCTTCATTTAAAATATATTCTTCAACAAATTTGGAGTTAGCTGACAGGCTTTTTAGAGTAAAAAAAATATTCCAGAATTTATTTTTATTGGCAAGAAGTCATGTAAAACCCTTTTTTTGGCATGAATACATATTATACTTCAAAACAATTTATTGGTTTAACAGTTCATGGTTGGAAGAAATTCACCTTGTCTTTGTTCCTTAAGCTGCAATCCTATACACACTTACCTGGGAATGCTTCCTTCTGGGTAGACATGCTTAGGATTGCACCCTAAGAACGTGATACTAAGCTTTACTGACTTTAAAATAAGCGATGTCTTGGTATAAGTAGACTACTGTCTTGAAGTAAATAGCTGCTTTGGTGAATTAACTGTTATTAAACTGGTTAATTACCTATACAAGCTCTTCAAAACATTAGTTGTAGAGTCACATATTACAGTGCAGCTATTAATGTATGCATATTTCTAAATGATAGAGTAAAACTGACTGAGTGCAAAAGAAATACACTTCAGTTGTTACCTTGCCAAGTGGTAATTACCAGATGGAATCAGTAAACTTTCATTGAAGGACAGTATAAAATGAATTAATAAATTCAAAGATAGGGTTTAATTATCTGTCAGTGCAAAAAAAGTTCAAATCCATGGTGCCACCTATGGTGTCCTCCCTTTCTTGCCATCAATTGTACCCCTAGAATTTAAAGACAGACTGTGTTGCAGACAGGGAGAGGATTTGGTGGTACTCACATACACAAGTACTTTTTGGCCGGGCCATATAGCTTCATTCTGAAATTGGAATAATTTCAGGCCTATATGGTTGAAGACAGAAACTTGGACCTATGTGGGAAGTGTGTTTGAAAATTTGCTAGTATATAATAACTACTGTAGTCTATTTTATTTTTTATTTATAAAAATTTCTATACTGCTGTTCATTTGAGGATCACAGCACAGTTTACAATATAAAAACACAAAAATGCATAGTAACAAACAAAAAGAATACTCCTCCACCTCCACCCCTGTTTAAAAGGCTGTTGTGTTTAAACACTACTTAGGATTCTAGCATTACCAGGATTCTTAAGTCACCTCAGCTGACTGAAAAAAGGTTAACTTTTCATAAAAGCTACATCTAGTGCCAGTGACATATGTGGCCATTTATACAAAGATATGTTTTTCAAATTCATGAAACTCTTCTAGTTTGGCTTCAGTGCTACTGGCCAAGTTGCCTGTCTTAATAGTGAAACCTCTGAGATCTTAAAATATACAATATGAAATTCCAATAGTTATTCTGAAAAGTATAAACGTGATTGGTAAAGCAGCGGAAACTACCTAGCACAGGAACAGCAACAACAGGAGATACAGAAGGAAGGAGGAATTGGTGAAAATTCCACCATCTTCCTCCAATGTGAGCAGAACGCTGCTGATTTCAAGTCTTGATCCAATTAATAGTGTAGTTTTTGTCGTTTCCATAGGCAGAATCCTATGTGCATTCTTTAAACAGTCTTTTCGTAGCATAAAAAACAAGTCAAGTTAGAATACTAATGCACTAAGAAATAAATAAGAACGGTTGGAACATCCAGTAACATCTTCAAATACTGAAAATGTATTTTACATTGTCACTACTGCTATTGTACGTGAAGAAGTACCTGTTCGAATTAGTTTCTCCCCTTCAGCCTTAAGTGTTTAGTTATAGTGTTTAACTATACAGCCTTAACTAAACAGCCTTAAGTGTTTAGTTATAGTTCATATACTATAAGCTACTGATACATTTTAACATGACAAGTTTGACAGTGGAAATGGCTACTTTTCTCAAAAATCTTTCTGAACAAAAACTTGCCCAGATTCAGTGATCTTTCTGTAGCACAATCTTATGCATACTTATGCAGAAGTCAGTCACACTGTACTGATACTTACTCTCTAGTATATCTGTTTAGGATTGCAGCTCTACACTTAATTTTCAGGCATATTCAAAACATGGTTAACAAGATTAACCTCTGCATTCATTGCACATTTGTAACGTAAATGCACCCTAACATATATCAGCAAATATTTTGCTTGACTTGGCAGTTGTGCATTTTGTTCCATGCATGAATAAAGCTTGGGAATATTATTAGAAAAGATATTTTCTGGAAGACTAATGCAATACAAAAACCCATGAATGATAGTTGAATGTTTTTGTATTGGACACTCTTGAAGAAACTTTGTTTTTTGTTTGTTTTGAATTTGGGATTTAATTTCATTTTGTGCATCTCAAAATATGGGAGTAAAAATATCCTAAAAGAAATTTGGGAAGGGTTTATGTTCTTGCATTTTCTAGTGTTAGAAGGTACTATAAACTTGGTACCTCTTTAAATTATCTCTTGTCTGGAATGTCCCTTCAACCCTGTTTCCCTCCCCTCCTTCCTCAATTCCTGGGTGTCCCATCCTATGCGACCTGTCAGTAACATTTTTCAATTGGAAAACAGTTCTTGACTGCTCTTTTCAATGAATAAACTTAAAAGGCGTCCTTTAAACGTAAGCCTACCTTGCCACAAGGGACTCTTCTGTGTGGCTAGGATAGTGTTTTAAAGAGCTAATTTGTAATTTGTTTTGGCTCTGGAATGGAGGTAGGACCGGGAGAAGGGAGAGAAGATACAAGGGAGAGCATATATAGGCAACTAATGAGCCATCAACTCAACTTCTCTGTTTCCTTTCTTCTTTTGGAGGGGGCCTGTTACCTTGTCCCTTACTTGCATTCACCATCTTACCTTCAACCTTGCCTGTTTTCCCTCTTCAGACTGATACTCCTGTGCCTTCTAGTATGATTTGCTTTCTCAACACCACCATTCTTCTCCCCCTGCTCCCCCAAATACATTCCTAAGGCTTCAGTCCTGTGAACGCAATGGGGCTTCCTTCCAAGTAAATGTGCATAGGATTGGGCTAAATGAGCTATTTGCAGTAATCCTGGACAGATTGCTGTAATACGGCAAGATAAGTATGATCTTTCATAGCATTGTCTCACAAGGGGGTGGAGAAGCTTGACCACACTGAATTTAAATCCCTGCATCATTCCCTCATTTTTTTAAAAAAAGATGGCTGCATTGTCATTTAAGTCCTCATGTTCAGTATAATCCGAGATTATTGCAGGAACTTGTCATTGATCTGGAATCACTATACTAAAAGGGAAACACATTTTAGACCTTCCTGCTTGCTTCCCACTGCCATTGAAAAAAATAATGGCATGCTAAATTTGTAGCAGGAAAATTGATACTACTCAGATTCCCAGTGGTAGCTGACATGCAGTGGCAGCTTTCCAACATGCTTGCTTATCCATTTTACAGGTGTAGCAATGATGCAAATAGTCAGCTGCCCGTATGTAAAGACAGTCGCTACCACCAAGACCGGTAATTTTTTTAAACCATCTTAGTCTGTTTTGTCTGTAAGTTGGCATGGTAGTGAATGTTGTTGTTTTTACCTTTATTTGCTTTTCCCAAATAACTGGATCTCTTATCTTTATTTTCAAAATACACTTACAAATACAGATTTCACATGTAGTCAGCAAGATTTCCCCCCAGTTAACTGGCTATGAGCATAATTAGTTAAAAAACAACAACACTTATTCTAGACTACTCTGTTCATGTGAATCTCTTCCATAACCATATTTTGTTTTTGCTTTCCTATGTGGGATACAGTGTTTGATTCCCCCCCCTCCTGCTATTTGTACAGTGATCAGACTTTGTTTGCATGTTAGTGTGCTTGTGTATGTGTATGTATGTCTGTGTCTATGTTTAAACTTACATGTTAAAGGTTGTTCTAGATATATATGTTTTCATGCAAAAAGGAGTTTGTTGTCAGTACCTTACATATTCACAAAAAGACTAGAATCGTGCTGCATTAAACCACCTGTTATTTTAACTTTAAAATCCAAAAATCAAAGTTGAAAGCAAAATCCTGGGTTGTTTTGGCACCTAAACATGTGATCCTGACTTCTAAGATTGGGTGCTCCTGACAGCGGTTGAAGGAGCTCAGTAAGTGTGCAGGACTCTCTCCCCTTCCATGGCACTGGGGAAGCTCTGCTTGCATGTGTGGGTCTGCTTTGCTGGATCACATGACCATTTAATAGAGAGGACTAAGAAGATTTCCTGATAATCATGCTACATCTGTACTGAAGAAGCTGACTTTATTGTTTTACTACTCTTTGTTAGTGTTACCACTTTGAAGAGCAGTAAATCCTTCCCATCTTCTTTTAATGCTGATTATTATGATAGTGTACGGAATTAGCAATAACTTCATTCTCAACACTTAAAAAATAGTGCAAATTCACAAGATTTATCAAATATTTACTACATTTTGTGCCATCCATGACTGGGTATACAGGGCAGTAGTGATTAGGCAATGTGCAAGTACAGTGTACTAACACAGAACTACAGCTTAGAAGAAATGTCTCAGCTTCCAGTATTGATAGCTTCAGTTTCATTAATAAGCCACTGTATATGCTGATTTCAGTTCGATGCTTTGGATTCACAAAATGTTACTTTATCAGTACTTGCCTTTTTATTGCTCCTTCTTATGTAGGTGTCTTGCCAGGAATGGCTCCTCCTATTGTACCTATGATCCATCCTCAGGTTGCTATTGCCGCTTCACCTGCTACATTGGCTGGAGCAACAGCAGTCTCTGAATGGACAGAGTACAAAACAGCAGATGGGAAGACTTACTACTATAATAATAGGACACTGGAATCAACATGGGAGAAGCCTCAAGAACTAAAGGAGAAAGGTATAGTGTTCAGTTTTGGACCAGTTAATGTTGCGCTTTGCAAAATTAAAAAGACAAATTGGCTGATGAATGTGTGTGCTTATTTCTAGCATTTTTAAACCTGCTGTATGTCGTAAAGGTAAAGGGGACCCCTGATCATTTGGTCCAGTCGTGGCTGACTCTGGGGTTGCGGCACTCATCTCGCTTTATTGGCCGAGGGAGCCGGCGTACAGCTTCCAGGTCATGTGGCCAGCATGACTACGCCGCTTCAGGCGAACCAGAGCAGCGCACGGAAACGCCGTTTTCCTTCCTGCCGGAGCAGTATCTGTTTATCTACTTGCATTTTGACATGCTTTCGAACTGCTAGGTTGGCAGGAACAAGGACCGATCAACAGGAGCTCACCCTGTCGCGGGGATTTGAACCGCTGACCTTCTGATCAGCAAGTCCTAGGCCACCCGTGTCCCTCACTGTATGTCTTACATACAGTTAAAACAAGAGTCTCTCTGTCTACAGACTCACAATCTAAAAAACATGACGCAGAAAGAAAAAGCCATGGTGAGTCAGAAGTAGGGGGAAGCAAGCTCTGCAACTCTTATAATGACCAACATAAATGGAAACAGTTCAGGGACAGGAGGAGTCCAGTGGAGCTGGTCTTTCAGAAAAGCTGATGGGATGATTCAGTGTCCCACCTCCACTAGTATGCTACTTCTTTTACAGTCTTTCCCTTTCTTACTAGTTCACAGTTGAAGTTCGTTGTTTCTCTTTTTGTCTTAATATGGCACACTGTTACAAAATGCCCCAGTTTTGCGTGTGTGACTTTGGGCTCCTGGATAGCAGACCTCCACCGCCAGGCTGCAGTTTCTCTCAGCTTCCGTCTAAATTGAGAAATGCCTGTTTTTTTCCTGGAGCCTACCGCCAGCTGTTTTGAGAGTCTCCAAGTATTTGCTTTTTATGGATTTCTTCTTACAGATGGATGATTTCTAGAATTCTATTTAGTAGCTATCTCTAGGTTGCTTCATGTTCTCTATTTAGATTTTTTAAACCATTTCTTATTGGCCTTGGCATTTCTGTTGCAGTGTGAAAAGGGTATGACTCTTTGAGAGTCCTTTGTACAGGATGCCTAGCACTATTAATCTGTCACTGATAAGCTCTTCCTTTTTGTTCCCAAATCATGAGTTTTCAAAAAGGTATTCCATTGACTCTCTAGGCTTTGACATTTCAGGTGGAAATACTCCACCTCATAAACTATATTACACTTAAGAATAAAAAATTAACCAAATCTGCTCTGCATAGTTATTTTCAGTACCTATCTTATTGTCTTGTCTGTAATTTGTTTAAATTGTATTTTTAAATTGCTGTAACATGCCCTGGGATCTTAATGATGAAGGGTGGGTAAGAAATCAAATAAATAATTAAATAAAATTAATAATCCTTGGTTTTCCTCAATAAAGTTGAAGGATTTAAACATGAGGGAGCTGAGTCTAATTTCTCCTATCTCATTGTAGCACAATGTTGCTGTGCAGCAACAATCAAATCTTTTCTGCCAGACTGGTTATTCTGAGGGTCTGTTGAAGCTTTCTGGGGCTGGAAATTGAGCAATTTTTGTAACACTTAAGGCTTGGGTTTCTGACACCATCTCATACTATTTGAGAGAAGGAGGCAGGCCCCAAAGGATACCTAACAAACAGCAACTTTATTGCTAAGAACAAACTAGATTAGAATTGCAGCATAGATAACTGTCTTAGTTTGGACAAAGACATAACAGTAGTCCTGGAGCCAATATAAATCCCCACATATCAGTAGCAAGAGAATACCACTATATTATCTCATCCTTGTTGTGTAAACATTTAGAATTATTTTCTAAAGTACTTGTGGTATCTGCTGATTACAGAAGTGATTGCCATCCTTACCATAGATAACCAATGTAAGGCGGTTGCATATCCATGGTAATTTTGAAAAGACAGAAAGTATGAAAATATATTTCTTTTGGAAATATAAGTAGAAGACTGTTAATAACAGTTGCTTTAAATAAAACCAGACTGCCTAGTGAAAACAAAGAGCTGCTTCTACGAACTCCTTGCATGTCAAGGAGCTTCTCCAGACTACATACCTGTTCCTTCAGGGAAATGCAGCTGTGTCGGCAATAGGCAGATTTTCTTGATTTCTGGACTGGGAAACCACCCACAAGGCCTTCATCTTACCAGGATTCCGACTCAGTATTGGGTCTTGTCCAGTCCACCACTGTATCAAGAAATTGAGAAATTGCACAGCACACTAGAGTTGGATGTAACAGAAAAATAGAGCTGGGTGTAATCAGCATACTGATGATACCATAACCCAAATCTCCTGATGACCACTTCTAACAGCTTCATATAGATGTTAAACAGCATCATGCAGCACATAAAAGTGTAGCTGTCTAGGAGCAGAAATATAGCTACCCAGTGTCATTCTGCTAGCTCTGTAATAATTTGTATAATCACAGATACATGTCCATAGTTGAGAAAAATTCTGACAAAAATGAAAACATTCAAATGTACTTTTCATTATGAATAATTATGCTGATAAGAGACTTAAGTTTGAATTTACGGAAAGTGGAAGGTAAAAAACAATGCTTTTCCCTAGAAAAAGTAGAAGAGAAGATGAAAGAAAGCATTAAGGAGCCTGCTGAAGACCCTTTGCCTATGGAGACTGAAGAGGAGGAACCCAAAATTGAACCTATCAAGGAACTTATAAAAGAGGTAAAAGACATGAGAAACCTACAGCTTAATTTTGCTGTATTTAAATACTCTTATGTTGGTTTGTGAAAACAAAGCTGCAGATCAAGTAGAATGAAGTGGAAGATGCATTTAAGTAAACTGAAATAAAATAGAAAATGCGCACATTTTGGTCTGGATATTGAGAGCATAATGACAGCATATTGACAGCTCTATAATGTGAATAGGTTGTTCTTATATTTAGGAACTAACTAGAAGCAATATTTGATTTTACAAATTACTTAGAAAGTAAAGCATTGTGGATAGTCTTCAATGGCTGAAAAACTTGATCGTATCCAATGTTAATCATACTTTGCGTCAACCAGTTGAATAAGTATGACAACCTAGGTTCATTTATTCAAATACATTCTGAGTAAAAACAAGCTGAATACAGTCCACAGTTTTTAAGGCACACATTCAGTGCCTTAAATATTGAAAACTTGATTTACATTTAGGAACATAAACATCAAAGCAAAGTGCTATTGCATAGTTTTGAAAGTAGTAAGATAGCACAAACTCTTGGCAGCTTTTATATTACTTTGGAGCAGATTTTGGGGCACATGGGGGTGCAGGTGGAAAGGGGCAATAAGAAACCAGACATCCCATTTCACAGATGGATTAACCACTGTGCAAAAGCAGATGGGCATCTTAGGATGTTGCCCTTAGTGTGTGTTAAACATAAAATGAATTAATCATTATAGTTCAGAAACTTTCCTTACACATTCGTTTCACTGATTTCCAAATTACTTTTTATTTCCAATTGATTTTATATAGTTCCTCCTTATCCTTGTCAATTCACCATAAATGCAACAGTTGGTTTTAAATTACCTTTGATCTCTCACCAGGAACCAAAAGAAGAAGAAATGACGGAAGAAGAAAAAGCAGCTCAGAAAGCAAAACCTGTTGCTACTACCCCTATTCCTGGTACTCCATGGTAAGTAACATTTTTTTCCTCAGATTGATTAGTGTGAATATATAATAAAAAAAAATTCCTTCCAGTAACACCTTAGAGACCAACTAAGTTTGTATTGGTATAAGCTTTTGTGTGCATGCACACAAAAGCACACAAAAGCTCATACGAATAAGAAACTTAGTTGGCCTCTAAGGTGCTACTGGAAGGAATTTTTAAATTTTGTTTCGACTAAGGCAGACCTACCTGTAACTGTGAATAAATAAGTACTACTTTTAAATCTCTGCATTCTATTCATAGTGAACATTTTATGCATTGTTTATTTCTAATATAAAATTAATGTTAGATTTACAATGATTTAATCAATCAATAATGTTAGCAATAGGCTTATATTATACATTTCATGTTGAATAAAGAAAAAATCGGCTTTACATTATTTTTGTATGAGATTGACCAGCAGTTAGCAGTGATCGTAAGTCTACTTTCTGTTTATAAAACATTCTAGTACAGACAGGTATAATTAAGTGCTGTTGATCTTGGCTATAATCATATGCACATTTATCTGGGAATAAGCCCACTGAATACAATGTTGCTTATTTATGAGTAAGCATGCTTAGGACAGTGTTGTTTTATGGAGTTTAAGAGCATGTGACAAAGGCATTGGGACCTCTGTATTTTATTAACTGAAAGCATGCTTATAGGTTAAACAAACTTTGATAGAGTATTGATAAACCATTGATTGATTGTGGCTTTTCTGTAGGTGTGTGGTGTGGACAGGTGATGAGAGGGTTTTCTTTTACAACCCTACCACACGTCTGTCTATGTGGGATAGACCAGATGACTTAATTGGAAGAGCAGATGTGGATAAAATTATTCAGGAGCCTCCACACAAAAAAGGAATAGATGAAGTGAAAAAACAAAGTAAGAATAAAAACAGTATTCTTCCTATTTTGTCTTGGTTATTTTGCAATTTTGAATATACTTACAGGTTCAATTTTGTTGTGCTTATTCAAAGCAAGAGATATTTTGTGCTTATTAACAAGCAAGAGAGAACTGCACTGGAAAAAGTTATTGATCAATGCATGATTTCTGGGACTCAGTTGTGACTATATTAAATCATTTATGATTGCTAAAAGTAGGCTAAGCATATATTCAGTAATGTGAATATTTACATAATCTTAGGAAGTGCAGGTCCTCTGTATTTGATATCTCCCATTGGTTCAAAAGCTAATGTTTTTTTTCACTCAACAATTCCCTCTACTTTAAATCCACCGGCATGTAGAACAAAGTTAGGGAAACATGGCTGGTGGTCTGGGATGATGAGATTTTTTTTTGGGGGGGGGATACAGGATCCCCTTCTGTGATGTTGGAGATGCAGCTGGAAACCAAGCAGTGGTTCATCACATCTATGAGCTTGATTTGGCCTTTTTTGTTGGATGGTGCTAAAGGATTAGTGAGATTTCCAATGTAAACACTTGGAATACCGAAGTGCTTTTTATTCTGTATATACATACACTACGTACCTCACAAAATACATTGCAGTCTTACCCAGAAGCTTGGGCATAGCTGAGCCATGGCGCAAATTAGTTTCAGAGACCTTGCTGACTGCAGCACTCACATTGTAACAGAGTCCTAGCATCCCACAAGAATAACTACAGTGTCATTCCTGAACTACATGGTTCAGTCTGGCTCAACATTTCATAGGGTTTTTTAATATATATATATATATATATATATATATATATCAATGTGTCGCTTATGTGTTTGCTGCACTGTGTTCCTTTGGGAGGAAGGGTGGAATATAAAATTTATAAATAATAAGATTTCACACCAAGCCATAACTGGCTGTTCTATCTGATTTGAGCCCCTGCCTCTGAGGCTGGTATGTATTAGGTTCTGGAAGCTATGGTAGTGTGGATATTTTAAAAATTATAGATATTAATTGGAAGCATACATTATTATTATTTTTATTTATTTTTTTTGGAAGCATACATTATTGATCAAATGTTATTTGTTGTTTAATTTTATTTCATAAAATTAATATACCTATTGATTGTGGGGGGAAACCTCAAAGTGGAATATTGAATTCTTTATTGAGATTCTAATGTGTATCCATAGACTAACTTTGCATGTCTTAAAATTAACATGAGATGCATTCTTTACCTTTATGTAGACAACAAGCGAATATAAGTGGTGTGTTTTTTCCCCTGAACTGTACCTATAGGGATGCTAATAGAGGCCTCTCTTACAGTAAAAGAAGAGCATGAAATGCTAGATGAAACAAATGATGATGAACCTATTAAAGCAAAGAAGCGGAAGTAAGTTGTGTATGAAAGGATAGATTGCATTAATTTCTGAGCTTTAAAGTTTTCAAGTCTGAACTGGGGCTCAACTCTTTCAGTGTGGAAAGCTAAGTTTCCCACACTGCACAGTGGCTTTTGTAGTCACCATATTGAGTGAGATTGCTTGTCTGCAGTATGCCCAAAGTATTGTTGTATGCTCAACCATATTTTTTAATTAATTGTCTGGGGGGTATTGGGCCAAGTTAAATAGTCTTTGGTTCCACTGTGCATTGAATAGAATGCATTGAATGGAATCCACCCTGAACATATGTTACCAAAATGATGTAAAGCTAAAGATTTAATTGTTTTTTTTTTTAATGGAGTCTTGTATGCCTTCACTTTCATAGGAAGGAGGAAAACAAAGACATTGATTCAGAGAAGGAGGCTGCCATGGAAGCTGAAATTAAAGCTGCTCGAGAGAGAGCAATTGTCCCGCTGGAAGCGCGAATGAAACAGTTCAAGGACATGCTACTTGAAAGAGGGGTCAGAAACTATTATTGTATTAAGTCAACCTTGGTGTTTCCTGATTAGACTGACATTTTAGCCCAAATAATGGAAAGATCTGTTAGTTCCTATATTGTTCTTCTTTCACTGACAAGTTATTCCTGCATACTGTCATTAGGATTGAAGGATATTGGTTATCTGTATACTAATAAGATATTCCAACTCTGTATGGGTGCTAATGATAAGGATGTCCCGTGCTTTGATAATTTGTTGTTGTTTGATTGTTCAGAAGGCACATGTGCAGAATAACTGGTCAAAGATAAAACTAGTGTTCACTTTAAGTAAATGCCATTGGGAAACACACACACATTCTCACACACCTATTCATCTGTTGAAGTTCTGTGATGTAGGATTGTTGCACACAACTAGTTGGGTGGTGCGTAATCTTAATTTGGGGAGTTGGATAAATTGGGCTTCTGTTCAAATCCTTATACTACGACAGCTTCACATTTGAAGAGTGTGTCTGTTACCTATTTGTGTGTACTGAAGATAAATTCTGGATTTCAGTAGCATATTTTTTTCATGCAAAATGAAGCCCACAACAGTTGTCTTTTTCAGGGGCAGTTTAGGGAAGTGGAGCATTTTTGGCAACTATCGTTGCTATTCCTGGAGCCTTGGTATGGGTGGGACAGGAGAACGGTGCATATGTTTGCAATTGATTTCAAAATTCTCTTGTTAGAGTAAAGAATATCAGCTTTCAGTGTGATTTTTCCACCTCAGTTTCCATGAAATGTTATAAGTTTGCCTTGTTAACCTGTCTTTTTAAAAGTGCTCCAAAGACAATTTCTGTGCAAAACCTTTGGGTTTATTTGGGGTGGCGGCGGGCGGGGGAGACATTGGATCATTTAGAAAAAGAGCTATGCAGGCAGCAGAGGAAGTCAGAGTAGAGAACTTCAAGGCTCTCTTTTGATGTGGCAATTTTTAAATGTCACACAGTAGTGGCTATTTTAATGAGTAATTAGATGTGTGTTAGTTCTGTGTAATTATGTAGACGTTTTTGGAGCCAATTAGTGTGGAAATTTGTGATGCTGACCTCCTGGAGCTTGTCATCTATTAGTGATGAAACTGCTGTAAGGGTTTCAGTTATGGCTCTTCTCTAACAGATGTCCTGTAGGTTTCAAGCAAAATAGCACGACTTGCTTGTCTTTGGGTGAATTTAATTGCTAGGAAAATCAGCACTTTTCTCTCTTCCACTCCACCCCTTTCTATTTTTTTTTTTAAAGGTTTCTGCATTTTCTACTTGGGAGAAGGAGCTACACAAGATAGTTTTTGATCCCCGCTACCTGCTTCTTAACCCTAAAGAAAGAAAACAGGTAAAATAAAGGCCTACAGGTAAACACAACTGGCCTGTGAATTCTGTGATATCTGGAGTTTCAGATAACAAATGTTTAGGGAATGGGGTGGGGAAAAGGTAGGGTTCCATGTATTCCTTAAGAAAGAGAACTTGACAATTTCTATAGGGAAATGAAAGCTTCAAACTCAAATGTATGTTTAGGTACGAAGCCCCACACCCCCCAAACCATAATTGTCACAGAGATTTGTATAAAAATATTAACAGGAGTATTTGACAAAGAAACCCTGAATATGTTATTCATACCCAAAATATTCTTGTGTGAAATCTTTTACTACAAAAATGAAAATAAATGGGAAATGTAAAATTTGCAAAAGGGAACAATCAGGATTTATTTATGTACACTGTTTTAATTTCTTCATCTCCAGAGTGATTATTTAGAAGCTGAGACTTGGTAGAACCACCAGTTTCTGAACCAAGGTGTTCAGTTGTATGTCTCTCATATTAAATCATGCACATATAGCCCAATGTTAAATGGGTGTTTTTTTGTCCTATCCTAACTAGTGATAAGTGTGGATACTGTGTCCTCATGAATAAATGATAATTTGATTGCATTAATATTGCCATAAAAGTGTTTCTAGGGTTGTTGAGCATTCTTAAATGCTGGCTATGAGGTATAAAAGAAGAAAGAGCTGGCTGTTTTCTGATAGCTTCTCTTATATATTAGCTTCTCTTAGTGAGAATTACACATTTTGGCTTTGATAGAGAAGAACATGTCACTGTCTCCGTATATAGCAGTATCTTTGGCAATACCCTTCTTCACCTCCCCTCCTGGCTGCTTGAGCTGCAGGACCCCCTTGTTCCATGCCACAGTTCTTAAGCGTCCAACTATTTTACGTTCAGTACTGTTGCTGCTGTGATAGTTACTTGGTGCCCTAAAGAACAGTGTTAAAATTTATGTTGAATGGCTTTACATAAAAGTTTTTATAGAGAGGAATATTTCAGTGAGTCCAAGCTTAGTGAAGTAATACTCTTGGGGTCATATATGGTAACTTCTCATATTACTGCAAATGATGCATCCTAGCCTTTGACTTGTCCTTTGGAGTCCTCTCCACTTACAGGGTGATAATGCTCCAAATGGTATACTCTGGTGTTTCTGTAGGTATTTGATCAGTATGTGAAAACTAGGGCAGAAGAAGAACGCAAAGAGAAGAAAAATAAAATAATGCAGGCTAAGGAAGATTTCAAGAAAATGATGGAAGAAGCGAAGATTAATCCCAGGTAAGAATATTTCCTCCTACATAAATAATTTTAAAGCTTTTTTCAGGCACTGTGTACTGCTAGACTTGGTTTTACTTGAAGTCCAGTACTATCCTCTGCATGTTTACTGTCATTTAATCCAAATTTTATGACACTGGCTATTTTAGGATATGAAGCAATCCCAAATGCTTGGCAAGGTGTGGAAGATGGATTTATTTGTCCTAAATGTTCACAAGCCATGTCCTCCAATCTGTAGGTTTCCTCATCTTGATTAGCTGTGAAAACACCAACATTACTGTATAGAATATAATAGGGAACGTTTACTCTTTTCCAGCATTATGTAAATATGAAACATATTAGTACCAGAATTGTTTGTGACTTTGAGCAGTATTTTTTAAAACCTGTCTGTTCTACTTAAGCAAACTACATATGCAAATGGGCCCTATGACAGGCAAGTTTCCATAAGCTATTCCATAGTCAGCATGGGGAAAGGACCAGGTGGATTCTCTCTACTTAGCTTCATAATTTTAGGTTGCCCTGAGATCTAAGAATGAAAGGTGGTATACAAATTGAGTAAATAATAATATTAATTTTATATTATTTATTAATGACCAAATAGGTTTCCATAGAAAGCAAGACATTGCCAATATATTGTTCAACAGTATGTAGTTATCATTTCCTTTTAAAGACTTGAGTATTTCTTTTGTGTAAACTAGGTAGGATTTACTTTGCATTACATGTTTGTCTGCTTTAGGTTAATACTGTGGTTTCAGTAAAATGCAGTGAAACACCCAAATGTTTCTTCAGAAGTTGTGCTACTTTGCTTGAATTAACTTGATGTTTACAAATGGTTACCCTAAACACACTTATTAGGCAGGGGTGGGCAACCATTTTTCTGTCAGGGATCGCATTCCCCCAGGAGTAATCGGTTGGAGGCCACCTGCCATATGTGGGTGGGGCCAGGTCCAGTGGTGGGTGAGACCACATTTTTTCTCTTTCTGATGCCCCTTTTTCTCTCTCCTCTTTCCTGCCTGTCCAGCAGACTGTCAGGGAGTGATGAGTCACTCTTGCCAGCAGTCTGAACTGATTGCTTACAAAGAGCTTTTGAAATTAGGCTGTGGGCCACATAAAATAAGGTCAAGGGATTCAGGTTGCCCATCTTTGTTGAACAGTACTGAGCTTGAAAATAATTGCTTTCTTAGTGTAACCATTTTCCTTACTTAGCCTTATTTCTTTCTTACTACTTTTTTGCACCCCAAAGGACACAGAAGTATATATCATTTATATATTGTGTTTGTCTTCTTTACCCAATGTTGACTAAAACCAATCTCCAAAGGACCTGCAAGTCTTGTTAACTAATTTCCCTTTTTTAATCCAAGGCAACAGTGCCCATTTGGAAGTTTGCGTTCCTTAAAAATAATATTTGTGCTTTGTGTGCTCAGAAATCCATGTCCAGTCTTGCTTTTACAGCTCACTTTCTTTAGGTTTACATTCACTTCCAGTCAGTTGAATAAGCTACCCAATTATTCTCTTGTTTCAATTTACCCTACAGCAACATTAGGCGGGATTGCCCAAGTCTAATTATTTCCATGCTGAGATGAAAACTTTCGTAGGATTATAATGTCTCACGTAAACCTGGGGCCAGATTAGCATCAGACCTTGGAAAAAAGCACAGTAGTGTTTGTTTTTTTCGAGGTAAGTGGCAGTACTATATCTACTGCACATCTGAGATTTGGAATCTGGCCCTGGAGGTGAGAGTACTGTTAATAATTAAAACTGCAGGGAGAAAGGGTGGGAAACCCTTCAGACACTACTGTCCTTGCTCACAGTATTAAAAGAAGCTGAATTTTTGTACCATGCCAGTTCTATTTCTGGCAGTGTTGGGTGGCAAAAGAGCATTGTTAAATTTACATTGCATAATCATGAAGTATCAGGACAGATTGACCATGGAATTTGTCTTCTGCAAGGATTATGTTATATGTGAAGAACTGCATTCAGTGTGTGCAATTTTTTAAAAAATAGTTTTAGCTGGTTCATGTCAACTTTCTAAAAAAGATAAAAGACAAACTTTATGTCTTGGACTTTCAACGGTGGCAAGGATACCAATATATTGGTGCTTAGTGTATGTATTCCAACAGAACCAAAACACAGTTGTGCTTTTGAATATACTTTCTGTCTACGAAAGCCCTGCCAAATCAGTACACTTGCCATTTTGTTACAGAACTACTTTTAGTGAATTTGCAGCCAAGCATGCTAAAGACTCACGATTCAAAGCAATTGAAAAAATGAAAGACCGGGAAGCCTTGTTTAATGAGTTTATCACAGCAGCAAGAAAGAAGGAAAAAGAAGATTCGAAGACCAGAGGAGAGAAGGTAAGATTTTTATATCAAGGATGTGAAAATAGCCTAATGGGAGGATTGGGGAAGGGCCCATGCTAGTCTTCTAGATTTGCCCTTCACCCCCTCCCCCAAATTATTTTTTCCTTTTGGTCTCCCCCCCCCCCAGTTTAAGCATTTGTATCTTATTTGGGGGTGTGGGGTTGGTCATTTTACTCTTTTTTTCCTAAATTTGGAATAAGTTTAATGTTCTAGAAAATGTACTATAATTTTCTTCTAAATTCATATCTAGGTTTTAAAATCCTAGATATATATTTTTTTGGTGGGGGGACAAATATCTGACTGGAAAACTCCAAGCAGACCATTACATACCCATTCTGTCAGGGATGCAAGCAAGGTTTGAGAACTATTTGTGGGCAAATTTCAAAATGCTAACACTTCAGTGGTTTTTTTTAATCTTCCAGTAAATGTATCTTAGCATGACTACTTATCAGAATTAAAGGTCGCCTATGAAAGATTAATGAATTTCAAATGTCATTTGTCTGCACTGTCAATACAAGAGACAAAGTGCACATCACTGGGGAAGGTGGATGCTACAAAGTATCTTCAACAAGCGTTAGCATCAAAATATGCAGCAACTTTCTTCAGTGTCCTAGCATACACCTTTGAAACCTAATCATTTCTGGGATTTCTGTTTCCTTACATACTCCTTAAGTGAAGCTAATATAATTTCCTTTCAATAAGTAGCATAGATAGAGGCAAAACTTTCAGGCAAAAGTTACCTGTCATATAGGAATGGAAAACATTCACAGCTGAAATGCAAAAATCTTAATATTGCAAAAAATAATAATCGGAAAATCCTTTGAGTAGGATCCAACACTGTCTGAGCGGACTTCCACCCACGTATTGGGTATTTCACTTCCCTACTGCTGCCCTATTGTGTGAGCAAGCATCTGTTCCACACTTGTATTTGATGGAACCCCTTAGGGAACTGAAAATAAAGGCGAGTGACTCACATAAGGCCACTCATACTAGGCGTGAGATTCAGCCTAGCAACTACTTGATGCACTGCTCAGTCTCATAGGCTGCAGCCCTTTACCCACTTACCTGATATTGAGCCCCATTGTACTCAGTGGAACTTCTGATAGATATGTACAGGATTGTGCCCTTAGACTCTTATTCTACATCAACTCTATATGCACCAGAATGATTAGCTTTCTAGAGGTGAACATGTATAACCTAGAACTAGCCTAAATTGCACTCTACTTGTTTTAATCTATAATAATGGCTTAAACATTATTGTTGCATCTTAGCCATTATCAAAATGAATAGTTAATAAGTAAATTATTTTATGTTGCATGAGTTACATCAAACAAGATTTTGTGTTAAATAAATGTGTTTATCTTTGCATCTGAAACTAATTATTTCTTTTCTCCCAAAGCCTCTTGTAACCATTTTATGTATTCTGTTTTGTAACAAGTGGATAGATTTTACAGTTTTGTGCTGTGCGGCCTGTCAATCAGTTCAGTCTGACAGCTGTCAATCACTGACACGCAAAGTATTATGGGATTCCCTAGTGAGGAAAGAATTGGTATCTCTGTGTGGTGACTTTAGCCTCCCGCAGTTCCGGTACTTTACATTTTTTTCAGTTTTTTCCTTGTGAAGTGATGAGAGTTGTGCCCAGAATGTGTAAACTGCAAAAAGAGGAGAAAAATCCTCCTAAATAAAAGCAAAGTATTTTCAGCCATACATGCTTTTTTGATTCCACAAGAAACATAAAAGTTGATTTAAAATATGCTTAAAGTGTTAAGTGAAGCTTTCTCAGCCAGTTCTTCTCTTCCCAAAAAGAGGTTTAATGCAGGGGCAGAGAAACCTGTGGCCCTCCAGATTTTCTTGGACTCCAATTCCTATCATTGCTGGCTGGGGATAATGGGCGTTGGAGTCAAACAATATCTGTAAGGCTTCAGGTTCTCTATCTCTAATTTAATACTATAATTTTGTGATTTCCCACAAACCTTTAAAGTAAGTGATTTGGGTTTTGTTTGTTTTGGCATCTTCCAACTCTGTGGTTCACTTGTTTAGTGAAATTAAAGAGAGAAGATAGCACAGTTCCCTTAGGACTAGAAGTATGACTAAGGAAAAGATGTAAGGCACATCAACTAAACTGAGGAGTTTCATCTTTCAGAAGTGTATTATATAGCTCCACTCAGTAAGGTCTAACTAAGCTGAAAGTTGCCATGTCAGTACCTTATAACTAAACAATTCTGCCTCCCTTCCTTTTCACTAGAAAAACTTCAGCGACCCCCCCAGCTACCATGTCCATGTTTTTTTAAAAATAAAAACAAAGCCAGAATAGAGGGACAGGTACAGTTTTGTTACTGCATTTATGGATTTAGTGTCTATAATCTTGGAGTTACGCTTTTCATTTTCTACAGTGGTGCCTCACAAGACGAAAAGAATCCGTTCTGTGATTCTCTTCATCTAGCGGTTTTTTCGTCTTGCGAAGCAAGCCCATTGACAGATTAGCGGATTAGTGCTATTAGCGGCTTTTAGCGGTAGAAAAGTCCATGGAAGGGTTGCCTTTAGTTGGAATACTGTATGTTCCTGCAGCACTAGGTGGTAAGATCATGCTGGCCTTCACGTTAGAAAAAGGAGGGCAGCTGCTGGTTTCTAGAGAGACGGGTGCATGCTGTGTAGATGTCAGGCAGGTTTGTTACTGTACCTTCTTTGTGTTGTAATGTTCTGAAGCCTTCTAAATGAATCCCAGTTAAATTATGGCTTGAAGATTATCTTTGTGTACAGTAGAAAAATAGCAATAATCGATTAGGTGTGCCTGTACAATGACCCTTACTTTAAAGATTTCCACAGAAACACATTTTGTTTTTAATTTCGTAAGTGTTGTTTTCATATATCTGGCTTAGAAAGCTTTCTATTTTGATACTAGCTGCATGCTGTGCTTAAGTTCAACTTTGGAATAACAAATACCATTAAAAATAGCTATAAGGCTGCTGAATATCTTCTTAAATACTACTCTGATAGATCTGCTATTGGCGGAGAGAAAAATTGCTCTACAGTGTTGTGCAGCCTTTTCATGATTTTATTTGCCTTTGGACTTAAAAAAATTCATTGTCCTTAAATAATACTGTGCCAAGAACCAAACATAAGTGTTGAGGGAGAGCTACAGACTATTAGCATTATTTTTATGTAGTAATTAATAATTGAAGGAAGCTAGAATGCAAGTTTTAATTGGCTGGTAAGGCATCAAGGCATCAAGCTGCACTGTTAATCATACTTAAGTCATTGGGATTTGGTGTTCTATAATGCATTAAGACTTGGGGTTGCAGGTAACACCCTCTGCATGCATGATTTGGGTTTGGGGGGTGGGTGTTGAGATTTATAATATAGCCTGTCTTACAATGGAATAATATCTGTTCTAGAGCTAAAATAACTATGATCTCTCTAATCTCAGAAAGAAGCTGTGAATGCTCTTAAAGCGATAAACTTGGCCCCTTGGCAGGGCTTAGCCATTTAGAAAGATAAGATAACTGGTAAAAGGTTTCTTAATGGTCAGAGGCCTGATTACGGGTGAGCATAAGTTGTTTGTGTGAAGCATCTTCCCATGTGATTGCAGCAATTGTACTCTTACTATCTAGCAGCCATGCATGGGGCAGAGGTGCTGGTGGCAGAGCTAGAATAACTGGGAGGGAACGAGGTCAGGAGAGCTCCGGTTGGCAGAGCATCTGTGGAGATGCCACCAACCTGGAGCTGCTCCAGCCTTGCCACTTCTCTGCAGCACCACCACCTGGAGGACACTCCACTTCTCCCACATACATGCACAAACCACTGTTGATGCTTTCTCAACTCCTGAAAAGGTGGGTTTTCACTGCCACAACAACATGAGAAGTTGATTCATCCAAACAGATTATGATGTGCTACTGTGCCTTGTAGTTACGTGATTTTACCCGTCCAGGTGACAGTACCAAAGGCTCTGCAATGACATCCCTGTCATACATAAAATTAAGAAAATTCCAGAATTTTCAAGGGAAGCCAACAGAAAAAAATAACTTGGGAGAGAGGGGGAAGGAAGAAGAGAAAAATAATGCTTATGTTTTGCTGCACTTGTTTATATGGAAGGGAGAATTGTTTCATGAAACATTTCATTGTAGACTGAATTCTACTATTATGATTTATGCTTGCATTTAGCCAGATAACTATGTTTGGACAACTTCTCACTATTTTGTATGAAACTTAATTGTGCCCTTCATACCAAGTTTTGAAATCATTATCCATTGCTAGCTGCTACCAATGGTGCCCTTGGAACGTTAACATGCCCATTTTTATGATCACATATAAATATTGATACTTTATTCTGTGATTCTATTCCTTAATTCAGTGAGTTGGTACTTAAAAGTGCAATGAGAAATCTAAGGGTGTAGCCCACCAAGCATTGCTTCTGTGAACCAACAATCTTCAGTGGATTATACCATGGCTAGAATCCAAAAGTACAGTATACACACGTGTTCTAGAGCTCTGGACTACTTATCAAAGCAGGCTCTCGTTATAAGTGGTGTGGACTTAGACTGCATGCACACACTTCCTTAAGGTGGAAGGATTGCACAAATGAACACATATGTCCCACGGTGCACATTACACATTGTGTTTCCCTGCCACGCACGTAGAGGACAGTTTCATTAAATATGAGGACTAGTCCCATATTTACATTCTGGGTTTCCTGTGCAGTTACTGCAGGAGCAATACCAGTTGTGTATATAATGCACACTCTTTAAGTGGAAGAGCAGATTAGAGCTGCTGTAGTAGGAACTTCTCAAGCAAGCCCTAACTATTGAGATGGTTCTCTTTGACATGTGTAAGCACCCTCTTTAGGTAATGTCCTAAGATTCTCATGTCTGTGCAGTAGCCTTAAAGGAATTAGTCACATTGCATTTTGAAGGCTTCTGTATTATGTTTTAATATATAATTAAATCTCTTTCAAAATGGCAGTGGATTAAATTTAAAGTTTAATATTCTAATGGAATAATCTAGTTTTGAATCTATTAAATTAAAATAGTTTTTGCTGTACGGTGAGTCTGCTTCTTTTTATTTCTAAATTACACTGTAAGCTTTCAGAAGTCTAAGTGACTTCTTTTGTTCCCTTTTTCTTCCTTTTGTCTTATGTTTTGAAATATAGATCAAAATGGACTTCTTTGAACTGTTATCTAATCACCACTTGGACAGTCAGTCTCGCTGGAGCAAAGTGAAGGACAAAGTAGAGACTGACCCTCGTTACAAAGCTGTGGATAGCTCTTCACAAAGGGAGGATCTTTTTAAACAGTACATTGAAAAAATAGCCAAAGTACGTGTGTTATTAATGAAGCTGCTTCCATGTTCGTAGTATTTCAGTGATGAAGCAATTGACAATAGACTTTGAAATACCCCACACAAGCATAAATCAGTTTTCTTAGCAGTGGTAGGAATTGCCCCATAGTCTCAGATTGGGGTTCTTACTTATTTATATTGCCTTATAAAACACTCTCTTGAGGTGACACATGATATATATTATATATAAAAAAGAACGAGAGCAGAATCTGGAAGACCATCCTAGGGTCCATAAGATTCTGTAGAGTGATGATAGAGGGATTAGGGGAAGTTTTGGACCAATAGCCACCCTATTTTCCTAACAGATTCTTGGAGGCAGGAGAAGGGAGTGGAGTAAGGTGGCCCTGAGGATGTTTTAGGTATTCCAAATGACTTCACTATGCCCAATGAAATGTTGGACTTTCGCCACTCCTTTTTGAAAGTCCTTGGAATGTTTTGCCAGTACAAGACCAGAGTTGGCTTGAACTCGTAGAACTAGTCATGCACTTACTTGAATCCTAGCCCTGATTTATTCTTCACTCAGCGGTTCTGATTTTGAAGGTAGTCTTATCACATCTCTTAGTATGCAGTGGGTTGGGTTGGTGGCCTTCCACTGATGAAAGGTTCTTTCATCCAGCAGAGCCTTCCAGCCACATAACAGATTTTAAGACGATGGTTAGGAATTCTCCCCCCTTTCTCCATATGCTGTACAGAATTAAGGAACCCTTGTAATATCATGGGAGGGGGTGGGGTGCTGCTGAAGAGGAATTGCTTTGATTCCACTTCATTAATGGAGCAATACCAGTTGGATACAACTCAGTGTCTTTCATTTGTATAGCCTATTTGTATAGCACATCGGAGCTGTGATAACTATAGTTAACAAACATTCTTTAAAAATTCAATTGAAACCTTACACTAGCAGCAGCAGTTTAATAGATTTTTAACTAGCTGCATTAATTTGCTTTATCAGTTTTTTTTTCCTTGAGTTCATTTTGTGTTAAAATTCGTAGCTAGTCTAAGCAGAATGTAATGTGCATTTTGGCTTCCATTTCAGAATGTGGACTCTGAAAAAGAAAAAGAACTGGAAAGACAGGCTCGCATTGAAGCAAGCTTGCGTGAACGAGAGAGAGAAGTTCAGAAAGCTCGCTCTGAACAGACAAAGGAGATTGATAGAGAACGAGAGCAGCACAAACGAGAAGAGGCCATCCAGAATTTCAAAGCTCTCCTATCTGATATGGTGAGGTTCCTGTGTGTTGAAATTAACAAGGTCAGGTATGCACTTGTGTATAGAGAACACATTAAATTGTTTCCTGTTGATTTTAATCCCATAAGAGACTGATGTGAGTATAGATGCCTTCCCAAAGTCCTATGATTTCAGAAGAGCTAAATTATCAATTTTTCCGTTCCCCCTTTTTTCCATTGGCCAGTGTAATAATTGGGTGGTATTCAACTAGGTTTTGCTTAGCTACTCAAAGAAATTAATGAACATGACTAGGGCTCCATCTCCATTTTACAGTCATGACTCTCCCCCCCCCTCCACACTTTAAACAGCCATGGCTTCCCCCCAAAATTCTGAGAACTGCAGTTTGTTAAGGATGTTGAGAGTCAATAGGAGACCCCTAGTCCCCTCACAGAGCTACAGTTTCCAGAGTTCCCTCGGAAGACGGTTTGACTGTTAATTCACTTGCAGAATTCTGCCAATAAATAGCAAATGGTAGCAAAAGACAGGAAGCATGATAAGGAAAGGGAGTGTTGCATAGCAAAAAACCAATCCTGCTTCCCTCAAAATGAATAACAAAGAGAATGTGACATTGATGGTCTGTAACATATGGAAAATACATGGAGATACTTTAGACCACAATGATATCTTAATTTCTCTTTGCTTTGAAGTAATTTGGGGCTGTATGTATGTTTGTACATTTTGTATAATCTACATAGATAACCAGTTTTTTAATCAAGGACAAGGATTTTTAAATCAAGGACTCCAGCTCATTTGTTCAAAGTAATGTGTGATTATCCACTGCTAGTTATACTCTGCTGAAATCAGGGGGATTCAGTAACTGAAACCCTTCTATATTTGAGGCAGTTGCTCATGACCCAAATGGGTTGGGTATTATTCCTCATCACGTGACGGAGGCAGGAGAGCAAAGAACTCTGGGAGGCAGGCACAGTCTCCTCATTTTTTTCTCTCCTGCCCAGTGAATCCCCCCGGCTCTCACTGATCTTTCTTTAAGCTAAGTTCTTCTACTTTCAAATACTCTTTTTTACTTTACTTTTTTCTTTTTTGTGGGTGGGGCTACTCTTGAGTATGACTTAGTTGGACTAAGTATGACTCAATGTTTCCATGAAACTCGTAGGTATAAGTATTGTCTTCAGCACAGCCAAAATCCATACTTCTTATTTTTTTGGGGGGGGGGCACCCACATAGCAAAAGAGACCACCTTGGGAATATTTTTACATTAATGCAGACATATTTCTCCCTCTTTGGTAGATGTATTCATACCAAAGTAATGGAGAATTACTTTGACACTTGACACATATTTTTATGACCCGGTCTAGTTGTGACTGTAATTGGTTTTAAACTGTTTTTAATGCTGTATTTTAATATTCCTGTAACCCAGCCAGGGACTTTCTAGTGAAGGACAAGTAATAAATGGAGCAATAATAGTAATAATCTTAATGCAAATTAACTAAAGTTTTTGAAGTATATATTTTAACAAGCTGTATAGTGATTGAAATTATTCCTTCCATTAGGTGCGATCTTCAGATGTGTCATGGTCCGATACTAGAAGGACACTTCGAAAAGATCATCGGTGGGAATCTGGCTCCCTTCTGGAAAGAGAAGAGAAGGAAAAACTATTTAACGAACACATTGAGGCACTTACAAAGAAAAAGAAAGAGCATTTTCGGCAACTTCTAGATGAAACTTCATCAGTAAGCAGATGCTCTGCAATTTTTCTTGGGTTCTAACATAGTTTTATGTGTGTTTTATATCTTACTACAAAATATTATTGAGATTAAATTGGTATTTTCTACTGTTGTTTCATTTTCCACTGACTTCTGCCCAGCAAATCTTGGAACAAAATGTGTATTTGCTGAATTACAAAGTAGTTTGTTCAAGCCCACTATTATGTTGTGCCCCTGTTTCTAGATCTGAGCTATGTTGAGCAGGTGGAGAGAGATTTGCAAACATTTCTCTGATTCCTTTTGACAAAGTCTGATGGTTGGTAGCAGATCTCAGATACATATGAAAATGTTTATTGGTGGGGCAGCGAATAGGTTTAATCCTACATGAATAAATGTTAACAATTTAGTAGCATGTATTGATTTATAGTCTACCAAGTTAAACATCTCACTATTTAAATGACTTCAGTTTCTCAATTTATTTTATTTTGCAAGTCTTGTTTAAAAGTAGCATTGAGTTCAAAAGTGAAAACAGTGTAACAATAGACCAAAACTGTCAGTCAGCACCTTTATATCTCCTTCCCCTCACTTAACATTTGAGCACAATTAAAGGGCATCCCACTTCCTGTGTTGTGCAGCAGTAGTATAGGCTGTTCGTGAGAGAGTGAATCCTTCCCCCTGGACATCTGCTGAATAGAAGGTGTTTTGCTTCTTTGCAGCAGCGTCTTCTACTTTTGGGTGCTTTTCTCTGATTATGGTTATCACATGTTAAGTCAGAGACCGTTCTTTGCAAAAATTGCAGCTTACTATTGCATGTTTGAATTTCTTACCCCAGCCTGTAATATTTCTATTTTTCTATTTCAAAAGATTACCTTAACATCAACATGGAAAGAAGTAAAGAAAATAATTAAAGAAGATCCCAGGTGTATTAAATTCTCCTCCAGTGACAGGGTAAGAAGCCTTTCAGTGGTCATTCTAGACTACCCATGTGATGTTAAAACCAACAGCAATTTCCTCCCTCATATATTTTGTTCGGCTGCCCCTAACAGACATTAGGAGATGTATGTTGTAATGGAGATGCAATGTCCAAATTTGCTTCTTTCTTTTCATGCAGAAAAAGCAAAGAGAGTTTGAAGAGTACATCAGAGACAAATATATTACAGCCAAAGCGGATTTCAGAACACTTTTGAAAGAGACCAAATTTATAACATACAGGTGTGTATTCAAAAGCAACACAGAGATGGTTCTTCAACCTTTTAATGTTTATGTCGCCAGTGGCGTAGCGTGGGGGGTGCAGGGGGGGCAGGCCGCACCGGGCGCAGCATCTGGGGGTTAGGATTAGGGGGCGCAAATCCACGGGTTAGGGGGCGCAAATTACTTGCCTTGCCCCGGGTGCTGACAACCCACGCTACGCCACTGTATGTCGCATATCTGGTTAGCTTTAGCAGTTTTTTAAACAGGGAAAAAATGGATTGCCATCAGTTCTTTCCATGAATTTGAAAGTATTCTAAATCATGGATTTGGATTTCTGGGATGATGCTGTTCAAATTGAGTATCTGTGCCAAGGTAATTTTTATGTACACAAATATTTAGAGATGTATATTTTATAAAATATGTGGCCTGCTCTAGAAAACCCTAGTTCTGAATTTTTACTTAGCAGTGTGAACAGATTGGGTTGGATACAGAGCTGTTCTTCCACTCCCATAAGGGTTGTTTCTGACCTAGCAGAAGAGTGTTGCTTAAAGAAAGTTGCCCCAAGTCCAGAAGAGTTCCTCTCGTTTTGTGCAAGCTCTTCCTCTAAACCATTTTGTGATCCGCAATGTTTATATACTACAACCTGTATTATTATCATTCACTATTTCTTAGTGTAGCACAACTCTTTCTACATTGTGCTGCTCCATTATGAAGTTTCTGAGCTCAGTTAGCCTCTGCCAACCTGGTGTCTTCCAGATGTTTAGGACTACTGCTCTCATCAGCCCCAGCCAACAGCCATGCTCACAGCATCCTACCAGCACGTTGGCTGGAGCTGCGGCAAGTTGTCATCCAAATCATTTGGAGGGTATCAGGTTGGCAAAGGCTATTCTAGCCCCTGTGGGAGAGCTGATGAGAAAGCACTCTTTCTGCTCCAAGCCACTGATTGTTTAGTTAACAGCAGTCCCATTACCCATGGATAATTCTATCCATTTACTAAGGATAATTTGACCCCAATAGGTTGTGTACTTTTCTTTTTAGTTAGTCCTTTTGCAGAGTATCTGTTTAACAATTTACGTTGTTTATATACCGCCTGTATGCTAAAGTGTTCAGTGCCGTTTCAGAAATGTTAACTAACAAAATAGCAGATGCTGTTAGTGATCCATGCTGATCTCTACGTGAGGAGCTTAGCTTTGTAGGCTGGAATTCTCTTATTCCTTTCCTTGTTGGTTCTTTAAGTAGCCCCAGGAAGATGAAGAAAGGACTGGCAACAACAGTTCTTGTAGGCCAGTGGTGCTTTATTCAAAAACTGATGGCATGAGCTCCCCACTCAGGCTTATTCTCTTATACTTGATTATTGCTATTGTTGTCATTGAAATAAAGCACTGTCTCAAATGAATGTAAATAATCATATTTATCTTCGGTTGGTCTGGAGTACAACTGGGATATTGGCATCCATTTTCTACAGGTGTTCTTCAACTGCAGTGTTTAATTTGAAATGTGCTCATTTTTCTTATTTTACATTTTTATAGTTTAATTAGTGCTGATTTTAAAAGGTACTGGCAGCCCTTGAGACTGAAGTCTTCTGTTTACCTGCAGAACAGATACAGCACAGGCAGTGGCAGTGCAAGATTTTTTACATTCACACATCCCTGCCATTTTGCCTCACCCCTGACCTGAAGGGGCAACCTTATAGGTGAGAGGATAGCCCAGTCTCTGTGTCCTTTTGAGCATTTGGCCTACCTGATTGCAATGTCAAGAGAGATTGATTTTGGTGGGTGGAATTGTTACTGGGACACCTGTCCACTAGTATCTTCACCATGATTCCAGTTCATTTCTGCGGTGCACCCTACCATCCAATGGTAATGATGACCCTTACACTTAATTGCAGATCCAAAAAGCTGATCCAGGAATCTGACCAGCACCTGAAGGATATCGAAAAGATATTACAGAATGACAAACGTTATCTGGTACTTGACTGTGTGCCGGAGGAGAGACGCAAACTCATTGTGTCCTACGTAGATGACTTAGATCGCAGAGGTCCCCCGCCTCCTCCCACAGCTTCAGAGCCTACAAGACGAACAACAAAATAATTGTGACATACTCTTGAACAAGAATATCTGTTAAGTCAAGAAGATTGCATGAGTCATCTGTCAGGTTTAATCCTATACATTACCATGAACCTATTGCAAAAACCATCCAAGGAGCAGAGAGAAAAGCAACATTTGTGAACATAAAGCAGTCTCTATGCAGAGAGAACATTTGCATTATCGATGCTTTTTCTCTTTATCGCATGACTGACAAATATTCTAACCATGCAGCTATTTCCAGTGATTTTTAGGTCCTAGAACAATGCGATATCTGTGTACAAGGTGTGAATGTTGGTAGCATTTTGAAGCGTTCTTGGCAGCGTTACATGTGAAAGCCTTGGGATGATTGATATTTGTGGTTTGAAGTTAAGAACGGCAAAAAATACCGCAGATATCCTAATGGGAGAGCCAAGGTCAGGCATTCTTATGATTAAACTATTGACTGCTGAAGACCGCAGTAAGATTATGCCCCTTCATGAACCTGAAAATATAGGGCCTAATTCTCTACTCATGCGTGGCCTTTCCTGTATATAAATCAGGACTAACCCCATTAACGTCAGATCCAGCATGAGAGGAGAATGAGCCTTGCAGTGACCAAATTGAATAAACACCATTTGATCTTGTTCACAGGCCTGCTTTGATTCCCCCCTCTCCTTGTCCTCCCCAGTAGGCACAATCAAGTTGCTTTGCCCAGTAGTCGGTAATGTTTTTGCTGTAAATTGGAAATGCACAGGAAAAAGTGTGTTCCCCAGGATAGCACGGTTGTACAAATACACTTTTATTTACCATGAAGTGATCTCTACCAACTTCTGGATTAGAATATGAAGTTCCCTTCTGGGTATTTCTTGTAAACTATATTCCTGTTTTGAATGTTAAACTTGTGTTTCTAAAGTTTAATTTTGAAATGTTGGGATTGTTCAGTTTACGTATTTGAACGACAATAAACCAACCCTTTTTATATATGGATTGTACATGCTTAGTAAATGGCTCATTACATTTGGGTAGAGTGGAGGAGGGAGAATCTGAAACAAAGGAAATACCATATCCATACCCCTAGCAGGGTATAAGATGGTGGCACATTTTTCTATTCCCTCCTCCCCTTTTCAGATAGGTAGGTGTTTTTTTCTTCTTTCATTTCTAGGTTTTTTTGCGCAGTGGGAAGGAAAGTAAGTATATTACTTCCAAGGCTGGCATAATTTGATGGCAGATGTTGCAACACCCACAGTGGGAAGACTTATGAGGGCTAACATTCCTGGAGTTCCACAGCAATCATAGGATCACATCCTAAGTGCTTTATTTGATGAGTCAGGCAATATGGAAATCATACAAATAGGCATGGGATTTTTTTAAAAAATCACCTACACATTTAAAGTAGTCAAAATGCCAGAGCATGGGCATCATAATTGGGGGGGGGGTGTCATTTTTTACTTTTTGAGGGATTATATCAAAGGATAGTGCTTGCTAAGAGTTTGTAGTGGATTCAGAGGATTCCCAAGCTAATATAAATTGCTTTAGAGGGATTCTGGGCTTGTCCAAGGTGAAGCAGTATGTATGAGATGCCTCAAGACAATAATCCCACCCCCAAAGTTTGGTGATTTGAACGCCCAACAAATGCTGTAGAGAACATGTCTCTAAAGCTTACCTTATAACAAAAATGGCAGGGTGGTTTGAGAAAAAGGTAAAGCACCAAGAGAAATGGGAAAGCTCTTGTGATTGACAGGTCTAGCTTGAAATCTGAGGGAATGATTACTGTCCAACTAGATTTGACTGTCCAATTCCAGTGCTTTTGGGGGAGGGGTGTGGGAGTAAATAGCCTTAGTGCTGCATAAAATACTAACAGCATCTATATTTTGTTGAATTTCAAGGTAAAAATAAAGTATAGCTTTTATTTCTAAGTACCACAGAGCACTTTAGCCGCAAATGCTTCTTTTAAAAATGTAATAAGTATGTGCACATTTCCTCACTAATGAAAGTAAAGCGAGTTCTGCAGGGCTGTTTTCTCTTTAGAGTTGCCGGATCATTTATGATACTCGCCATGAATGGAAAATTATGGTGTTGTCATAGGTTGTATATGCATTTACAAACACCCTTCGCCCCCATTGCTTGCAGACCATTTCAATGAAAGAACTCGGATCAACCTATGACTGGTGGAATATTTCTCCTGTATAATTCCAGAGACATCCTACAGATGCAAAGTATTATACTAGTATTCCTTTTCAGTATTGTAGTACATTTTAATTTTGTGTCTATTTCTATGGTGCTGGTAAGGTACGCAATATAAACCATGCCTTTGGTAAAGACTTGTCTTTATAAACTTGCCTGCTGAGGAGGGGAAAAACAAAAAAACACAGCTTGCTTTTGTAGTTGCATCAAATATAGTTACTACCTCAATAAGGTGAGCCTGGTGCAGCAGGAGCAATCTGCACACCCACGTCTTATTGCACAAATAGTAGCCAGTACAGTTGCAATCAAACTAAGTGTAGTGTTGAAAGATACAATGCTCTGTACACAACCAAGTGAAAAAACATGCACTTACGGATACCCAAACGACTTGGAAGTTTATTGAAACTGGCATGTTTAACCACACATAATCTAAGTAGTTCTTCGGGTTGGCAATTTTTTTACAAGCAAAAATTATTACAAGCAAAAATACAGTAGCACGTGATCCAAGAGCTGCATCTCAGGATATTTTGCAATGTCACAGAAGTACAACTCTTATTTGGCAAAATGCAGTGTTGCTGTTCCAGGTTTTGATCCAGTGGAATAATCTGCTAATGTAAAAGGGGGAGGTGATTTCTGCCACTTCCCACTCAGCCTGCTTTGCCACCTAACACTTTTCTGGAGGATCTGCCAACTTCCTGAACAGACTTGCAGGAGGCCACAGGAGGAAAGGGGAAGCAGTGAAAATTCTTTTTCATTGTATGGTAAAAGACCCTCTCCCCTGGATCAACATCTGTTCTGCTAGCAGAAAAGGCAGCACTGGATTTCATCCACAATATACATTGTTACTCCCCAATGTCCTCAGTTCTATTAATGCAGCCTAAGGCAAACACATTGAATCTCACAGTGTAGTAGCCACTAGAGGCAACAGAAATGTCTTTGGCCAGCCCTGTTAACAGTTCTATGCATTTAAAATGTTTCCAGGAACAGTTGTTGTGTCCCTGTTCGTTTCAGAGGGATGTGTACCAATTAAAATGTCATCAATACATCGGAATCGAATAGCTGCAAGATCTGAACTGTAACTTTAATCCCCTGAACTTTTTATGTATGTATGTACAGTTCCACCTTTAAGCACTCAGAAAACCTATAAGGTCAGTTTTTCCTTTCATATACAAATGTGCTTCATCAGTTGTGAACAGTATTGCTATGTGATGGATAATGCATGTTGCCTTGCACTGAAATAAGACTAATCCTGTCCTGCATATACAAAAGTTGTATTTCCAGAACTGTGGATATGAGCCACACCTGATGATAGAACTCAATCAGTAACTCACTTGCTCTTTTCAAAAACAGTATTTTAAATGAGAGTGAGTGAGTCCTCATATGAAGATGAAACATGCAACTGTATCTACAATTGAGAGATAAAGTAATATATAAATGATGTAAGCTTTGGAAAAATATATATACCGGTTGCATAATAAGGTCCTGGTGCATTTGATGTAAGTGGCTCTTGTTCAAAACTTGCCTTGCTGCCAAATACAAATGTTATATTAATTGCTAAATGACTATACAGTGGAATGGAAGATTTCTACACACCTGGTTTGGAACACTATACTTAGACTATAAAGCTAATTTCTGTTATTCGTGTGAAGTGGCAAGCCCATTAAGAAGGCTGATCGGTTAGCAGAAAAACATGAGCCACATTTTCTTTGAGCATGTTTAATACCTATTAAGTGTAATAATGAGAGAACCTGTCATGCATACTGCTTCATTAGTTAAAACCAAATTACACCTTTTGCTCTGCCCTTCTTTTTGAATTGGTCAAAAACCTGTTCAAAGCCATAATTGTTCACCCCAAAGCGTGCCTACAAAACCTATATACAGAGTATGTATTATAAATAAGCACAAAGCCCTTCTGTTTTATAGTCATCTCATGCAATTTCAGCTCACTTCTTGATGCAAAACTACTTTGCAAATGTAACCAAATTACTATTTTTTCCTTCCTGAAATTTTAACTTAAATCACCATCTGAAAATACAAGACATGCATTTTAAGTAAAATGAGAAATAAAAATCTCAGAGCAGAATAACTGGAATGATTAACTGACAGTTGCATTTGTTCATTACATTAATTCTGAAGATGTCGATAAGTCCCAAGCACACATGCAAAGGTGTAAAACTAAAGCAGTATACCCAGTTCAGCATTACTCCAAGTAAGCAACAAAATTATGATTATATATATATCAGCTTTCTAACTTCAGTTCTGTTGATCACAACCTACTGTCTCTTGCCCTTCATGTTCCCAAGGAATAGGGTCATTGTCTTGAGCATCAGGGACTGCTTCCCTGTCGTGCCAGAATTGTTCAACATCTGGCAAAATGGGCATCTCCTTCTTGATTTCCATGCTTTCTGAGGTTTGAGGGACGGAGGGGGGCTCTTTTTCTTCATCAGGAGTCACTACCTCTGGAGAAGGAACAGAATCTGGGGCTTCCTCCGTGTTGTCAACCACTGTTTCCTCCTGATCTTCTGGGGCAGGCAGCGGTTTCTTCAGCGTAAGCCTTTTCCACAAGCCTTTGAAACCCTCCCTGAACTCTTCTGACATCAGTACAAAGATGAGAGGGTTGGCCGAAGAGATGGCAAACATCAGGACCTGGGTAGTGGCCATGAATCCTTGTGGGGGAGCAGGCCCACCCTTCTTCAGGTGCCAGACCCACAGCCAAGATATCCAGTCAGGAAGCCACATCACGGCAGAGGTGACAGTAACACTCAGAAGCATCATAGTCAGGCACCTGGATCTGATCTGGTTCCTCAGGTTCTGAGTCTTGGTCCCCCTCCGCTGGCATCTGCCATAAGCTCTCCAGAAATAAAAGAAAGCAAAAGTGAGGGGGGTGCAAAAGACCAGCAGGGGATAAAGCTTGACAAAGGCTGACATAAACTCGTGAGCATGGGCTGGAATGATCACGATGCACAAAGCAGAGCCTACCTCTGGCTCCCAGAGGCTGCTGAAGAACCACAAAGGCAGCGGGATTCCCAAGGCCAGCAGCCAAATCGCCAGCAGCACAACGCAGATGGTGTGCCATTTGATGCTCACCTGCTTAGCCGGGTTATTTGCATACATGAAGCAAGTCTTGGCAACCACAGCGATGGTCAAGCTCTTGGCTGTCATGCAGGCGTGTCGGAACCAGTCGGAGGTTTTGCAAAGAAACCACCCCAGGTACCAGGCTCCTCTGGAGTAAGCCGCTGCCCTGAAGGGCACAACAAAGAGGACGAGGAGCAGGTCTGCCAGGCTGAGGTTGAGGATCAAGGAGTGGATCATGGACGGCTTCCCTTTCTTGGAGTTGTACAGTAGGATCCCAATGACACACACATTCCCTGCAAAGCCAGCCAGGCAGATCACCCCTAAGAAGGCTGGGATCACCACCTTCCACTCCTTGGAATCCTGGGGCTCATAGCCTCCTGCATAATGGATTGGTAAAGCCAGGGAACTGTTCATGGTGCTGAAGGCAGATTCTGTCCACCAAAGCCTCTGTTATTGTTGATGATGCACGCCAATGGGAGGTAAATCCTCCTTGCGCCGTTCTGTCTCCTTTAAGCCCTCTGTGGGTGAGGAAAATCTACCATTCTGTAAGTAATACAAAACCTCTGCGAAAAGCCTTGATACAGTACATGTGGTTCTAGCCAGACCCTCTCATTGCTATATACCTGCGACGGCTTTGATTGACAGTCCCCTGGTGGGAGCACGTAGCCTGCTGCTTATTAGCAAGTCTAATAACCAGTGTAGCAGCCCCATGGAGTAATTAAAGTGATTCTTCCATAAATGATGTAAAACTCAAAAATGCTGTGCCTGATTCCTTTTATTACTATTATTATTATTTTTTACAAACGATAATGTGCAGCTAATCTCTGGACATTTATTAGAGTAAACAGCAGGACTGAATGGTTTTCTGATTTCGATGCTAATTTGAACTTGGGCCATTGGCTAAAATAATTCTGCAATCATGCCAAAAATATGTAGAACTCAAAAAGCTCCACTCCGGGTGCTACAGGTGCAAGCTTCATAGAAAATTGCCTTTGCAGTTCTGGGAGTTAATGACAGGATGGTGTCACTGCACAGACTCTCTTAATGCTTTGATAAACATTTGACGTGGGTATATTCCATGCTCTTTTACTGGGGTTTTTTTAAAATAAAGAACTTACCTTTATATTAAGGAGAAGGGGGAAAAAGAGATTTATTTATTAATTTATTTTTTTTAAGAAAGGGGGGGAGGGAATTGGGATTTAAAAAGTAATAATATGAGTAAAAAGTGGCTGCAACAGCAGTGCCCCCCCTTAAAAAGGAAAATATTTAAAAATGGGGGGGGACGTGTTTTGTTTTTGTTTTGTTTTTTAAATTGGAAAAAATGAAAAATTCTGGGGGTGGGGAACCTAAAAAATAAAAACAGGGTTTTTTGGATGGTGTTAAGCTGTGTTCTCTTTTCTTGCGGGGAGTCCTCTGTTGTTCTGTTTCCCTCTGGGTCCCAGCCTGTTCTAGGCACATTAGCCACTGTGGAGGTAGGCTTAGGTCGGGCCTGGGCTTGACTGCGTGGTTTTTCGTGGCCTCACTGGCCCTCCCGGTGCTCTCCTACCTCTGTTCTCCCTTTGTGTCGTCAGCAGCAGCAGCAGCGATGACAGTAAGCTGGGGAGGCTGGGGCTCCTTTCTCCTTTTTTCTCCTTTTTCTGCTGGCTCCTTAGGCCTCCAGGCCCCAGAGCTCTACCGGCTCATGGGCGGGTGTTCTCAGCCCTGGCTCAATGAGGATCGCTGAGGGAGTGTTTGGCGGCTCCCCCGGTTGACCCGCTGGGCACCCCCAGTTCAACCCAGTGACTGCGTTAGCGGCAGCAATCCTGGTGGCCCGGGAGCCTGCCAGGCAGCGCAGTTAATGCTGGCTGCCTTCAGGAGTTCTGCTGTGCCATGGCCCGCGCCATATTGCCTCCATTTATATTATTTTAGATCATTTCACAGGATACAGATTTTTCTCGCTCCGCATCTTCTCCTCACAACCACCTGATGAGGCAGATTCAGCTGAGAAACAGTGCCTGGTGCACAGTCATCCAGTGAGTTTCATGGCTGAGTTGGCATTTGAACCCTGGTCTCTCCAGATCCAAGTCAAACACACTAACCACCACACTTTGCTAAGAATCAACATTCTACTAAAGTTCAACAGAAATTTATCCTCCCGTAATTTAAGACCGGGACGCGGGTGGTGCTGTGGGCTAAACCATAGAGCCTAGAACCTGCCGATCAGAAGCTCGGCAGTTCAAATCCCCGTGACAGGGTGAGCTCCCTTTGCTCGGTCCCTGCTCCTGCCAACCTAGCAGTTCGAAAGCACGTCAAAGTGCAAGTAGATAAATAGGTACCACTTCAGTGGGAAGGCAAACGGTGTTTCCATGCACTGCTCTGGTTCGCCAGAAGCAGCTTAGTCATGCTGGCCACATGACCCGGAAGCTGTACGCTGGCTCCCTGGCCAATAAAGCGAGATGAGCACCGCAACCCCAGAGTCAGCCATGACTGGACCTAATGGTCAGGGGTCCCTTTACCCTTTACCTTTAATTTAAGAGCATTACGGTATATCTAGGCCTGTCTTCTGGGGAAGTTGAAAGCAAGTCCTTGCCTCTTCTATGTGACAGACCTTCTCCTATTTGGAAAGTCCCATCTCACCTTTCTTTCCTCCTGGCTGAACATGCCCATTTCCTTCAACTTTTCATCATAGGACTTGTTTTCCATACTGCTGATCACCTTTACTGCCCTCTTTGGAACCTGTTCCAGTTAGTTTATATAGTTCTTAAAGTGTGGCATCCAGAACTATAGCTAGGTACAGGATGCCAACAAGTTAGTAGGATGTACTTTTTACCATTTAATGATCAATGAGGGTTAATGGGCCTTTGTATTTGATGCTACATCACTGTCCATAAATTTAGTGTCAGATATCCTAGAAATTATGATGGTTGAAAACCAAAACCTCAAATACTTGTCCTGTGTGGAGAACAAAGCCCAGTTGCTGCTGCTGCTATATTTGCCCTATTTAATATTCTCAGCCAGTTCAATCTTACTAAAAGCTTACATTTGGTATCATGTAGAAAAACAAATGGGTAGAAAATGAAATGGACATGTGCGTAGCCATTATTTTAATAAGGCTGACCATGTTGCACTGCTTTTCCCACCTGTGCGGGTAAGCAGGAAGGAAAAGATTATTCTTTTTGCTTTCTGATCCAAGGAAGACAGTGAAGTGGGTTGTCTGCTTATTATTCACTCACTGTTCCCCAGCTGGTATTACAAATGGGCCACTTTTTAAAGTGACAAGGAGCATTATTCTCATTGCAGCACATTAGTGCATATATAATTCATTTCCTCTTAGAAAGCCTCAGCAGCACTACCTGCTGCTCATTTTTTCTGTGCCATAGTTTGCCTGATACTAAAGATGTGTAGGTGGTGGGAGTATCAGTGATCTTTTGAGAACATGAATCATATTCCCAGGTGTCAACCTGGCTTGATGATTTGTTGATTTAGCTACTTTCTTCAAGAATGGTGCCAATGTGTTTATTCCTATTTCTCTCCTGCCACCAAAAACAAACACACCGCTCTGATTGCAGATGGTAGGTTTCTTTGTTTTTACAGTGAATGATTTTTTATGAGTAGCTACCACCTCCGTTTGAGCCTAGCCATTTCCCCTTCCTACTTCTCTCTCCACACCTTCCCTCAATCTGCTTAGGAGGCTTGAGAGAATCCCTCAAAACAGATTGACAGATGTCGTCCCACTCCCACTATGACTTCCTTGGTTACATCGCAACAATGGAAACTTACTTCTCCAAACGCACAAGCTGAAAACCACACAAAATGCAATGAAATACTCTGCAGCAATATCCTCCTACAGGTATAACCACCAGCATGGACCCACTCACAAGTAATACTCTGCTGTGGTCCCCAGTATTTGCCCCAAACATGCTGTGTGGTGGTGCTGGGCCTGACCTAGTCTGCTGCAGACTTGGCCTGCCTTCCTCAGGCTTAGCAATGCAATCATTATGGAATACTCCCATGAGGATTTGTGTCTATTTTGAAAGCTTCCATCTGTCAGGGTTAAGTGCATATGATACCAAAGGCTATTGCAATGCCATCTGAGCAAAAGAAGAGCAGGGGATAGCTACCACCTGCAAATATTAAACTATCTTAGCACATGTAATATTTGAAGCATCAGTACTTTTCTTGACTGGCATGGCTGATCATGCAACTACATTGTTAGCCAAAATAGTGTCTGCCTAACATATGCAGTGTGCAGTTTGTTGGGTTGACAGCTGGGCATTGCTGTTTTTCACATTGGCAGCCTGTGTTCCAGTCTCTGTTCATCCTTATGAGACATTTGTGGCCTTTGCCGTATCACTGGCTCCAGCCACATACAGCAAGTATACTCATTCGCATTGACAGCTACATCCCGACAATTCCATGGGACCTGAATGAACATTGTCTATCTGTGTCCATAGAAAATCTCTATGCAATGGCATGTTTCCTTGAGCCAACCTCCCTTGCTGCATCCAACTCCTGGATTTGCTTATCTGTAAAATGGAAGCAATGGTGACCTAACTCATGGGCTACATGCAGTGTTTTTTAAAAAATAAAAAATGTTTAGGGATACAGTGGTACCTTGGGTTACAGACACTTCAGGTTATAGACTCCGCTAACCCAGAAATAGTACCTCGGGTTAAGAACTTTGCTTCAGGATAAGAACAGAAATTGTGTGATGGCGGCAGCAGGAGGCCCCATTAGCTAAAGTGGTACCTCAGATTAAGAACAGTTTCAGGTTAAGAACAGACCTCCAGAAAGAATTAAGTTCTTAACCCGAGGTACCACTGTACTCTCATTTTGACTCAAGAAAATCACCATTTTATAGTTCAAATTGGGAAAAATAAATACAGTAAATGGACAAAAGTACTAAAAACATGCATTACCTCATATTACACAGCTGACAGCTCACAGTAACTTCCACAATGAGGCCAAAATTTAATCAGTAAAACACCACACATCAACATTCCACACTGCTTCACACACTAAAAGCTCGCTTCCATCAGAGACTCGGGAAACACCAGGAAAGGAAAGGAAGCCGCCATCAGAGGTGGTAACAACAAAACTGACCAATCAGCGTGCTAGATTCCAACTCCTGCTTAACACATTAAACGCTCACTTTCATCTGAGACTCAGGAAACACTGTGACAGGAAATGAGGCCACATCAGGGGTAGCAATGGAACTGACGATTCACCGTGCTAGAGAAGAAACTATTTTTTTTAGTTTCTTCTCCCGTTAGATTCACAAAATGTTTAGGGGTACGCGTACCCCTGCATCTCCCCAGAAAAAAAAGCACTGGCTACATGTAAGGATTAATAAAAGACAAGGAAATGGTTTCCCCTGCTTGTGACCTGGATACAGGAAGGACCACCTTCTCCCACATAACCCTGCTTGTATGCTGAGATTATATTTGGACGGTAGCAGATGGTATGGTGGCCTTGCAGTAAGGTACAGGATGACCAAGGCAGCATGGAAGATGCCCACACAATTGTATGTATTTTTGTGGAAGTAACATCTGGGAGCTGACAACTTTACATAACCAAATTAGCAAGGTGAGGATAATTTATATTGAGTAGAAGCATCAATGCAGAGTGTGGTTTGCACTGAAGTCACCCCCGCCACCTCTTTTTAGTTTAGTTTGAGTCCTTAGATAAGTGTCGGTCTGGCTCACTACTTTGGGTCTGAGTTTTGGGCTGGACACGCAGTTTTAGTTATCATGACATGACCACTTCAGTTACAAGTAGGTAGCCATGTTGGTCTGCCGTAGTCTAAACAAAATAAAAAAATGCACATGAAAGCTCATACCAATAACAAACTTAGTTGGTCTCTAAGGTGCTACTGGAAGGATTTTTTTTATTTTGTTATGACCATTTCAGGACATGCTGAACTCTCCTTGAGTCTACTCAGATGACCTCGCCTTGACAGTTTTGCTCACATGAACAGAAGGCACTCTAGGTCTTTGTGAAGAAAAAATTTAAAGTTTTGTGGCACTTTTAAAGACTAACAATTATATTGGGGGTTTTTCCCCTCCCAGAAGCTAAGAAGGCTACCTTACTGGAATATGTTCTAGGAAACAGTGGGTCTTACATGCAAACTCCACTAGATGGCACAGCTTTGTCATAGATTTGATGCAAAGTGGAATGGATTTCAGATGTGAACTGAAAGCAAACTCTCCTTATGGCTGCAGAGGTGGCTTTCGGAAACCAGACATGTGAGCATATTTTAAAAGGCATAGGAGAAATGCTTTCCCATATTAGCTATGACTAATTCACAAAGGTTCCATAAAACAATGTGGAAGTGGAGGAATTGCCAGTGTTCCCTCATGCAAAGGACAATCACTTCCCATTTGTGACTTTTCATATGCCATATTACAGAATGGGGATGCATATGAAACAATACAGGGATAAACTAGTGACGAGGAAACAGTGGTCCTCTCAAACATCACTAGGCTACAACTTCCATCATCCATAACTGCCAGCCATGCTCAATGGGGCTGATAGGAGTTGAAGTCCAGCCACATATGTCCAAGGGCTCCCTCTCCCTGCTCTAAGAATTTTAAAGGGGGGAGGGTGAAAGGGTGCTAAGAAAAGCGGAATCCTTATGAAGAGGATGAGTTGATGACGACGATGAAGTACTAGGGTGAGGCTAGAAGCAGAACCAGCCCTACCATTAGACAGACTGAGTTGGCTTCCACAGACGCTTTGGGGCAGGAAACAATGTCAAGATGTTGCAGGACAGGGCCGTGTGTGCTTCATCACCTGCTCCCTTTCTAAAACAGTCTGCTGCCTTCAAGTGTGAGAGGATGATTCCCCATTGTTAGTGCTGAAGAAAGTTTTAACATATCTTGCTTTTTGCCTTAGGACCAACCCTGGTTCACTAGGAAAGTAAAAGAGAACCCCTTAGCACAAAGATGGAAGATGTTGTTAAGTCTAAGGGAAACTTTCAAGGGCCACCTGCTGATGGGGGACAGAGGCAGAGGCAGAAGTGGGTGGCACAGTGACCACACATTTTAGCTTTGCATGGTAAGCTAGCTTGTGTTACACGCACGCCTCTTTGTCAGAATTCAAGGACATATTCTGGCCGGGCAAAAATGCCCAGGGTGTGATACAGAGCCAGTGAGGGGTGTGGCCTGGGGAGGGGTGAGGTTCCCTGCCTCTGCCTTAGTGCTTCATGTAATTTGATCAGCAGGGCATTATTATTAACCTGAAAAATCCATTTTGCAGTACAGCAGCATTCCTGACCCACCCCATTTTACCTCAAGCTGCCATATAGGGGGAAAGGACTTACGGTAATACAAATCTTACTATGCAGACTTCAAATAGGTTATCCAGGTTCTTGAGCTCTATTAGCTGGGTGTCCTCTTTTTAGGGATGTTTGAATTATTTGGAACAAGTTGCTGAGGTAAAAATTCTCCTGAATTTACACAAAGACATGCATGTGCTTGCCACAATATGGCCTAGCTGCAGCGGTGGCATCAATTTCACTATACCCTGCTTACTACAGTGAGAGAGAGAGAGAGAGAGAGAGAGAGAGAGAGAGAGAGAGATATTCATGGTCTCATATAGGGCTACTATCAGGGCTTGGCTCCTTATCCATTCGTTTCATGATTTGTATTACATTGTCATAGATAAAATGGATGGTGGAAACTGCAGGGCACTATTTTTAGGAAGGCTGCTCCAACCACTACGTAACACTACTGAGATGTCATTGCCAACACCCGGGAGGATTCTACTGAGGGAATGTTAAATGTACTTGGTTGTCTATTCTGTTCTCTAACATGCCATTTACAAATTTTGAGTACATGCTTCCCCCCTCACACACCTCTTTGATATTTTTCAAATATCCAGGGAAAGGTTCTTCTGACATCTGAAACAAGCTAAGGAAAATCAGACCGTTTGAACCGAGATGCCTCATTTCATTATTTGCAAAATTGGTGGTGCATGTATAGTGACATTTGGTAACAAATGATGCAGAGACCCTCCCAAAATAAGTGACAGATTTGCTGTGACTTCCTACTGGACTAGGGGTTTTGCACTGATTCCATACTTCACATACTAATTCTAATTAAATTACACACACACACACACACACAGAGAGAGAGAGAGAGAGAGAGAAACTAATCAGTGTTCAATTTTAAATATAAAAATCTAACACTAAATTGTTAAAGACAGAATGTCCACCACAGACAATGCCAGAGGGGTGGAGGGTGGGGTAAGCACCCTCTGAAAATGACCTTGGCCCCCCCCCATTCCTGAACTCCTGTCATTAACATATGATGTCAATTTTCTTTCTTACCCACCTAGAAATATACTTTGCTCCTTCTGTGTTTCCCCTGCCCTAAATCCCTCCATGTCATCACTTATGTCCAGTCTTAAGATTCACCTTTGTGAAGTGTGGGGCTGCTTTGGATCATTGCTCAGTCCTGGCTTTAATTACTGTCTGACCCACAGATTGTGTATTTTGTTTCCTCATAAAGTTATTAATGACTCGTGGTTTTCTTTTTCCCCATGATAAATTAATTGGTATCTCTACCCTGGTAGCAAAGATTTCCATCTTGAGTTTATAATTGCAGTCCTTCCCTCTGTGGGTTTTTAATGTCGCCTGTTAATTACTTCCCTGTACATGGGACAGCAGAATCCATACTGGGGGTCCCCCAGTCAAGTCTCCCTCCACCAGTCATTCCTCTCCAGTCGTGCATTTGGAGATAACTAGGGTTGGTATTTTGCATGCTTTTGTGGGCTGCTCACCCAGCTAAATTCAGCCTATTCAGACTAACACAAAGCTCTCTGATCAAAAGTATCGCTCTTCAGCCATTGTGAGATATTTTTAGCATCTACAAAGGCAGAGAAGATGGAAAGCAGGCAAAGTGCAATATCTGTAATCGAATTGCTGCACTTAAAAAGGAACCGTCGAGTACTTTGTCTCAGGTTTGACCTACCATGATGATTCTCATTAATCTGGTCTGATGGAGAAGAGGGGGAGAGAAGGAGAGGGTTAGCCAGGCTGTATAAACAAGGAAGAAACACCTCCTTTTCTTGTTTTGTTTTAAGATGCATCACACACACCAGCGCAGTCGCTGGCAATGAGGGGGCAATGAGAGGGAAACCTCCCCAAGTCAAACAAGATCTGAAGGGACCTGAGCTAAACGACTACATTGGTCGGAGCTTGAGCCTGCCCATGCAGACAAGCAGCTATCATTCTCTCCTGCTAAATTGTTGGGGTTTTTTTCAAACCTTGGTGTAATGGAGGTTTATTTAAATTCTTCCCTGCGTAGGCTCCATTTGGCACACTGATGTGAATGCAAACAATGGGCTCAAGTCATTACCAAGGCCTAGGTCCTACTCAGAGTAGACCCATTTAAAATTAATGGACATGGCATAACGTCAGGACTATTTTCTGACCCTGCTTACAAAGGAGATTTTGTGCCCCCAAAAATCTCAGTCATGACCTTGTTGATTTACATAATCACTGTATGCTCAGAGTTACTGTTCGTCTATCTTAATTACTGGGTCAGTTTGGATCTCTGCTCTTTTTTCTTTCCTGCAGAGATTGACTTTGGTTATTAACTTTCCATTGTGATTATGCTAAAGGAGTCACAATCTCCGTCAGCCCCTGCATTTCTCCTAGGATGACCCCGGATTACTATCGGGTTAACCAGGACTAGTGCTCATTTGAAATGCACTAGTTGAAGGGCAAATCAATTAGTTCATTAAAAAAACTCGTAGAGTTCTATTGCTGATCAGGGACTTGGGTGGTTGCAATCATCTCAGGCAGTGATGTACTGCTAGACAAATAGATCAGTGCCTTTCAATTTCCCATACCCTGGGGTGAAATCCACTGACAATGTCAGGGAACCAGCATTGCATAAATTAGTGTGCCAAACATCCATCTTCTAATTCAGTATCAAAGTATGCTTCTCACTAACTGGTCAAATGATGTTAAGTACCCCCTGCCCCTTTCAAACATCACAGTCGCCCCTGAAGCTAGTCCAAGCCTGGAGACAGACATATAATCATTTAACTTTCTTGTCTCAGAATTGGTTAAAATTTGAGTTCAAAGCCCTTCAGATGACACAGCTCTGAGCAAGGCTTCAAAAGGGGGATTGCAAACACACAGGAGCCACATGGCAGTGGTAAACAGCACAAGCCTACTCAGGAGTAAGGGGTCTGCCCCCCTAGTTAGTAGCTTCAGGTTGCAACTTTAAAAGCAGGGATGGGGAAACCAGATATTGCTGTACTACAACTTCCAGCATGCCTTGGTGGTGGTGGTAGGGAACAGGGTTCCCCATTCATGCCTAAAAGCTTAGTGAGCAGTTAGCTTATTTTCTGAAGTCTCTGGACTTGCAGTTAAACCCAGCATTGCTGCTCATTAATACAGGATAACCCTAAACATGAAACAAAGTCCTGGCACTGTGCTTTGGAAGGCTGTCTGTAGTGAAACAAAAAGAGGGTCTCTCTTTCTCTCTCTGGGTGGGGGTGGGTGTCATAGGTGGGAGGCATATTTCTGGAGGGGCTTTCTCTCCCATGCTTTGGGAGACACACTGCTTCCACTCATCCAAATGGGGCATTCAGCTGGAAAAAGCAAAACCAAACACTCCTCCTTGACCCTTAATGCACTCCCTTCTTAAACAGTCCAGCTGCAGCATTTCTGGACCTACTGCGGCTTCTGAAGGCTCCTCAATAGCAGCTGGCTGTAGAGCACATTGCAGTAATCTAAACATGGCGCCAGTCAAGTACTTGCCATTTCTCCCCTTCACTTGCCACGCCAGTCCTTTTGCCTGCTTTCTCCCTTCACTGCCTGCTTTTGGAAGCAGGACTCCTTTTTCCTGGCCACCTTCCTTGGTCTTTCTCAGTAGCCTGACACCCAGAAGTTAAGCAGACATGGGAAAAAGTGCTGGTGCAGATAACTTGAAACACTCAAGGAACAGGGCAGTGGCAGCTTATTTGTTTTACATCTGGCTTAGTATGCACAGAAGAGAGAGGCTGACTAAAAAGTGAAGTAAGAAAATCTCACCACCATGGCCACCACCGCCACTGGGGATAAGGAAAAGCAAAGCTTTTGGCAAAATGCCCACTCCCTGCGAAGCTCAAAGGTAGCCCTGGAGTGCCTGTAAACACATTTCTTTCGCTTGGCTTCACACCTCCCTGCAGGAGTTCATGCATTTTTTATCCCTACCTTTAAAAATATGGTTAGCATGTTCATTAAATGAATAAGATTATTATTAATTTTAATTTATCTTGTTTATTGAGACCAGCTGTTCATTAACATTTATTTATCTGCTTATTTTGCAGCTAAACCAATTATGTAAAATGCGCCGTGTTTCATGCCTAGGGAGGCATTGCCATTTTGAACTGCAGAGCCCATTAAAATAAAATAAAATGGTGAGGGGTTTTCATGGTATCCTGCCGCCTGCTGTCCATCTGTGACAATAGGGCAGTCACTTACGCATCACCAAAACAAAACAAAAAAGGAAGCCCCTCACCAAAAAGGAGGATAAAAGAGGGCATAGGTTTACATGGTTTCGAAATACGTTAATTTGTATGTACAGGTGCACATTTTAGAAATGATTGCTATTATTTATATGGAAAAAAGCAATGCAGCTCACTATAGTGGGGAATGCCACTTGGTCTGCTGTCCTGATCTTGAAACTAGACTCTGAGACAGTCTTTCCAACAGAGGGCTGGTTTCCCCCCCAATACTGTCCTCAGAGAGCCCTTCAAACAGAGGACTGTTCTCTGCAGAGTAGGATCAGTGGCAAAGCTGCATGCTCTGGCACCGGGGGTGCAGAGCAGGTGGGGGCATGGCTGGTGCACATCCTGTGGGGCATGGCGTGCACCCCATGGGCATGGCGCGCTGCCCCTGGGGGCGTGGTGCGCTGCGCAGGGGCATGGCACCCCGGTGCGGTGGGGGGGTGCGCGGCGCATGTCCGGGGGCAGCCGTGATGGTACCCCCTCCCCGATGGTACCAGGGGCGGTGCACTCCCCGGCCCTGCCCCCTGTTTCTCCGCCATTGACTAGGATGCATAGCTATTCCACTTGGGAGACTCCATGTGCAGAAGCTGAATGCATGCGGAGAAGGGAATAAGATCAAGGGTTCAAGCATATTTTATGGGGCTGTATTCAACAAAGTCATTGTCCAAGTGAAGCTTCCCATCTCTCTCCTGCATGCTCCCGCATATGCACCCTTCCATCTGCTCTGCACCCCCCCCGAACACATTTGGGGGGAGGAGAGAAGACTGCATGAATGGCAGTCATTCTGCTCGCACAATAAACAGAACTGAGATCATCCATAAATTATACAGTGTGACCTTGGTTCTCAAATGGTTTAGTTGACGAACAAATTGGCTCCTGAACGCCGAAAACCCGGAAGTAAGTGTTCCAGTTTTCAAACGTTTTTCGGAGGCCAAATGTCTGAGGCTTCTGCAGCCAATTGGAAGCTGTGCCTTTGTTTTTGAACATTTTGGAAGTCGAATGGACTTCTGGAACGGATTACTTTCGAAAACCAAGGTACCACTGTACTACACAATGAATTCATTTACCTATGCCCATTTAATAAAGACAATAAAATGGCAACACACCAGTTTTCATGTACTGTCATATGAAAAACTCCACTGGTGATTCCCAGGAATGCTCTACGATGTCGTGAGGAGCCAGGGGGCCAAGCTGAACACCCTCTGAAAGTTAAGGGGCCAGACCCCCCAAACCCCCAGGAGGTGGTGCCTATGCTAGGGATAGTTGGGAAGGGCATGGAAGGAGGGAGGATGAAGACAAGGCAGTCCAGTATCCCTTGCATAGCATCCACTGGGCCACCAGTGTGGCCTCGTCCCCTTAGTGCCAGCAATAGATTCTTTCAGCAAGTCTTTATAGCTAGTGACTTTCAAAAGTCAAGATAGACAGAGCCAGAATGGGCTGCTTTGTGGAGGCCTCTGCACATCCAACAGCAGCTTAGAACAGAGAAGAGGATGGGTCATTGCCATAACACTACTGTCACCCTAATCTTCATAACCTTTTTCAAAATTGCTAATATTTCATTGCTGTTTATTATTTCTATAGCAATGTCACTGCACATGGCTCTTTACAGAATATAGGACATTGGCAGGTGGGGAGAAGAGAACAAGTCCTTGACCCAATGAGCCAAGAATCTAATAAACTACTAAGTACTGCACTATGTGTTTGAAAAGAGCCACTAGCCTCTGCCTGCAGCAAACATGATCAATACGTGCTTCCTATCCAAAGCTCTCTGGGAACCATGTGCAAAGCCTCCTTTTTCTCCATCAAGGCCTTTGCATGTGCAGACTCCATGTGCATGTTGGATCACCTGAGAGATGGGGTTGTTTTTATTAATTTCCCCCCAAAAATATGGAATCAAATTAAGACACGATTAGGCAGACTTCTGTGCATCGATCACACATCCTTGCCTGGTTGCTGGTACATAGCGGAATGCAGTCAACCTAATGAGCTCCCATCTGCACAATGGCGATGCTGGGAGCACACGTAGGATTTTAATCCTCGCCACTTTCTCACTCAAACTGGGAAATATCGCCCTGCATGTGGGAGGATCTTTGCCATATCTTTTCATGCAGCATTTCTCTGGAACAGCCATCCATTATTCAAAACGAGTGTGGCATTATCTAAACTCCCCCTAAAGGGAAATAACCTTGCCAGCTCATTCCTTGAAAAGCATGGATATTATTTACTATTTCAGTTGTCAGAAATGGTCTAATAGACTGGAATTTAAATGAAACTCACTTTAGGGGAGGAAAAGTCCATTTTGAAAGCAAAATGCCTTTCAAGAGGATCAAGTAGTCGGATTTGCCAGGGGTCATAAATTCAGAGCTTCATCCCCTCACTTAGGCTGGCAGGTCCCTTCTCAGCAATTTACATACTACAGCTTATCAAATCAGTTCCAAACTTCTTCAGACGAGACACTCCAATGTGAACTTGCTAGGATCCAAAAGAGCATAAACCAGCCCACTTACATCCATTAAAGTTTCGTCCATCAGGTGTCAATGGGAGCTCCAATGGGCACGTTGGCCATGATCTAACAGACTGGTGTCAGAACTGTATCTGCCGTTCCATGTTAGGGAGGGGAATGCAAATGTAATAACTAGGAGGCAATCTGTTGGGTTTTATCCAACAAAATCATTGTGGGAAAAGTGGAACAACATCTGTGAACACAATGGAACTCCCCCTCCCAATGCCTCTCAAATCTGTCATGGGGTACAGAGCAGATTTGGGAGTGGGGGAAGGTGCCATTGCTCTCATATTTTGCAGATGTCTTTCTTTGTGTGGAGGGATTTAGCTGGATACCCACAATCTGCGATGAGTGATGTAATGTGGTAGGTAACTACTAGTGCCTTATTTTGCCCCACCCCCACATGCCCAAGGACACTGTCCTGCCACCAACCTTCAACTCAAATTGCACATTGTGACACTACCATCTTAAGAAGGGGCACATTTCAAGCCATTCAAAGCAACTCCACCTCTCTCTTCCCCTGTTTGTTTATTCAGAAAGGCAAATAAACACAAATGAGCTCTGACCATCTGAGAGAACACAGCCTCACCAAGATAATTTTCTCCCTGTCTCACTGCCACACTCACCAACAAAATTCAAGCAAGCCAAGTCATTCAAGCAGCCCTTACAACTGAACATCTGGAAACATAGGTAGGCTGTGCCTGCAAGCACCTTTGGCTCTGGAATTTGCTCTCTGTCCTCCTTGATTTGTTGCCACCCGAAGAGAATGAGAGATCTATCTGCCCATGCAAGCTTTTACCCCAGGGAGGAGGTTATAGGCTAGGCACATAATTTACTCTGAGAGATGCGAGTCTCTAACCGTTAACGTTGGCCAGTGAGTTATGTGCATTAGCCTTCAAATGCCCCTAGGGAGTGTCGTGACAGGTGCATATTTCACTTGCAAAATAAATATATCATATTATTTCAAATTAAAATACTCTCTGCCTTTCAGCAATTATAGCATCTGGCCTGTCATGCCCATTTCTCTCCCCCCCTCCCTCCATGTTAGTTGCCGACTAGTATTCTTAGAGCACGGCATGCACATCCTCTATTAACTGTTTGCATGCACCACACTGCTCAGTGCATCCCAACTTCTTGACAGTTGCAAAGCATTTGTGATAGAATGAAAATTCTGGTCAATCTGGAAATTCTATAAAGACTGGGAAAGTTTTGGGTGGGGGACTGAATCACTGGGCAGCAGCGCCAATACTGGTAGCCTTAGAACAGACCTGAAAATAGAACATTTAGTGGGCCCTTGTCATGTATTTGAACTTCAAGAAGTAGCCACAGCGGGGCTAACACCTCAGTTATGATAGATTATGGGTACTGAAAACAAGTGGTAAAGGTGTATTTAAGGCAACCATCATATACAGACATTAAAAAGGTAAAGGGCCCCTGACAGTTAAGTCCAGTCACGAACGACTCTGGGGTTGCGGCGCTTATCTCTCTTTACTGGCCGAGGGAGCCGGCGTTTGTCCGCAGACAGTTTTTCCGGGTCATATGGCCAGCATGACTAAGCTGCTTCTGGAGAAAGCAGAGCAACACATGGAAGCATTGTTTACCTTCCTGCTGGAGCGGTACCTATTTATCTACTTGCACTTTGATGTGCTTTCCAACTGCTAGGTTGGCAGGAGCTGGGACCGAGCAACGGGAGCTCACCCCGTCGCAGGGATTCGAACCGCCGACCTTCCGATTGGCAAGCCCTAGGCTCAGTGGTTTAGACCACAGCACCACCTGCGTCCCACGTGGCTAAATTAGGTCCCTTAAATTCAACAGGTCTTCTCTGAGTAAAGCTTAATTTAATACCACCAAAATTCTTTGGGGAGGGAGAGGGAGTAGAATTCCCACTTTCAGGATGGAAATAGAAATGGGCAAACCTACGGCAGCGATTCCTATTTTGGGGCGAAATATTATACTTTTTTCTTTTTAACTTCCGTCTTTGACACTATGCTACGTTTTCCACTTCTGTAATAAACAACCCCCTTTCCAAACTACACCACATGCTTCATAATTTTTTGGAGTCAAAGAGGAATTTGCTTCACAACATGAAGGGAAAAGGGTACAGACAACCATAGTTTGCGTCCCCCTATACAGACATACTTGAGAGTAAATCATATTGAACTCAATGTACCTTCCTTCTGAGTATAGGAAATCCAACCCTGGAACCCACCAATGTAGCTTTATAAATAGTCTTTAATATTTCTACAACATGGTCCTCAAATGTACGCTGGCTTTTAGTGTAATACAAATCAATTGCAAATGGTGTGACTGAAGAATAAATGAAGGAGGAATGAATGGCTAGCTTTAAAAGAACACTGTTACCAAGGGAGAAGTAACAAACAAAGTTTGCTTCATCACAAAGTTTGTGAGCTGAATTCATAATAATCATGCTTTCTTACCTTCCTCCTGCCTCCCATAGAATAGTCCCACTGGTTCTTGGACTTAATGAGCAACACATGATTACTTACCCCTACTCTTGAAGAAGAGGAGCAAAAGGTTGTTGATCACCCGAGGATATCAAAGAGCTCCAGTTGATTCAGAAGATGGCAAGTGAATGAACAAGGCGCCCCCAGCAGCATCTTTAGGCCATGATACAGAAATAAACAGCACCAACGACAAGGGTCAGTGAACACTCAGCTGATTTTTAGTTCATCAGCTGCCCTGATATGTTGAGAAATTAATGCTCATTAAGGTTCCCATTATTTCCTGATGAGTAACACACAGTGGAAAGAAATTGCATCAACAGCATTTTATGCTCAGATACATTTGGCTAATATTTAGTTTCGGCACTACTTTAGATGTATAAATGTATTAGTTTTAATTAAAGAGTTCCAAATAGTACATTAACCTCTGGTTGACCTTGGATACAGATTTTGCATCAGTGGCTAGAGCCAGTCAGTTTAAACTCTCTGGCTATGCCAAACTCACTGAGGAATTCCTAACTACAAATTACAGGCCTAAATGTTTAACTAAAGCCTGATACCCCACTTTTACCTCAGGAAAGGATGCAAGGGGGTGGCTTTGAATGGGAGAGTGGTGGCAGGTGTGGGGATTTAACCCTTCCCCTACCTATTTTTATCTGCTTCAGATTGTCCCTCCCCTATCTTGGCTGCCAATTTTCAAATGCACAGCTGCCAGTAAGTGGGTCTGCTCTGCAAGACCCACTGCAGGCATTCCTCATAGTTTGCCTAAGCAGCTATGCATAAGCCAGGTGCACAATGGAGCTAATTATCCACAGGTTGTGACAATCAGAACTATAGTAGTTAGCTGAGGAAAGCCTTACAAGCCAGTTCTGAAACAGAACACAGAGTAGTTAGTGGAAGGATACCTCTGTCTGAAGGTAAGTAGCACATTCTGAAATACCTTGTGCAATGAAAAGCGGGTGAAATATGTTTTAAATAAATAAATTTGCCAAATGCAGGTTATGTACAAAGGAACTCAGGGTAGTACAGGGTTGCCTTACAAAAGAGGACTGAGTGCATGACTAAGTACTAGGTTGTGGTTACCAGAAATGTAGGGCTGGGCTGTATAGTCAGGATTTTACCATTATTTAGTGTTAGAGCAATTGTATATTTGACTTTAAAACCTATGACTAACCAGAGTTTAAATTAGTATGGCACCCCTCCTACATTTGAATGCCATTTCTATGAATGCCAACTTTTGTTTGGATACCTGTCTGGACATTTGGATGGTATGAATTAAACTGTATGTATAAATCAAGATGGATGTATGGATGTTTATTCTATTGGGAATGTGAGCGAGTGATTTTGTTTTTGTTCTGTTTTTCCTGCCCCCCCCCCTGTTTTATGTTTAATACATTTATAATAAATATGTAGGAATATCATGTTTTGAGTTTTACAGATTGCCAGTCATGGTTTATTTTTACCTGCTTTTATCTTTTGGTAGATAAAAACAAGTGCTTTTTCCCACCTGCTTTCAGGTTTTTGTTGAGTTTAGCCATTTTAGGTGGTCTTGGTAAATGCAGAGCATTGCTATATTTAAGGGTGGCTGGATTAGACAAATTCCCATCTGCGTTTGTTTCATTAAGACATTCTTACTGCCCCATTTTTTCCTCACATACACCTGGGGAAGGGGGTCAGTTTGAAAGACATGTAGATTTCACTCCCCACCATGTGTGCACCACCGACTTCACAAATCATCTTGGGAGGGTGGGAAGAATGCCCAGAACAGATTTAGGGGGTGAGGGGGAAGCAAAGGGGGGAATTCCTGTTGTCTATGCAGAAACCTTTGTGCTGACAGGAAGGTTGCTTAGAACTGTGTAAGACACAAACCTGGCTCTCCCCTTTCCATGGTACACCTGGTCAGGGTGGGCCACTGACTTTTAGTTTCCCTAATAAAGGAGGTACTTGTCAACTTTGCCAGAGCTGTTAAGAGCCAACGGGACTTCTAGCCCCATGACCTCTTTCCCGTCCAAAACCCCAATCCTACAACAGTACAGATGACTAGAACATTTCCATGCAATGCAAGATTGAATAGTAAAAGCCCAACAAAGAGAACAAACAGATATCAGAGAGCGCTTGCCATGTTGAATAGCTGAAGAATAGCTGAAGATCAAGCTGCCCTTTTTCATGCATTGGTCCTCTACTGCTACTCTGTTGTTTATTGCCCTTCTCAGGAAAGCTAACTTGGCGCCAATGTTACTATTGTTTTGGCACCAGGCAAAAACCTTTTTTATTCACCCAGGCTTTTTAAGTATGACATATCTGTTTTATTGGCTGTTTTTATCTCTGTGTTTTATGGTGTCATTTGAGTTGTATTTTTCACTTGTTATATTATTGCGAGCTGCCCTAGAATCAATTTTTGATGAAGGGCAGCATATAAATAATATTTTAAATAAATTTTTAAATAGAGGAGGGAGAAAATAACACATCTAGAACAAAACTCCAACCCATCCATCACCACAGCGAATAGGTTCAGAAAGCACCAGCTTGAACCACCGTGGCCCCTGCTGTACATAATAGCTCTTGTATCTTTTAATGATTGCGTAGAAGAGGGAATTGCCGAAAGCGCAGGGGTGCTTGTCGTGCAGGGGTGAGAACCTGGGACAATATCATTTATCAAAGGCACGGTGTTGCTGATCTCATTACTGTATTTGTATCCCTGAACTGCCTTAGGCCAGAATGCATGGAGTCACCCAGTTTTATCCTGTGAGCAGGTCTAGCCCAGCACAGAGGATTTCTGGGCATCCGCCTTGGTTGCTGACATTCCAAGGTTTCCTTCCTCAGCTAATAATTGTGTCAGAGTCACTGTCTGCACTTCTGGTAGAGATCCACACAGGCAGGTTGTGTCCCTTGCCTTCAGGGAGGCCAAAAGCAGATTAAAAAGCCTGAGGGCAGGAGCAGGTCTTTCAGGCTTCAACTGGCATCATAAAATGGTCGACTCCTGATCGCTTAATGTCCTATTGTCAGCCTGCTTAGCCTACAGTGAGACACAAGGGCCTGAGCCTCCCTCACAATTTAACATCCCTAAGGCAGTAATATTCAGTTGAACAGGCTGGGCCTGCCCAGAAAGGTGAGATAGGCTGAGTCTGAGGTGGGTCCAGGGCAGTGGAGGCTGCTCTGTTAGAGTGCATGGGGCCCTGCCCCACCAACCTCAGACAGCCCACAGCAAGCTCCCAGCTGCCTGCCTTTTTTATCTGCCTCCACCTACTGTTGATCTCTCTGACTTCAGTCTTACCAACTCCCAATGGACACCAATCACTGCTTGCCATGCAATGTTTTAGGGTCCATAAATGTAGACAAGAGGAATAAGGACTTGTGCAGAAGAATGTCAACCTGCAGAGTGACTCAGCAATTTACACTATAGTCTTGGGCTTACTTTTGCCCCACAGGATCTTAGGGTATGCCCAAAAATTGTCATTTCCTTTCAGATGTTGCTAATGTGGGGTCCTCAGGTACACATGCACACAAGAGATCTTTCTCGGTGCCCACAGGGTCTCTTCCCCCCGCTGAAATTAAGACTTGAAAGAAGGGTTATGTGGAAGCCATTAGAAGAGGTTGCAGTGTGTGCTTAATTGTGGGGTGGGGTGTATATGCCCATGACCGTTTATCTTGTTTTCATGTGCCCACAGGCTGAAAAAGGCTTGTGACCCCTGCTATGTTGTTGCTGACTAGTGAATGGAATGCTTTGAAATTATAAATCCAGCCACAACCTGCCTCAAGTATGCTTCATAGCTGAGACATGACAATGATTCCTAGATGTTTTGAGGCACCATGTACAAATAAAAAATGGAAAAAGCAGCACAGCCACCACCCACTGACAAATCTAGTAGACAAAATTAGTACAGTAGTTCAAAACTCAGTGCAACACCCTGTTTATGGATTATGGAGAAGAAGCTTATGGATTATGAATTTTTTAACTTAAAAAAGAAAAACTACTAATGGTTAAGAGTGAGGATAATGTTAAGGATACATTTCTGCTTCTGCCAAAATAATAGAATGTAGGAAAATCTCTTGTTTTTTGTAATAGCAAACCATAGTTCATATATATATATATATATATATATATATATATATATATATGTGTGTGTGTGTGTGTGTGTGTGTGTGTGTGTGTGTGTGTGTGTGTATATATATATATATATATATATATATATATATATATATATATATATATGCAGGTTTTGGTGTCTTCGGGTGTCTTCCCGTGTAAGAGTTGGGGTGTCTAGGCGACGTTTCGACGAGGTCTCACTCGTCATCTTCAGGCTGGTGCTTTCGGCTTCTTGACTACGAAAGCATATATATATATATATATATATCCCTAGATAAATTCATGTACCGTAGCAATATTGGTGGCTTTTGTCCAAATGCACTGTTTAGTGATTTGATCAGATGTCACAGACCTATTGGCTTAGATTCTCTTGATGTCACTGAGGGGCAGGTAGAATAGAAACGAGCGACTGAATGCTAAAGGAAAACCAGGAACTGGAATCCTGAGGATGATTGTTCTTCAACTAGATTCCCTTTTATGCCATAAACATATATATTTGAACAATATATTTTAGGTGCAAAACTTTTAGTGGAAAGTAGGTGGCTAGATGGATACTGCTGGGATACTGCTAGCATGGATGAAACCCTGTCATGGATGTAGCCCTAGATCAGAGGTGCAAAGCACAGAGACTAGCAGCAATAGTACCCATTTGTCAGAACAACTGTATTGATTTCAATATTCAAGTGCTCCTAATCCAATTGCATACACAATTACCGCAGATTGTTGTGCTATCTAATTCACTGGCCAGTCTAGAACCACAGAAGCATGGACGAGGCTGAGCATTGATGGAAGCTTCACACTGCCTTATCCCCAGGGTTCGAATATTTTTCCTGCCTCTAGTTGTTCAGTCCTCCAAGTCTCCCTTCCTTTGTTTGCTCTGTCCAAAGCTACATGACAGGCAGATTGACATCATGATTACAGGGCTTCCTGGCCTTATCAGGATGCTCTTTTCTAAAAGAAAAAAAAAAAGGCTGCCCTGTTGGTGCAGTTTCAGCCAATCATACCTTATTAATCCATGTCCTCCAAGGGGAATTGCTCACCTATAAGCCAGCCCTAAAAACTGTTAACTCTGTTGTTTTATCAAAGGTAAAGTCCTGTTTATTTACAAGCAGCATCTACAGCTCTCATTCCATTGTCTTCTCTCAGTTTTAGCAGAGCTTTCATTCATGCATGCATCCATTCCTTCAGTCAGTTCATAACTGATAACAATGCACTGGGAAATTAAAAATACAAATAACAGAAATATAATAGGAGGAGACACTGAGCCCACTGAGATACAGGGACTGAGGGCACTGATGGACTCTTTGTGTTCATGATTCTATGAAATGTGAGTTATTTGCATAGTTTAGGGTTGATGTTACAGGGAAAGTGCAATTCTTGTGGTTTTAACAGCTGGGTGGCAAGCAGAAATTCAACAGGTTAAGCCTCTTCTAGTTTGGAAATACAATAGGGAAACTTTCCCTTGTTCACATTCTGTGTCAGACATTTTATTACTGTGTGGCCAGTGATTTATTTGGGGGGCCCTCCACTCCACCTGCAAAAAAGGACAGAAGTTTGCATATGACCCAAAGCACATGCAAATCTGTGCCCTCTTTTGCAAATCGGGT